>NC_090372.1:22273266-22581599 GCF_036365525.1 Heterodontus francisci
CAGCTTTGTGGTTGGAGTTTCACAGCGGACAGCTGCTGAAGGAGGAACATGCTTCCCTACATCGGACAGATTCGAGCTTTTCCGGCGGTTTTTAAAAAAAAATTGGAAAACCCCGGATGTCAAAGTTGGGAAGCATGTTCCTGCTTCAGTCGCTGCCAGCTGTGAAACTGACAGTGCGATGTTTTTAAAAAGACTGCTCTGCAAGAAGACAATGGGAAGTTTCCCATCTCCAATCACGGAGCTCTGCGAGGATGAGAAACGGCTCCGGGTACAGTTATGCCTTCAAGGATTTGTGGTTTGATCTCAAAGTGCTGTTGTTCAAAATTAGTCACCTTTGATTAACTTTAACATTCGTCCATTTCTTTCTTTTTCACTATTTGTGAAGTGCAAGTGCTGATGGCAGAGAATTGCCTCAACATGTTACCGTGCCAACAGGATAGATAAGAGCTATTATTTGAGAATTACCTTACCTTCAACTGCATGCACCTTAATTCCATTCACTAGCCTTGTCAAATTCAATAACTACTTCAAGCAACAACCTTCAATTATGTCAAAAAGCAAAAAATTATTTAAAAAGTCAATCATGAGAGCGGATGAAACCAAGAAGAAGTTAATCATTATTCATTGTAGCAGGTTGATTGTCACCTTGACTGTGACAGAAACCAGACAGCAAATTTCAACACAATGGACTCATTGGAATGGGAGGATAATGGGGAAGCTTTCTATCTGTGTTTACGATAAAAAAAAATTATTGCTGTTTAATCTGGTGCCGCATTACGGTCTCTCTGTACTGTCACTCCAATACCATATTCCTTTATGTTGGCTGGGCTTTTTTTCTTTAGTGCAGAGATGGTTAAAAGGAGATTGATTAGGGCTGTTCAAAATTATGAAGAGTTTTGATGGAGTAATTAGCAAAAACTGTTTCCACTGGCATGAGGGTTGGAAATAGGAGAACACAGATTTAAGCTAATTGGCAAAAAAAAAAACAGGGGAGATGACAATTTCTCTTAACGCAGCGAGTTATGATGATCTGGAATGCACTGTCTGAAAGGGCAGTGGAAGCAGATTCAGTAGTAACTTTGAAAAGGGAATTGGATATAAACTTGAAAAGGAAAGAAATGCAGGGAGATGGGGAAACAACAGGGAGGGGAACTAATTGGATAACTCTTTCAAAGAGCTGGCACAGGTACGATGAATGAATAGCCTCCTTGTGTGCTATATGATTTGTTACGATCACCTGTTTCATGGTTTGTATTAATTTTCTAGAAGTAATTTTAATGTGGGAATTGATTTCTTTTTAATGCAAAACAAATGAAAACTCCTGTTTTGAGAAGCTGGCAAACAAACCTAAGGTGCTTCCAAATCAAAGAGCGGCCCAGGTTTATTTAGTAGGGTCATAATGGGAAGCGTGAAGACTTTAAACAATGGGAACCTCTCTGAACCACTTGATAGAAACAGTGGCCGGGATTTTATGCTTGAGATGGGCACCCTGATGTCGAGAAAAAGCACTGCAGAGAACCCCGCATCGCCTCCTCTGTGGGATCCCACCAGATCGAGTGCCAATTAAGCACTTAGGTGGACAGCAGCGGGCCTTCCATGGGATCAGGGACCATGGCGACAGAAGTCCCACCCTCGGAGAGCTGCCGGTCAATCAGAGGCTGGCAGCTCTTTCACTGAGCGGGGCCAGCGCGGAGGCTGCTGCCAGTGGAGCCCAGGAGCGTCGCTGGATCCAGGCCACAAGTAGGTCAGGGTGGGAGGGGTCACGCGATGCGGGGATCGTGGGGGAGGGGGGTGTAGGGGGTCGTTAGCAAGGGAGGGTGGTGCTTCTCAGTGGACCCCCTTCCTCATGCCGGGCCCTTCATTCAGGTACCAAGAACCTTTTAACAAGGGACCTACCCCCTGCCCCCCCCCCCCCCCCACCCCGGAGACAGGAAGCAACCTGCACGGTTTTTCATGCTGTGCTTCCTGTACGGTGACAGGGCCGCCCGCCACACAGCTAATTGCGACAGTGGTGGGATGAGGCCCTTAATTGGGAATAATTGCCCCGTTAAGGAGCCTCAATTGGCAATGGGGTGGGAAGGCCATTCACTGGCCTTCCCACCATGGATTTAATTTTGGCGGAGGTGGGAAGATGTCAAGGTGACCGCCCACCCCACCAACATCCCACCTGATGTTATGCTCTCTCCACCTCCAAACCCACCGTAGGAAAGAGCATAAAGTTCCTCCCTATGTGTTTGCAGCTGCCTCAATCACTGGTTTAAATTATTCGTACAATTTCCTAAAACAGAAAGAAGATTTGGAGTTGGAAATAATTAGTTTAAATTGCTATCAGGGACATCCCACGTATATCAGGAGGCTAAGGAGATAGATGTTGCAGGGGGTGTCTGTTGGTGTTTTGATCTGTGTACTTGCTGACAGACAAGCAGTTGACTTTTAGAGAAAGCAATTGGCTTTTGTAAAGCTGTTGGCTTCAGACAGGCTGTTGGTCACAAAGAAAGCAGTTGGCTTTTGGAAAGCTGTTGGCTTTGAAAGCAAATGGATTTAGGAGCAAAGAGGCCAATGGGAACCAGGGGTGTTTCTGTTTTGAGGCAGGCCCTTGCTGAAGCTGGGAAGTCCAGATTCTGGAGGTATTGAGAAAAAACTGGAGCTGGAGGGAGAATCCCCAAGAGATTTCATACCTCAGAAGATAGCTGAGAAATTAAGGAAAAGCGAATTGAATTCCTAAAAGCTGTGGTACACTTTGGATTGGTCCCAGGAGAAGTGAATCAAACCACCAAGATCCTGTAGCATTTAGGGGAACTCTTGGAGTGGAAGTAACAGTCAAACATGGGTGTTCTCTTGAGATTTAGAGTTTAAAGTATATCATGTTCTGTTCAGATTTTAAGCTTAAACTATAAGTGTTTCCCAAATTGTAGTGTTAAGTTAGTAGTGTTTTGATTTGTTTAACCCTTCTACAGTAGTTTTTTGTTTAAATCCTGAAATCTTGTGGCGTTAGTTCTTTCAGTAATAACTGGGAATTAGACTCTCTCTTTTTAAACGTTAATGGTTCCTAAGAGGATCGTAACAGATTCTATATGCCTTTGAGGCTTCACAGGCCCATGTATCAAGCTTTTCAGCACTGTACCGAAGTTTGGCAAACATTCTCACCTGAGCCAGAAGATTATGGCTTCAAGTCCCACTCCTGAGACTAAAGTACGAAGTCCAGGCTGACAATTCAGTGTTGGACTGAGGGAGCACTGACCGGTCAGAGGTGCTGTCTTTTGGATGAGACATAAAACTGACGCCCATCTACTTTCTGCGACAGACATAAATGATCCCATCATTCTATTTGAAGAGTAGGGGAGTGCTTCCTGAGGTCCTGGCCAATATCGATCCCTCAACATCACAGAAAGAGATTATCTGATCATTAATCTCATTGCTTTGTGAACCTTGGTGTGCACAAATTGGCTGCTACATTTCCTGCATTGCAACAGTGACTACACTTCAAAAGGACTTCATTGAGTGTAGAGAACTTTGAGATGTTCTGAGGTCATGAAAGGCACTGTATAAATGCAAGATCTTTCTTTCTATTTGCTATTCATTTTGTACTACAATATTTGTTCCAAAAAAAGTATCTAGAAGTATTAAAATGCAAGAATTGAGATTCCAAAAAAAACAACTCCACTGGCGCAAATGATAAAGATCAGATATGTTCCTAGGAGACCCTCTTGTACCTCATGTTTGCAATGATATATCAGATCAAAGGTGTTCCTTAATCCCAGTAACTGCTAAATCAACTAGACAATAGGTTAAATCAGATTGGAGTGAATGGTAGTCTGCAAGATAGAGTTTGCAGAGGGAGGTTGAGCTGTTGATTGCTGCTGAAAGTAAAATCATAATCAATATGCTGGCGGGTGGATCAGTAACCAAAAGGCACAAAAGAATCAGAGGGGAGATGAGGAGAAAACAAAATTTTGTAATGAGTTTTTAGGCTCTGGGATGCACTCCCTGAAAGGGTGGAGGAAGCAGATTCATTAGTAACTTTCAGAAGGGAATTGGATAAATTATTGAAAAGGATTTTTAAAATTGCAGGTCTACGGGGAAAGATCATGGCAGTGGGACTAATTGGATAGTTCTTTCAAAGAAGCATAATAGGCTGAATGGTTTCTGTGGTGTATGATTCTTTGAATCCATGGTATAGTCCATTTTTCCTTGATCATTTAATGCCAGGCTATTAGGAACCATAATATATCAAAGCAGCATCTCAACACAGAGGAATCCTACAAATATGGATACTAAATAAAGCAAGGACATGAATGTAATCCATGGGTAAGTACTTACCAATTTTTGTGCTTCCCACCTTCTCCTTTGAGAATATCTTGCCATGACATTAGGATATTGCATATCAATTTAATCAACTGAAGTCTCAACACAGCAGAAGTCTTCTGATAGTGAGACCAAGGAATTTCAAGAGAAGAGCATCATTCCTCAGAATCTACAGACAGAGAATTAGTTTAATTGACTGGTCTGCCACTCAGCAGCTGGAATTTTACGTTGGGTGGGAGGCCCCGCCCACCGGCCAAAAGGTTCAGGGCGAGCCCGCCTCCGCCAGGGAGTGGTAGCCACAACTGGGACTACACCCAGCCATTGGAGGCAAGAGGGTTGGCCCCAGAACTCAGGTATGTTTTTAGGGCCACGCAGGGGACAGTCGACCAGGGCCCAGCGAGGCAAGGGGTGTCGTTTTGGAGTGCTGTGCGTTGGAGGCGGTTGGGGCTTCGGGGGCGGCCCTCCATGGGGCACAGGGTGCCCGATGAGGAGGGCCGCCCCCCCCCCAGTCCACAAGAATGCCACCTGGTTTTATCGTGGCTGCAGGCAGGTCGAGAAGGATGAGGAAGGAAAGTTTGCCTTTCTCACAGCCACGTAGGATGTCATTTGTGACTTTGATAAGAGCTGTTTTGGTACTGTGGCAAGGTGGAAACTTGATTGGAGGGATTTAAACATGGAGTTCCATATTGTGCGATAATTCCTTCATTTTATGTTCAAGTAGGTAACTCAGTGATAGCACTTTTGCCGCTAAGTCAGAAGGTCATGGGTTCAAGCCCCAGACTATAGACTTGAGCATGTAATCGAAGCTGACTCTTCAGTGCAGAACTGAGGGAGTGCTGAATTCTGTCACTGAATACAACATTTAAAAGGGGGAAAGTTGTACACTATGATTTTTGGTGCATCAGTCAGAAAGGAGAAAAAACTGTTTTCCAATTTGGAAGAAGGAAGTTGATAGATTCAGTAATAACTGGAAGGCATAATGAATATGATGAAGGGTTTATTTTTGCTGCTAATATTAATCTATAATAGCTTTTCTCATCCCCAAAATAATGACTGTTTCACCATCAAAACTGGATTTCATTGTTTTTGCAGACGATTGAATGGTCAAGACATTGAATATTGAAATGAGTGCCATATCAATGAAGCTAACTCAGTTCTTGACATGGTTTACATGGCAGGACCCCAAGATACTGCTAAGTAAATATTCCTATAGCAGCCTTCAATGAGTGGGTTCAAAAAGTAGGACTAAAAGCAAGATCCCTTGAAAAATAGACCTGCTCCACTGACCTCTAAAATGGAGCAAACATAAAGTTTGTTTTTCCAGAAACAATTCTGGAAAATCTATCAAGGATTCTGAAAGGCAAAAGCACCTAAAAATACATTGCTTTATTTGTTGAATGTGTATCAGAGTTAGGGGATGAGAACAATGTACTGAATGCTTTATACCTCGACTTTGAAAGTATTTTATAAGGTCCTTCATCAGAACTTATGGCTAAACTGAAAACTAATGACTCCAAGATGAAACTATAAATTGGATTATTAATTGACACAATAATAGGAAACAGAGGGTTGTAATCTGCACTAATAGTTCTAATTGGGCAGCTGTGACCGGTAAAGTCCCCCAGAGACCAGTCCTGGGACTCCTGCTGTACATAACATGTATTAATGACCTTGACAAAGATAATCTAAGTAGAGTTACAATGTTTGTGGATGATATAGGATTATGTGGTAAAAAAAAAGGACATCTGAAGGAGGTTAGTATTATTTAAAGGGATCTGGAGACTGTAACCAACTGAGCAGATGAATGGCAGATGGAAATTAATATTGAAAAAAAGCAAGGTGGTGCAGAAAATAAATATGATTACATTATAAAGGATACATGATAGAATGACAAAGCACACAAAATGGCCATTCGGCACATTGTGCATGCTGTTTGAAAGAGCGATCCAATTAGGCTCACTTCCCTGCTGTCACCCCATAGATTTGCAATTTATTCTTTTTCAAGTATCTATTCAATTCCCTTTTGAAAGTTACTATTGAATCTGCTTCCACCATCCTTTCAGGCAATGAATTACAGATCACAACAACTTATAGCGGGAAAAAAATCTCCTCATCTCGTCCCCCACCCCCACCCCGGCTCTTTTGCCAATTTAAGAAGGACGGGAATGACAGCTCAACATTCCTAATTACAGGGTTTTTAGACAAGATGGTGAGGGAGATAAAAAAGGAGGGGGGGTGTAACAAAATCAATTAAAGAAACAATCACAGCTGTGAGGAGAGATGATATGCTAGAAAGAGCATCGAATGAGGCCATATGAAAACTGAGGAACACAAAAGGGGCAATCACACTGCTGCAAGTATACCATAAACCCTTAGCAGTCAGAGGGAGATGGAAGAGCAAATATGTAGGCAAATTGCTGAAAAGTTCAGAAACAAAACGGCCGTAATAATCGGAGATTTCAATGTAGAAAGTATAGAGGGTGCAGAATTCTTAAAATGCATTCGGGAGGTCTTTTTTAGCTAGTATGTCACAAACTCTGAAAAAGAAGGGGCAGTTCTGGACTTAGTTTTAGGGAATTAATCTGGACAGGTGGAAGGGATATCAGTGGGAAAGCATTTTAGTTGTAGTGATCATAATTCAGTTAGATTTAGACTAATTATGGAGAAGGATAAAGATTGACCAAGAGTTAACATTTTAAATTGGGGAAAAGCCAATTTTACTAAGCTAAGATGTGATTCAACAAAAGTGGACTGGAAACAGCTCCTTGAAGGTAAATCAGCGACAGAGCAGTGGGAGGCATTCAAGGAGGAAATAAAGAGGGTTCAGAACAAATATGTTCCCACAAAGAAAAAGGGGCTCACAAATCTAAAATCACCCAGGATATCAATGAGCATACAGGGTAGGATAAAGCAGAAAATAAGCTTTTGTCAGATGCCAAAATCTCAATACTGCACAAAACCTCAAGGAGTATAGTAAGTGCAAGGGTAAAATTAAAAAAGGAAATTGAAAAAGCAAAGAAAGGGCCTGAAAAATTTTGGTAAGTAAAATCAAGGAAAACCTAAAGATATTTTATAAATACATAAAGAACAAGAGGATAACTAAGGCAAGAGTGGGGCCTATTTGACAGTAAAAAAGGTAATGTGTGTAGAGGTGAAAGACGTGGGCATGGTTCTTAATGAATACTTTGAGTCTGTTTTTGCAAAGGAGAGGATGAAGTAGACATTGTAGTTATGGAGGAGGAGTGTGAAATATTAAATGGTATTAACAATGTGAGGGAGGAAATATAAAGGTGTTTAACATCCTTGAAGTGGATAAATCCCCAGGCCCGGATGAAATCTATCTCAGTCTGCTAAGGGAAACAAAGAAAGAAATATTGGAAGCTCTGACCATCATTTTTAAATCCTCTCTAGCTACAGGCACAGTGCTGGAGAACTGGAGCACTGCTAAAATTGTACCATAGTTTAAAAAGGGAGGAATGAGCAATTACAGACCAGTCAGCCTAACCTCAGTGGTGGGCAAATTATTGGAAAAATTCTGAGACAGTATAAATCACCATTAAGAAAGGCACAGAATAATCATTGGCTCAGTGACATGAAAAAAAGGTTTGTGACTGGAAGGTTCTTTCCATTGGTGTTGTGCAGGTCCCTTGCTGCCCGTGGTATATGTCAACGATTTAGACTGAAATGTAGGGGGCATGATTAAGAAATTTGCAGATGATACAAAAATTGGCCTCATGGTTGATAGTGAAGAAGAAAGCTGCAGACTGCAGGAAGATATCAATGGACAGGTCAGGTAGGCAGAAAAATGGCAAAGGGAATTCAGTCAGGAGAAGTGTGAGTTAATGCATTTGGGGAGGACAAGTGGGGAAGCAAGGGAAAACACAATTAATGGTAGGATTCTGAGAAGTATTTAGGAACAGAGGGACTTTGGAGTGCATGTCCATAGATCCCTGAAGGTAGCAGGACAGGTAGATAAGGTGGCTAAGAAGGCATATGGGATACTTTCCTTTATTGGCCGTGGCCTACAGCGTAACAGCAAGGAGGTTATGTATAAAAGCGTAGTTAGACCGCAGCTAAAGTATTGTGTACAGTTCTGGTCACTGCTTTACAGGAAGGATGTGATCACACTCGAGATGGTACAGAGGAGATTTATGAGGATGTTGCCAGGAATGGAGAATTTTAACTATGAGGAAAGATTGGATAGGCTAGAGTTGTTTTCTTTGGAACAGAGGAGGCTGAGGGGAGATTTAATTGAGGTGTAGAAAATTAACCAGGAAGCATAGTTTTAAAGTAATTGGTAGAAGGATTAGAGGGGAGTTGTGGAGTAATTTTTCACGTAGAGGGTGCTGGGGGTCTGGAACTCACTGCCTGAAAGGGTGGTAGAGGCAGAGAGACAATCATCACATTTAAAAAAACAATTGGATCAGTAATTGAGATGCCATGACCTACAGGGCTACGGGCCTAGAGTTGGGAGGTGGGATTGGGTTGGATAACTCTTTTTCAACTGGCACGGACACGATAGGCCAAATGGCCTCATTCTGTGCTGTAAATCTTTCTATGTTTCTATGTTACCTTAAATCTGTGTCCTCTGGTTATTGACCCTCCTACCAGTGGAAACAGTTTCTGCTTATTTACTCTAGTAAAACTCCTCATAATTTTAAACACCTCTATTAGGGCGGCACGGTGGCGCAGTGGTTAGCACCGCAGCCTCACAGCTCCAGGGACCCGGGTTCGATTCTGGGTACTGCCTGTGTGGAGTTTGCAAGTTCTCCCTGTGTCTGCGTGGGTTTTCTCCGGGTGCTCCGGTTTCCTCCCACAAGCCAAAAGACTTGCAGGTTGACTGGTAAATTGGCCATTATAAATTGTCACCAGTATAGGTAGGTGGTAGGGAAATATAGGGACAGGTGGGGATGTTTGTTGGGAATATGGGATTAGTGTAGGATTAGTATAAATGGGTGGTTGATGTTCGGCACAGACTCGGTGGGCCAAAGGGCCTGTTTCAGTGCTGTATCTCTAATCTAATCTATTAAAGCTCCCCTTAACCTTCTCTGCTCTAAAGAGAACAATCCAAGCTTCTCTTGTCTATCCACAAAAGTGAAATTCCTTATCCCTCGTATCATTCTGCTACATCTCCACACCCACTCCAAGGTACCATTAAATAAAATTTACTGAAGGAAGAAAAGAGATAATCAGACTGACATATGTATCTTCCTACAGTTTCAGGTTATGCTGTTATGGAGCAATTGTGGCTATAGTTGTAAATTACACACCAATGTGATTGACTCCTAACTGCCCCCTGAAATGGCCTAGCATGTCTGCTGACCTCCACCTACTCAGGGCACCAAGGGATGGGAAATAAATGCCAGCATTGCTCACATCCTGATCATTGCTTGTTTCAAAGGTAACTTACATGTCCTCTATGGAGCCCGCCATTGGTTGGCAGTTTGTCGAGTCACAGAGGGAGGATGCAGAGGAGGTTAATCATTGTTCCGTGCATGTGGGGACAAATGCTTGGAAGGTTATCGTGCCGACACTAGTGATTCTGCTCAGCAAATAGTCATTGACATTATGATCAGCTGGTTGCTAGTTCATCCTTTATCAGGATGAAAGAAAGAAAGAAAGAAAGGACTTGAGTTTATGTAGCGCCTTTCACAAGCTCAGGAAAGGGCTTCACAGTCAATGGAGTGCTTTTGAAGTATAGTCACTGTTGTCGTTTAGGAAACACAGCAGCCAATCTGCATACAGCAAGCTCCCATTAACAGCAATATGATAACGGACAGATAATCCTATTTAGGTGTTGGTTGAGGGATAAATATTTGCCAGAACACCAGGTAGAACTGCCCTGCTCTTCTTCAAAATAGTGTCATGCTGTCTTTTATATCCATCTGAGAAGGCAGATGCGACCACAGGCTCTCATCCAAAAGACAGCACTTTTGATAGTCCAGCACTCCCTCAGTACTGCAGTGCAATGTCAGCCTAGATTTTGTGCCAAAGTCTTGGAGGGGTCTTGAATGCACAGCCATCTGGCTCGGAGATGAGAGAGCTACTACTGAGCCAAGGCTATCACTCGATAAAGAACTGTGAGGACAGGGATAAAATTTTGACACCGTGATTTCATGAGCCAAATGAAACTCTGATAAAGCTTTTGGTGAGTAAAGACAGATAGTGGATGAGAGATGACTTCTCCATGTGCAGGCCAAGATAGAAAGGCTGGCCACTATCAACTGTTAAAAGTAAAAGTTAAAGCCCATGAAATAAAAGGGACAGTGGCAGCATGGATGTGAAGTTGGCTGAGTGACAGGAAACAGAGGGAAGTGGTGAACAGTTCTTTTCCGGACTGGAGGTAGAGTGGGGATCCCCAGGGGTAGGTGTTAGGACCATTGTTTTTCTTGATATATGTTAATAACCTAGACTTTAGTGTACAGGGCACAATTTCACAGTTTGCAGATGACACAAATCTTGGAAGTATTGTGAACTGTGAGAAGGATAGTCATAAACCTCAAGAGGCCTTAGACGGGCTAGTAGAATGGACAGAAAGGTGGCAGATGAAATTTAATGCAGAGAAGTGTGAAGTGATTCATGTTGGTCGGAAGAATGAGGAGAGGCAATATAAAATAAGGAGTACAATTCTAAAGTGGGTGCAGGAGCAGAGGGTTCTGGGGAATATATGTGCACAAATCATTGAAGGTGGCAGGGAATGTTGAGAAAGTTGTTAATAAAGCATATGAGATCATGGGCTTTATAAATAGGAACATAAAAGCAAGAAAGTTATGATGAACCTGTATAAAACCCTGAATGGGCCTCAACTGGCATGTTGTATCCAGTCTGGGCACCACACTTTCGGATAAATGTTAAGGCATTGGAGAGAGTGTAGAAAAAAATCACGAGAATAGTCCCAGGAATGAGGCTCTTCAGTGACATGGATAGATTGGAGAAGTGAAGATTAAGAGGAAATTTGAAAGAGATGTTCAAAATCATGAGGGGTCTGGACAGAGTGGATAAGGAAAAACTGTTCCCATTAGTAGAAGGTTCGAGAACCAGAGGACACCAATTTAAGCTAATTCACAAAAGAAGCAAGTGACATGAGGAAAACCTTTCTTACGCAGTGCATGGTTAGGATCTGGAATGATCTGCCTGAGAGTGTGGTGAAGGCAAATTCAATCGAGGCCTTCAAAAGAGAATTACTTAAATATATGAAGTGAAAGATTTTGCAGGGTGACAGGGAAAGGGTGGGGGAGTGGGACTAGGTGAATCGCTCTTGCAGAGAGCTGGCACGAAAATGATGGGCCGAGTGGCCTCCTTCCAGTGCTGTAACCATTCTATGATTCTATTCTATTCTTTAACTGCAGTTTGCTAAACCTTTGTGCCAAAATAAGGGCTTGCGAGGAAATCTTTGAGTGGAAGGAAATTAAACTGAAAGGATTCTGACATCAGTTCAATCAGAACTAAAATATAGCAATGTACCCAGGAACAATCTTCTGTAACTTTCAGGAAACAGTGGTGTGTCCCCAATTCTCATTCCAAAGGCAGAAATAGCATTAGCATAGATGTGCAGCAAATTTGAACAGAGTCCCCAATTTTGCAGTGTATCTTTTGTTGAGACACTGCGATGGGGTCAAGTCGCCAATGCAGAAGGCAAATGAGGTTGAATAGATGGAGTTTGCAGGAAGAGAACATCCAAGAAGTATTGATTTCAACACAGCAAGGCTGCAGAGAAGAAAGTAAGCACCTATGATGAGAAACTTGAAGCTTAGTTGGAAAAAAGAGATAAAAGTTCAGAGGAACTATGACCATACCTATATTAGTAAATAGAGGGAGACAAAAAAGGTTGCAGCAGAGAGAGATTTGAGGCTAGAGGCATGGAGGCTAGTCTGGAGGTGAAAGACAAATCACCCATTAGATGATACACGTCTTTCTTATATTCTGTGCAAGAGTGTGGGAGAGCTAAAAGAGTTTTCCAGTTTCTCCTGATGCAGATGCAACATTTAAATCTTGAATGGACTTGGAGACCTTGGAGATTAAAGTACTGTTGAGGGATAGGGATGTGAGAAGATAAGCGTTTGGTGTGAAAAAGGAAACCAAACTTCTTGAAGATGACAGAAGCAATGTGATAGTGCCATTTAAAATCAAAGGCAAAGTACAAAGGATGGAGTACCAGACAGCAACATTCAATTTCTCCCAACACTTGTGAGACGTGTCAGTCTGAAAGACCGATGCATGAACTCTACCTGCATTTGGAAAGGCATTAAGGTTAAGAGGTGATAGCTATTGGTTAGATTTGTGAAACACATGAAGAAACGGAGTCTTTGAAAAATGGAAAGAAATAGGATTTCCATTGAAGCATCAAAGAACAGGGAGAAGATCAATATGCAGCAAATCAGGCGTTGAACTGAGAGAGATCTGGGGTATTTGGAAATATGTCAAAATTGCTGGTGAATCATACTCTTGTAGGTTGAAGTTATGATCTTTCTACCAGTGCATGAATGCTTCCATTTATTGATGTAAGGCTTCAAAGTAAAGGCTTTCCTGAATACCAATGATGTAGCTAGCACTGATTCCAAGAACTTTTGCTACTTAAGCCAGCCTTCTCTGAAGACACGTGCCCTGTTGTAGCCTGTGAAGGTCATTAATGTAAATCAAGCTAATTATCCCAATCCGGATTTTGTGATGATTGGGTTCCGATGAGCTAGTTAATACCGTGGGCTAGAAGGTCCAAAACTATAATAAATAGAAACACAAAGTACTGCAAATACTCAGCAGGTCTGGCAGCATCTGTGGGAAGAGATACATAGTTAACGGGCTGATTTTGTTCCATGGAGGCGGGAAACAGCAGCTGCTTTTTCTTCAGGTCAGAAACCCACCTCTGGGCGGGGGGGAACTGATTAAAGGTAAGATTTTCAAGTGGGTGAGCCCTTAACTGGCATGGAGTCGGATGCACGGTCCAATTATGGGCAGCAGGCATGCTCTTGAAGTTGGAGAGCCAATCAAAGGCCTTGCAGCTTCAGAGGAGCACCTGCCTGCAGTACAAGGTAAGTAACTGGGAGGGTGCCTCAACAAGAAGGTACCCTGTCAGCCAACTTTTAAAACTTTAATTAAAAAACACAAAAGGCAGCCAGGCCACCACTGTGGTGGGGTAGGTGGGGTGAGGTGGGGTGGGGTGGGGTGGGGGGGGGAAGGAAATCCCCTCTACAGGGTGGTCTTTGGCTGCCACCTATCCAGGCAGGCAGGGAGGGCCTGTAGGTGTGCCAGGAGTGGGGGTACCCCAGCTTGCTGCTGGATGCCAGCCTTCAGGTACTGGAAAATCCCAGTTGGCTTCCTAAACATACCTTTAACAAGGCTCTTAATGAGCCTAAGTGCATGCCAGCCTAGTGGAGATGGACAACTTTCCTGGGCCCCAAGCTCATCTCTCCCAAAATGACTGACACTGGGAATGACATCCTGCAACTGACACGCCAGCCAGTTCTGGGCACCCACTACCCCGCTCGCCTCTGTTCCTGCCTTCAGAGGGGCCCTGAAAATTCAGCCCAACATTTCAGGTTGATGATTCTTTGTCAGAACTGGGAATACTTATAGATGTAACAGTTTCGAGCAAGGAAAGGAAGGAAGAGGGAGGTGCAGGGAAGGAAAGAACAAAAGGGAAGGTCTGTGATAGGGTGGAGGGCAAGGGAGATTAAATGGCGAAAGTGAGTAGTAATGGGTCAAGTCAAGAAACAAAAGAGTCGAGAGGAGGTGTAAATGGGAAAGTAGAATTATCATCAAAAGCTGCTGTCAAAAAATCGGGGCAGAGGTTATGATCTGAAATTGTTGAACTCAATGTTGAGTCCATAAAGCTGTAAACTGCCTAGGCAAAAAAAGATAAGGTGCTGTTCATCGAGTTTACGTTGAGTTTCATTGGAACAGTGCAGGAGGCTGAGAACAGAGAGATCGGAGTGGGGCGAAGAATTAAAATGTCAGGTCACTGGAAGCTCAGGGTCATGCTTGTGAACTGAATGGAGGTTTTCCGCAAAGCTGTCACACAATCTGCATTTGGTCTCCCTGAACTAGAGGAGACCGCAATGTGAGCAGCGAATACTGTATACTAAGTTGAAAGTAGTAAATCACCGTTTCAACTGGAAGGACCGTTTGGTGCCTTGGATGGTGAGAAGGGAGGAGGTGAAAGATCAGGTGTTGCATCTCCTGCACTTGCATGGAAAGATGTCGTGGGAAGGGGAGAGGTTGTTAGGGGAGATTGAGAACTGGACTTGGATGTCGCAGAGGGAATGGTCCCTACGGAAGGCTGAAATGGGAGAGGAGGGTAAAATGTGTTTGATGGTGACATCATATTTGGAGGCCAATGTTGCACTCCATTTCTGATTCTGTTGATTATCTAAGCCCAGCTGGCAGTTGGCTCTCTATGTCCTGTTATCCATGAACCCAGTTGGAAAAGTACAATTATAGCTGTCAAGTGAGGGCTAGATTAGGATCATCTGTGATAACCCCCATAGTTGAACAGCTTGCCAACTTGCTGTGTAGGCTCACACATGAAAAACAGCATTAGACACAAAGGGCAAGCAGCACCCATAGGACCACACCCCAGCAAGGAGACAATGCTTTCTGGAGTGGAGAATGGAAGGGGTGACAATTTGGGGGAGAGAATCAGGAAGAACAAGAAAGGATTGTGTCAATCTTATGGGATGTAAATATTTTCTATCTTGTGGTGTCTTCAGAAATCCAAAATGAAATGAATTTCTGGCAAGCTGCAGGATTTCTGCACAAGGATGTTTCAATAATTTATACTAATTGGTTAGTAAGGTGTACGGTAATGTCACACTGCTACAGATGCTTTTCTGAGGCTTGGCTTAAAGTAAATTATACCCTGCTGGGTTTCATTTCATTTGGTCGTGCGCTGGTCAATATTTTAAATAAAATTTCTTTCTACGTTACTTTGACACTATCCTTAACTAGTGTTTCAAGGGAGCTAACGGCGGGATGAAAATATTGTGAACGGAATTTAATGTGGATAAATCAACAAATGTACTGTCAGAGAACATTAATCCTTTTGAGTTAATTCTCTTGTAAAAGAAAAGGTGTGTATGTGCATGTATACAACAGGCTCAGGGTCTTTTTACTTCAGAAATGTGGACAGATTTTTTTGAATTAGCTAAGTTAGGGAGAAGCATGGGGCATGTGTAAAAGTTATGTAAGCGTAGGACTAGGTTAGATGTCAGGAGGTTTTCCTTTTGCCAGAGGGCCACTGACCTCTGGAACAAGCTACCAGTTTATGCAGTGAATGTAGATTCTTGGCAAGTGTTCAAAAAAGAGCTAGACAACTTCCTGGAGAAAGCTGAAATCACTGTGTACAGAAGGCTGGTAGAATGTTGGGTGATGTACTTTTGTGATCACTGTTATCTCCTGGAACTCATTCTTTGATCAACATCCAGATGAGAGTGAAATTTCCCAGAATTCTTTTTATTCTAATTTAGCTTAGATTTTTTTTTGTTTCTCCCAGGAGATTTCATGGTTGCCGGTCAGTAGGGAAGACTGACAGTTGTATTGTTTAGCTGCAACATCATCTGAATGGAATAGACTTGATGGACAGTTGGCCTTTTTCTATCTGTGCTGTTCTTATGTGTGCGTGCACTAAAACCCTGCTCAGGTCTGCAAATGAGACCCGACCAGAGCCTGACAGAACCCCACCCGACCCCAACCCGAGTCCTTCCATTTTTTCGCCCACCCGACCCGACCATCAGTTAACCTATCTTCCATTTTTCACTTTGTTCCTTACCTGCACAAGCTTAAAATAACTGCAGCAAAACCACCTTTAAACTCCAAAATTTAAATTAACATTAGAGTCACTTACTTGAGGTGGTGATAGAGCGTGTCCGATCCGGCCCGACCCGAGCCGAAATGCTAGACTCAGAAGTGCGACCCGACCCAATCCAAACCCAACACATGTCATCGGGTCCCGTCGGGTTCAGGTCGGGTACCAGGCCTTTAGCGCACACACCAGCATTTGTGTGTCTGTGGCTGTGTGTCCGTATACACATATCTACGTGCATATGAAGTTTCTGCATGTGTGAGTGTGCGTGCACAGGTATGTGTACGTGTGTGTGTGTGCACCTGTCTGTGGGGGTGTGTGTGAGCCCGTGTGTGTGCGTGGACGCTCTTGTGTCTGTGTCTGTCTGTGGACGTGCATGTGCACATGTTTGTGAGCTAACAAACATTTGACATCAGCCAGTAACACAGAGCGAATAATGATTCTGATTTCACAAAGAATGTGCGCAGTAAGTAGGTCAACTTGTACAATAAATTTGAGTTTGTCAGCCATGAAGATGATACTGCAATCCAAAATGATAACTAATGCGTTTGCAGTGAATGAAACATAACAACAGGGGCTGCTTCATGGGTCACTTGACTGTACCTAGCAACTGAATTTGGTTGTACTTTGCAGAAAATCTCTCAGATTAGGCAGCTGGCAGTACAGATGAATGAAAACGCCATTCATAACCCACCAGTTCTTTGGGGCAGAAATAAGTACTGGGGATTGTGACAACGTATGTTTTGCAATTATACACTCGATAACACATCTGCTACCAATTGCTTTCAATATTTTTGTGAATCAACAATAGTTTGCATTTATACAGCACCTATAGCACAATAAAATGTCCTATGGCACTTCACAGGAGGGTTATCAAAAAAAATGTGACACCAATCCACATAAAGTGATATCAGGTCAGGTGACCAAAAGCTTGGTCAAAGAGATAGGTTTAAAGGGGTGTATTAAGAAGGAGAGAGTGGTGGAGAGATTTTGAGAGGAAATTCCAGTGTTTAGGGCTTAAGCAGCTGAAGACACCAACCACCACGGTGGGAAAATGGAAATTGGGGGGCAGGGCAGCCCATAAAATAGCAAGGGAAGGTGGAGTGTCTATCGACTTCCCGACACCATTCAATTTTATCAGGAGCAAGGAAAGTCGAGGACATCCTTCCCACAAAGAGGCCGACTGAGGCCCTTAAGTGGCCAAGCAGCTGGTGGGAGCCCCGCTCCATGGGAAAACCACCCAGTAAAGCCAGGCGGCCTGCTTGTGGGCTGGAGAGGCTACAATCCTACTTGGGCAATCGGTAGCCCACGGAGAGCCCTTGATGGCAAGGAGAGCCCCGGCACCAACATCCACCCCCCTCCCAACCCCTCACCAGGGCCTGCCTCACTAGCCCCGGTGAGCTCGCACCACTTACCTGCACTCTGGGGCTCCATGGCTACTCCTGGTCTCGGGCCTACTGCAGTACCAGTAGTGGTCACTGTCATGTGTTCTTTGTCTGAAGTTAAGCAACACAATGAGGTACATGGATTCCAGTGCCTTGAAGACCTCTAACAGATTTATTAACAGCTAAATTAGTATATACAATACATAGCAAACTATGTACAAAACCTTTGTCCAGAGTGTTACAGTTACAGAGTGACTATGGCTTCTAGTCACATGACTACATCCTGGTACTTAGCTCATTAGCATACTGAGTTCTTAAAGGGACATCACTCTTGAAGTGATCATACAACATCCCCTTTCTTTCCAAAGATAAGTCTCATATGCTACAAGTAAAATTCAATAAAATTGGATAACATCAAAATTAGTTCTACAGGGATAGAGATTATAAAACTTACAAGTATGAGGACAGGGATTGTGAAATTTACAACTGCTGAAGGTTAAGAATCCATAGATCGTTTTGGTGGTTTGACAACTCTTCCAGATCTTGTTATGGTATAACCTTTTGGGGATGTGGATTTCACCCCTGGCTATTTTTGGTTTGCAGACATGTTGTCAATGTGTTGGTTGTTGCCCTATTGTTCCATCACACCCTCATCATTGGAGCGTGTTCTTTCAAGTCCACTGTACACAATTGGATATTTGCACACTTTTCTTAATTGGCTTTGGTTCGTCCTCAGCACTGCTGCGTTAGATGTTGTAGTATCGTAGGACCTATTCTCACTGCATACTTTAGATACCTCTCCAGGTAACCATGTTCTCATTGTGGGGTGTATGACCCTGATGTTTTGTCCTACATGGAGCTAAGATAGTTCCACCCCTGCAGGTCGGTCGTGCACCATCATCATTCTGCCTTGTTTTTCAAGCAGTGTCTCCTGCATCTTGGGGAATTTGGACAGATGATGTCTTGACAGAGTCATTCACACTTGTTTGCCAAACATGATCTCTGCTGGACATAGGTATAGCTCTGTCACTCTAGAATTGGCCTTTATAGCCACTCCAGGCGCTGCTCCACAAACCACTGACCACCTCCAGGCGCTTACCCATTGTCTCTCGAGACAAGGAGGCCAAAGAAAGAAGAAAGAAAGATAACATGGCAACACAAAAATCTTGTTTCGTTGCCCTGCACTTCAGGATAAGTGATTTAACTGTGTGAACAAATCGCTCGGCAAGACCATTAGATCTAAGGAAATGTGGTGAGGGCGTCACATGATTTACACTCCATTTGGGACATATACCCCTAAAAGGTCTGCCCATATGCCGTGGCCCATTGTCCAAAATAATTTCTTCAGGTGCACCAAATAGACTGAATATGGCACTCTGTGTGTCTGTGACGACCGCGCTTGAAAGTGTCTTTTACCTACCTGACAATTGGAAATTTGGAGAAATAATAGGTGACTAAGATAAAGTCGACTCCATTCACAGAAAATAAATCAGTGGCGATTTTGGACTAAGGAACTGACGGAATCTCGTGAGCATGTAGAGGTTCTTTATGTTTGTTGTGGCTGGTGGTTCTGGCATGCTTCGTACATCCTCACTGATTCTTCGATGTCATTATTGATCCCTGGCCAAAATACAGTGTCTTGTGCCAGTCGTCTCATTTGCACTTCTCTCTTTACCCCTTCCCCTTCCTCCCAGAACTGCCACAGGATTCCCCTTGTCCTCACTTTCTACCCCACCAGCCTACACATAGAAACATAGAGACATAGAAAATAGGAGCAGGAGTAGGCCATTCGGCCCTTCGAGCCTGCTCCGCCATTCATTATGATCATGGCTGATCATCCAACTCAGTAACCTGTTCCCGCTTTCGCCCCATATCCTTTGATCCATTTAAACCCAAGAGCTATATCTAACTCCTTCTTGAAAACATACAATGTTTTGACCTCAACTGCTTTCTGTGGTAGAAAATTCCACAGGCTCACCACTCTCTGGGTGAAGAAATTTCTCCTCATCTCAGTCCTGAAAAGTTCACCCCGTATCCTTAGACTATGACCCCTAGTTCTGGACTCCCCCACCATCGGGAACATCCTTCCTGCATCTACCCTGTCAAGTCCTGTTAGAATTTTATAGATTTCTTTGAGATCCCCCTTCACTCTTCTGAATTCCAGCGAATATAATCCTAACCGACTCAATCTCTCCTCATACGTCAGTCCTGCCATCCCAGGAATCAGTCTGGTAAATGTTCGCTGCATTCCCTCTATAGCAAGAACATCCTTCCTCGGATAAGGAGACCAAAACTGCACACAATATTCCAGGTGTGGCCTCACCAAGGCCCTGTATAATTGCAGCAAGACATCCCTGCTCCTGTTCTCGAATCCTCTCACTATGAAGGCCAAAATACCATTTGCCTTTTTTACCGCCTGTTGCACCTGCATGCTTACCTCCAGCAACTGGTGTACGAGAACACCCAGGCCTCGTTGCATATTCCCCTCTCTCAGTTTATAGCCGTTTAGATAATAATCTGCCTTCCTGTTTTTGCTACCAAAGTGGATAACCTCACATTTATCCAGATTATACTGCTTCTGCCATGCATTTGCCCACTCACTCAACTTGTCCAAATCACCGTGAAGTCTCTCTGCATCCTCCTCACAACTCACCCTCCCACCCAGTTTTGTGTCATCTGCAAATTTGGAGATATTACCATTAGTTCCCTCATCTAAATCATTAACATATATTGTGAATAGCTGCGGTCCTAGCACCGATCCCTGTGGTACCCAACTAGTTACTGCCTGCCCTTCGGAAAAGACCCATTTATCCCTACTCTTTGTTTCCTGGCTGCCAACCAATTTTCTATCCATCACAATACACTACCCCCAATCCCATGCGCTTTAATTTTACATGCCAATCTCTTATGTGAGACTTTGTCGAAAGCCTTCTGAAAGTCCAAATAAACCACATCCACTGGCTCCCCCCTTATCAACTCTACTAGTTACATCCTTGAAAAATTCTAGTAGATTTGTCAAGCATGATTTCCCTTTCGTAAATCCATATTGACTCTGTCTGATTCTACCACTGTTCTCCAAGTGCTCTGCTATAAAATCTTTGATAATGGACTCCAGAATTTTCCCCACTACCGACTTCAGGCCGACTGGTCTATTATTCCCTGCTTTCTCTCTACCTCGCTTTTTAAATAGTTGGGTTCTAAAGGACTGCAATTTCCGGCACTTCCAGCATGATACCACCACCAAACGCATCTTCCCCTCCCCTCCCTTGTCAGCATTCCGAAGGGATTGTTTCCTTCGCGACACCCTGGTCCACATCTCCATTACCCCCGACACCTCTTCCCCTTCCCACGGCACCTTCCCACGCAATTGCAGGAGGTGTAATACCTGCCCTTTTACCTCCTCTCGCCTCACTATCCAAGGCCCCAAATACACCTTTCAGGTGAAGCAGCGATTTACTTTTACTTCTTTCAATTTAGTATCCTGTATTTACTGCTCACAATGTGGTCTCCTCTACATCAGGGAGACCAAACGCAGATTGGGTGACTGCTTTGCGGAACCCTCCACTCAGTCTGAAAACGGGACCCCGAGCTTCCGGTCGCTTGCCATTTCAACACACCCCCCTGCTCTCATGCCAACATCTCTGTCGTGGGCCTGCTGCAGTGTTCCAGTGAACATCAATGCAAGTTTGAGGAACAGTACCCTATTTTCCGATTAGGTACGCTACAGCCTACCGGACTGAACATTGAGTTCAATAATTTCAGAGCATGACTGGCCCATTTTTATCTTTATTTTATTTTACTCTGTTTCATCTTTTTTTTTTAACCATGTACGTGCCTACTGTTTTTTTCACCTTTGTGCTTTTGGCTAGGGCTGCTCATTATTCCATCATTAACACTCCCTCTGCACTAATGCTTTGTCTTTCATCACACCATTAGCACACTCCCTTTTCCTTTGTCCCATGGCCTTGTCAATTAATCTCTCCAGCCCTCTGTCCGATCACACATCTTCCCTTTTGTTCTCTTCCCCCGCCACCCCCACTTTACTCATGAAAAACCTATTACATTTCTAACCTTTGCCAGTTCTGATGAAAGGTGACTGACCTGAAACATTAACTCTGCTTCTCTCTCCACAGATGCTGCCTGACCTGCTAAGATTTTCCAGCACTTTCTGTTTTTATTTCAGATTTCCAGCATCCACAGTATTTTGCTTTTATTTTAGTGAGTTTAGCAGAATTGGATCAGATAGGCTAGTTTTTGGAGGTTTCTATCTAAAACTCCAAGACATCACAGTGGCGCAGTGGTTAGCACCACAGCCTCACAGCTCCAGCGACCTGGGTTCGATTCTGGGTACTGCCTGTGTGGAGTTTGCAAGTTCTCCCTGTGTCTGTGTGGGTTTCCTCCGGGTGCTCCGGTTTCCTCCCACATGCCAAAGACTTGTGGGTTGATAGGTGAATTGGCCATTAGCAATTGCCCCTAGTATAGGTAGGTGGTAGGGAAATATAGGGACAGGTGGGGATGTGGTAGGAATATGGAATTAGTGTAGGATTAGTATAAATGGGTGGTTGATGGTCAGCACAGACTCGATGGGCCGAAGGGCCTGTTTCAGTGCTGTATCTAAAAACTAAAATCTGCTTTTTAATATAGAACTCTCTTTCTGCCTGTTCTTCTGGCAATTACTGAGGTTTTGCATTATTTTAATTATTTTTCAGCAGCAAAAGAATAATCAGAAGATAACTTGTGTGAAGTTTTGTGCTATTGCTGGGGCCGTGCTTGTAACAGGCACAGTTCAGAAAGTCAAATGTTGGCCTTTGCACGACTGTCTCCTAACTCCCCCAATCCAGCAGTCGCCTCTACATCATATTGTGCGCATCTCCTTTGCGTCTTTAAAAAATCTGATTGAGTTCACGGTTTGCAGGACCAGTGGAGGGCATGTGCGAGCTGTTGTCTAAACAGATCACTTGTTGAATGTTCTGTTAGGTGCAAAGACCCTGGTTTCAAGGCTTGTTTTTTTTTGAGACAAACCCTAACTGAAAGGGAAATTAAAACTGAAACTGAAACAGTGACTGAAATTAAAACTGCAGGTCTCTGGGGAAACACAAACTGTTTGGAACCAGATAAAAGGGACACAGAGCCATTCAAGCTCAGATTACACAGGAGTGGTATGCCAGCAGGCTGAAGAAAGTGAAGGCTGGATCCAAGAGCTGCTTCTGTTACTTAAAACAACAGATTTACCAGATGTGGCCATACAGTGCATAGGGTTGTCACTGAAGGTCTTGGGTAAAGGTAATACTGCTGGATCCATGCCATCAAGACTGTCGTAAGCAGAGCTGAGGATGTTCTGGAGTAGTGCGTCGTTTTGTTTGAAGACCATACCCATGGCATTCGGGTTGAAAGGGAACTGCTGTTGGATGAGAACCAGTGGCTGCAACTTGGAAGAAAGGAGCTGGAGATCTACCTGAGGAAGTTCAGAGCGTTGAAGAACTTTGTGGATGTAATTAGTGCCATTTATGGACTGTCCAGTAAATCCATGAGATCTATCTTTGTTTTATCTGATAGTTAATGTGTAATTTTTAATATATATATATTGACCATGATTTGTCTGTTAATATATGTTTAATTTATTTTGATTTTGATTTGATTATTAAAATAATAGTGAAATCTTGTCCATTTGTATTTTGTATTGGAGTCATTCAGTAAATTTAGTTCTTTTGGTTTGTTGGTCTCTGTGGGGATCATAATAAAAGACAAGCAATTCCAGAATATTTCAAGGCAGGTTCCCATGAAACATGACTCCTGGGGAACTGGACTGCTAAAGCTAAAAGCTAAAATTCACAGAATCACAGAATAATACAGTGCAGAAGAGACCCTTCAGCCCATCGAGTTGGAATAATTGGAATAACTTTTTTTATGGAGTGGAGGTTGGAGCATGTCCGTGGATGGTGATATCAGCATCCCTAAGCTACATTCTGCCCTATGCATTAGTTGGATTCATCAAAGGCCTCCATTTTGTGTTTTCTTTTTCACCGCTTAAACACATTCCTTTGTTATTCTCGGTTGCTGCAAGTTTTGATGTTGTCCTAAACAGGGCGGTGAAGGTGGGCATTGCTTTGACAGTTCCAAACATATTGCAGAATGAGAGAGGAGTTTGAGATGGGCCAACAAATGCAAGCCTATGGGGAAAGTGTGGGATAGAACAAAGAACAAAGAACAAAGAACAGTACAGCACAGGAACAGGCCATTCGGCCCTCCAAGCCTGCGCCGATCTTGATGCCTGCCGAAACTAAAACCTTCTGCACTTCCGGGGCCCATATCCCTCTATTCCCATCCTATTCATGTATTTGTCAAGATGTCTCTTAAACGTCACTATCGTATCTGCTTCCACCACCTCCCTCGGCAGCAAGTTCCAGGCACTCTGTGTAAAAAACATGCCTCGCACATCCCCTCTAAACTTTGCCCCTCTCACCTTAAACCTATGTCCCCAAGTAACTGACTCTTCCACCCTAGGAAAAAGCTTCTGACGATCCACTCTGTCCATGCCGCTCATAACTTTGTAAACCTCTATCATCTCGCCCCTCCACCTCTGTCGTTCCAGTGAAAACAATCCGAGTTTTTCCAACCTCTCCTCATAGCTAATGCCCTCCAGACCAGGCAACATCCTGGTAAACCTCCTTTGTACCCTCTCCAAATCCTCCACGACCTTCTGGTAGTGTGGCGACCAGAATTGCATGCAATATTCTAAGTGTGGCCTAACGAAGGTTCTGTACAGCTGCAACATGACTTGCCAATTTTTATACTCTATGCCCCGACCGATGAAGGCAAGCATGCCGTATGCCTTCTTGACTACCTTATCCACCTGCGTTGCCATTTTCAGTGACCTGTGGACCTGTACGCCCAGATCTCTCTGCCTGACAATACTCCTAAGGGTTCTGCCACTTACTGTATACCTCCCACCTGCATTAGACCTTCCAAAATGCATTACCTCACATTTGTCCGGATTAAACTCCATCTGCCATTTCTCCATCCAAGTCTTCAACCGATCTATATCCTGCTGTATCCTCTGACAATCCTCATCATTATCCGCAACTCCACCAACCTTTGTGTCGTCCGCAAACTTACTAATCAGACCAGCTACATTTTCCTCCAAATCATTTATATATACTACAAACAGCAAAGGTCCCAGCACTGATCCCTGCGGAACGCCACTAGTCACATCCCTCCATTCAGAAAAACACCCATCCACTGTTACCCTCTGTCTTCTGTGACTGAGCCAGTTCTGTATCCATCTTGCCATCTCACCTCTGATCCCATGTGACTTCACCTTTTGCAACAGTCTGCCATGCGGGACCTTGTCAAAGGCTTTACTAAAGTCCATATAGACAACATCCACCGTCCTTCCCTCATCAATCATCTTCGTCACTTCCTCAAAAAACTCAATCAAATTAGTAAGACACGACCTCCCCTTCACAAAACCATGCTGTCTCTCACTAATAAGTTCATTTGTTTCCAAATGGGAGTAAATCCTGTCCTGAAGAATCCTCTCTCATAGTTTCCCTACCACTGACGTAAGGCTCACCGACCTATAATTTCCTGGACTATCCTTACCACCCTTCTTAAACAAAGGAACAACATTGGCTATTCTCCAGTCCTCTGGGATCTCACCTGTAGCCAATGAGGATGCAAAGATTTCTGTCAAGGCCCCAGCAATTTCTTCCCCTTGCCTCCCTCAGTATTCTAGGGTAGATCCCATCAGGCCCTGGGGACTTATCTACCTTAATGCTTTGCAAGACACCCAACACCTCCTCCTTTTTGATAATGAGATGACTGAGACTATCTGCACTCCCTTCCCTAGGTTCATCATCCACCAAGTCCTTCTCCTTGGTGAATACTGATGCAAAGTACTCATTTAGCACCTCGCCCATTTCCTCTGGCTCCACGCATAGATTCCCATCTCTGTCCTTGAGTGGGCCAACCCTTTCCCTGGTTACCCTCTTGCTCTTTATATATGTATAAAAAGCCTTGGTATTTTCCTTAATCCTGTTTGCCAATGACTTTTCATGACCCCTTTTAGCCCTCCTAACTTCTTGCTTAAGTTCCTTCCTACTGTCTTTATATTCCTCAAGTGCTTCATCTGTTCCCAGCCTTCCAGCCCTTACAAATTAGTGGGATAGTGGGATTAAATTGGTAGCTCTTTCAAAGATGGGTCAAATGGCTTCAGAATAGCTTTTGTGCTGTATGATTCTAGGATCAGCAGACCATGAAGCGCTATAGCCCATCCAATACCGATGGGTGGTTAAAAATGCCTGGGAGTAATCTGTGTTAGAGCTGATCTCTTGCACAAAAGGTTGGAGTGTTCCAAAGTAGGAAGGTTTTTATTAAGAAGTTACAATATAAGAAGTAAAAATCTTACCTCTGGACTTGACTATTCCAACACACTCCTGACCAGTCTCACATGTTCTAGCCTCTGTAAACTTCAGATCATCCAAAATTTTGCTGTCCGAGCCCTTACATGCACCAAGTCCCATTCAACTATTACCCCATGTGCTCAATGAGCTACATTGCCTCTTGTTCAAGCAACACTTCGATTTTCAAATTCACATCCATGCCAAATCCCTCCATGGTCTTGTCCCTCACTATCTCTGGAATCTCCTGCAGCCCCACATCCCTTGCGATATCTGCACTCCTCTAATTCTGGCCTCTTGAGCATCCCCAATTTTAATTGCTCCACCATTGGTGGCCATGATTTCACCTGCCTGAGCCCTAGGTTCTGCAATTCCCTCCCTAAACCTTTCTGCCTCTAACTCTCTTTCTTCTATTAAGACACTCGTTAAAGCCTACCTGTTTGGAACAAGCTTTTGGCCATTTGCCCTAATAAGGCCTTATAGAGTCATACAGCACAGAAACAGGCCCTTTGGCACATCGTGTTTGTGCCGGCCATCAAGCACCTACCTATTCTAATCCCATTTTGCAGCATTTGGCCCGTAGCCTTGTCTGCTATCGCATTTCAAGTGCTCATCTAAATACTTCTTAAATGTTGTGATGGTTTCTGCCTCTACCACCTCTTCGGGCAGTGCGTTCCAGATTCCAACCACCCTCTGGGTGAAAAAAAATGTCCTCAAATCCCCTCTAAATCTCCTGCCCTTTACCTTAAGTCTATGCCCCCTGGTTATTGACCCCTCCGCTAAGGGAAAAAGTTTCTTCCTATCTAATCTATCCATGCCCCTTATAATTTTGTATACGTCAATCATGTCCCCTCTCAGCCTTCTCTGCGCCAAGGGAAACAACCCTAGCCTGTTCGGTCTCTCTTCATAGCTGAAATGCTCCAGCCCAGGCAACATCCTGGTGAATCACCTCTGCACCCTCTCCAGTGCAATCACATCCTTCCTATAGTGTGGTGCCCAGAACTGTACACAGTACTCCAGCTGTGGCCTAACTAGCGTTTTATACAGCTCCATCACAGCCTCCCTGCTCTTATATTCTATGCCTCAGCTAATAAAGGCAAGTATCCCATATGCCTTCCTAACCACCTTATCCACCTGTGCTGCTGCCTTCAGTGATCTATGGACAAGTACACCAAGGTCCCTCTGACCTACTGTACTTCCTCGGGTCCTACCATCCATTGTATATTCCCTTGCTTTGTTAGTCCTCCTAAAATGCATCACCTCACACCTCTCAGGATTAAATTCCATTTGCCACTGCTCCGCCCATCTTACCAGCCCACCTATATCGTCGTGTAATCGAAGGATTTCCTCCTCACTATTTACGACACCAGCAATTTACGGGTCATCCGCGAACTTATTGATCATACCTCCTATATTCACGTCTAAATCATTAATGTACACTACAAACAGCAAGTGTCCCAGCACCGATCCCTGCAGTACACCACTGGTCACAGGCTTCCACTCACAAAAACAACCCTCGACTATCACCCTCTGCCTCCTGCCACTGAATCCCATGGGCTCTTACCTTCTTAACCAATCTCCCATGCAGGACCTTATCAAAAGCCTTACTGAAGTCCATGTAGATTACATCAACTGCTTTACCCTCATCTACACATCTGGTTACCTCCTCGAAAAATTTAATCAAGTTAGTTAGACATGATCTCCCCCTGAAAAAGCCATGCTGACTATCCCTGATTAATCCCTGCTTCTCCACGTGGAGATTAATCCTGTCCCTCAGAATTTTTTCCAATACTTTCCCAACCACTGATGTTAGACTCACCGGCCTGTAATTACCTGGTTTATCCTAGCTACCCTTCCTGAATCATGGTACCACATTCGCTGTCCTTCAGTCCTATAGTACCTCTCCTGTGGTCAGAGAGGATTTGAAAATTTGTGTCAGAGCCCCTGCAATCTCCTCCCTTGCCTCACATAACGGCCTGGGATACATCTCACCTGGGCCCAGGGACTTATCCACTTGTAAGCCCACTAAAACAGCTAATACTTCCTCACTTTCAATACTAATATGTTCAAGTATATAACAATCCCCCTCCCTGATCTATACACCTACATCATCCTTCTCCATAGTGAACACAGATGAAAAGCAATCATTTAAAACTTCACCTATATCCTCCGGCTCCACATAGAGATTGCCACTTTGGTCCCTAATGGGCCCTACTCTTTCCCTGCTTATCCTCTTGCCCTTAATATACTTATAAAATGCCTTCGGATTTTCCTTTATCTTGCCCGCCAATGTTTTTCATGTCCCCTCTTCGCTCTCCTAATTACTTTTTTAAGTACACCCCCCTACACTTTCTATACTCCTCTAGGGCTTCCACTGTTTTCAGCACTCTGAATCTGCCATAAGCCTCCTTTTTTTTCCTGATCCAATCCTCTATATCCCTTGACATCCAGGTTTCCCTGGACTTGTTGGTCCTACCCTTCACCTTAACGGGTGCAAGTTGGCTCTGAACTCTCACTATTTCCTCTTTGACTGACTCCCACTAGTCTGATGTTGACTTTCCTACAAGTAACTGCTCCCAGTCCACTTTGGCCAGATCCTGTTTTATCGTACTGAAATTGGCCTTCCCCCAATTCAGTACCCTTATTTCCGGTCCATCTTTGTCCTTTTCCATAACTACCTTAAATCTTACAGTGTTATGGTCACTATCCCCGAAATGCTCCCCCACTGACACTTCTACCACTTGTCCAGCTTCAGTCCCTAGGATTAGGTCCAGTACTGCCCCTTCTCTTATAGGACTTTTTACGTACTGGCTCAAAAAGCTCTCATGTATGCATTTTAAGAATTCCGGCCCCCTTTAAGCCTTTTGCACTAAGACTATCCCAGTTGATATTAGGGAAGTTGAAACCCCCTACTATTATTACCCTATTATTTTTACACCTTTCTGAGATTTGCCTACATATCTGCTCCTCTATCTCTCCCTGACAGTTTGGAGGCCTGTAATACATTCCCAGCCAAGTGACTTCCCCCTTTTTGTTTTTAAGTTCTCCCCATATGGCCTCATTTGAGGAACCTTCTAAGATATCATCCCTCCTTACTGCAGTAATTGACTGCTTGATCAACAGTGCAATGCCACCTCCTCTTTTATCCCCTCCCCTGTCATGCCTGAAGATTCTATACCCTGGAATATTGAGCTGTCAGTCCTGTTCCTCCCGCAACCATGTCTCTGTGATAGCTATAATATCATAATCCCATGTGCTAATCAATGCCCTCAATTCATTTGCCTTACTTGTAAGACTCCTTGCATTAAAATAGATGCAATCCAGCCTTGCATTTTTCACTTGTGCCTTAACAGGTCAATATTTGCTCTGCCTTCCAGACTGACTCTGTGTCTCTTCTATGTTTGACTGTGCATCACCCCCTACTGTACCTCCACTCTGTATCCCATCCCCCTGCCAAATTAATTTAACCCCCCCACCCACCCCACCACCAACAGCACTAGCAACGGATGTTGGTCCCGCTCCGGTTCAGGTGCAACCCGTCTAACTTGTACAGGTCCCAGCTTTGCCAGAAACAGTCCCAGTGATCCAGGAAACTAAAGCCCTCCTTCCTGCACCATCTCTTCAGCCACGTATTCATCTGCTCTATCCTCCTATTCCTATACTCACTAGCACGTGGCACCGGGAGTAATCCAGAGATTACAACCTTTGAGGTCCTGCTTTTTAATCTGCTACCTAGCTCCCTAAATTCTTGCTGCAGGACCTCATCCCTCTTTCTACCTATGTCATTGGTACCAATGTGTACCACGACCTCTGACTGTTCACCCTCCCCCTTCAGAATGTCCTGCAGCCGCTCCGTAACATCCTTGACCCTAGCACCAGGGAGACAACATACCATCCTGGAGTCATGTTTGCGACCACAAAAAGGCCTATCTGCAGCCCTTACGATAGAATCCCCTATCACTATAGCTCTCCCACTCCTTTTCCTCCCCTCCTGTGCAGCTGAGCCACCCATGGTGCCACAGACTTGGCTGTTGCTGCATTCCCCTGAGAAGCTATTTCCCTCAACAGTGTCCAAAGTGGAAAATCTGTTAGAAAGAGAGATGCACTGCCTGCCTAGTTCTTCTACTCTGCCTGGCGGTCACCCATTCCCTTTCTGTCTGAGCAGGTATGACCGCCTCCCTGTATGTGCTATCCACGATGTTCTCAGACTCGCTGATGCTCCACAATGTCTCCAGCCATCGCTCCAGATCCGAAACGCGGATTTTGAGTAGCTGCAGCTGGAGACATTTCCTGTACGCGTGTTTGCCCTGGACACTGGAAGTGTCCCTGACTTCCCACATTGCACAGGAGAAGCACTCCACATTGTTGAGCTGCCCTACCATGACTTACCCTTAATTTATCCCCTTAAATTACCCAACAATTAGATTTACACTAGGGGCCTTGATTCCCTAAAAAAAACTGCCTACTATATTAAAAAAAAACTGTAACCTTTGCCTTTACTTTTAGTTACTTGCCCAGATATTTGGAGTTATTCCCTAACTGCAGTGACTCACCAACCAATCACCTTGCAGCTCTCCTGTGACGTCACTGTTGGCTTTTTTTTTCAAAACTCTGGCGCTCTTGAAGAGGTCCGACTGCTCTCTGCTCCTGAAGGTAGTGGCTTAGTGTTTAATTTTGATTTATAACGCTTCTGTGAAATGCCTTGAGACATTTATTACATTAAAGGCAATATAAGTTTTTGTTGTCTACAATTATAACATACTAAATAAGACTGAGATACAATCTGATAAAGCTCAAGGCCAACAAGATTCCAAGGTGCACTCAGAAAAGGCCTTGTGATTCCAGTCCAGTCTCGTTCCGAGAATGTTGTAACATGTATGACTTATATTTGTTAAAATCACCATTCTCCCTGTCTCAGGCTATTTCTGCGCTTTTCTACAAGTAGGCAGAAACAGATCTATTTCCATGCCATAATCCTATAAACATGAGATAAAAATGGAGACAGTGTGTCTCATTGTTTGGATATATTTAGGATGGACTATTATGACAAAATTTAAGCAAACTGTACCTGAAAGTTAACAATATTCAGTAGAAAGCCTGCAAACTTTTCTTATATATTCCATCTGTTGAGCCTACAGGATATCCCTATAGACTCACATTTCCACCCCATCCTTAATTCATGACACAAAAGCACAATACATTAATTTGCATATTCAGCTTTTATGATTTTCCCTGCATCTCATTTGATCACTGGTTCATCCTATGACATTGAAGAAGGTGGCCAGAATATCATCTCATTTTCTACAGGTGAGTTGACTGACGAGACTTATTTTTAAGTGTTGTTGAAAATACAGGCATGTTGTCGAAGCTTTTCGTCTTGCACTCATCAGGACATCCACAAGAATACCAATGTAAAGGGAAGCAACAACTTCATATTGTATGAGAAGAGAGTGCTGATTGGTTGGCAAGTGAACTCTGATTGGTAGAGATGTTGCCATGGAGAATGCACCAGTTTATGATGACTGACAGTTAACTGCCAAGCTTTGTTTGAAATTTAAACCAGGCAGCTTGACTCTGATTGGTCAAGGCATTGCCCTGAGGAATGAACCAGTGAATGGCTGTCATTTATTTTGTTTAGCTAAAACAGGCACAATGTGTGTACATGTTATTTCTGTCTGCAAAGAACAGGGCCCCTTTTTTTAACATATGTAGCTTCCAGTACATGCAAATACGCCATACTGCGAGCCCTGCTGACAATCTTAAATTGGTTTCCAGCGTAATTCTTAGCACACTGAGGATTATTTAGCTAATGTTGTCCAATCGCAGAATCACATCTAACATTTGACAGTATGTTTTGAGTTTTGCAAGGATGGGCTGGTTGGGTGCAGCCTGTACCTTGACCATTGTGAACAGTGGAAGGGACATGTTGTTTGATACGATCTGCTAGTCTTTGGGACGTATGGCCTATATACCTAGCATCACACTGGCATTGAAATTCATATATCATGTTACTCATTTGTGTGATAGGCAGGGCATCTTGTTGTTGTTGTTGCTTCCCCTTACATTAGTATTCTTGCAGATTCTCCTGATAAGTGCAAGACGAAAAGCTTCGACAGCTTGTCTCTATTTTCAGCAATACTCAAGTTCTGTACTACCAAATGACTCTTAGACTTATTTTTGTTGGGAATGACTGGGAGAAAATTGAACAATAGATCCAGGATGCACTAGGTTGGGGATCTTAATTCTTCGAAAGTGATGTCCTCAACTGGCATTTGCGATCAGCATCAGCAATACGATGGCCTCTTAGTAAGACGTGTCTTCATGGATGATATTTTTTGCCATGCTTTCTAATCTTGAGCAAGTTTGCAACTTACTGACAGCCATTGTGCTGGGTTTTAGCGCTCTGCACCTAGAACTTCATGGTAAAACAAGGTCATGAATTAGTTCTCGTCATTGCTTGTCTTAATGACATCCTCTGAATAAACCAAAAGTTCAAGAATGGATATTTGGGTAGAATTTGAAACTGCAATTTAAAAAAAGCTTTAAAACTTGTGGAAATACATAATTTGAGAATAAGACAGCATGTTTAACCGACCAGTAGTCATCATTACTGTTCATTCTTCCATAAACTTTCAAGGAGCTAAAACTCCCTTTTCATTTTAAATCTAAATATATTCAGAAAGTGATAATCATCTGAGCCAGCAGAGGGCCAGATCAATCATTCTGCTGCAGACTGGTACCTGTTCCATTAACCTATTACTTAACTAGTCAGTGTACTGTTTTATTCAGACTGTCAGCAGGCTAAAGGTCAGTCCCTGAGTGCAAGCAATTTAAGAGGAAATTAATCCTTTATCAAAGTTTAATGTGACATTAGTAGAGGCAGATCATGATGCTCTGGGACTTTTTGGGTCTCATCATAAAGAAAGGAAATTGGTCTGTATCAAACCTATCACCGGACTTCAGCATGAAATATGGATTTTATTCCCTTTTACATCCGTCATTATTCAGTTCAATGAAAACCAATGCAATTACGTCCCCTTTGGGCAAGTTTCACTGTTATCATCAGTAATTCCCTCCTCACTCAGAAAGAAATGGGAATGAGCTAAATCGTCATTTTTCTTCAGTGAAAATGTGTTTTGAATAGAAGTAACAAGTCAGTGTTTTACTGAAAGCTAGTTTGCTTTGCTTCTGGTAGAGTGAATGAATCTTGAATAAATATTAGTTGAAAATTGCTAATATTACAAGCACATTTATATATAATCAAAAATTAATCGTATTTTATGGTGGAGGTAGGCACATTAAGTAATTGCAGCATGCTTAACTACTAGATTAAATTTAGTTCACTAATTGTCAAAGTATAAAATAGATCTAAACTACCTCAGCCATTGATCAGCAATGGCAAATCCATTCCGATCCCAAGTGCTATGTTATGACAAAATGCTGATTTATCAGGTTGCTGTCTGCTGACTATAATAGAAGTTCTGTCTCTTTCTCCCATTCTCTCTCCCCTTCACCCTCTCCATTTCAGTCACACTCTCTTTCTCGCTATGCTTCAAGTTCAGTCTTTCTCTTTTGTTTCTTCCTTCGGTTTCTCTTTCTCTCTGTCTATGTTACATACGAACATATGAATTAGAAGCAGGAGTAGGCCACTTGGCCCTTCAAGCCTTCTCCGCCATTCAATAAGTTCATGGCTGAACTGATTTCTCCACATTTCCACCTACTCCCGATAACCTTCCACCCCCTTGCTTATCAAGAATCTATCTACCACTGCCTTAAAAATATTCAAAGACTCTGCTTCCACTGCCTTTTGAGGAAGAGAATTCCAAAGACTCCCAACCCTCTCAGAGAAAAAGTTTCTCCTCATCTCGGTCTTGAATGGGCGACCCCTTATTTTTAAACAGTGACACCTAGTTCTAGATTCTCCCACAAGGAGATACATCCTTTCCACATCCACCCTGTCAAGACACCTCAGGATCTTATATGTTTCAATCAAGTCGCCTCTTACTCTTCTAAATTCCAGGGGATACAAGCCTAGCCTGTCCTAATCTTTCCTTGTAAGAGTCTCAATCTTTCTTTCCCTCTCTCCCCCTGTTATGGTCTCTCTCTCCTCAGTTCTCCCCTCTCCACCCCATTCTCTATCGCTGTCTACCTCTGTCTCTCTTCCCCTTCCCTCCCCACTCCACTCCTTCCCTTCCTTGTCCACTCTAGTCCATGTTTCAGGCTCCCTGTTCCCAAACTCCATTGTTTCTCTTTCTCTCTCAATCTTTACTGCTTCAGTCTCTATCATCAACTTCTTGTATGAAACATTGATATAGGGTGGCACAGTGGTGCAGTGGTTAGCACCGCAGCCTCACAGCTCAAGTGACCTGGGTTTGGTTCTGGGTACTGCCTGTGTGGAGTTTGCAAGTTCTCCCTGTGACTGTATGGGTTTTCTCCGGGTGCTCCAGTTTCCTCCCACATGCCAAAGACTTGTGGGTTGATAGGTAAATTGGCCATTATAAATTGCCTCTAGTGTAGGTAGGTGGTAGGAGAATTGTGGGGATGTGAGAGGGAAATGGGATTAATGTAGGATTAGTATAAATGGGTGGTTGATGGTCGACACAGACTTGGTGGACCAAAGGGCCTGTTTCGGTGCTGTATCACTCTATGACTCAAATAGACAAATGTGATCTATGACTCCTAAATTACCTTTAGCACCCGGTTTGCTAACATTTGTGACTACTAACTTTAATCTTATTCTGCTCTCAGTGTATGAGTTCAATTGTGATCTGACTTTATCCGAATATTGTTCTTGTTGCTCAGTTGGTCCTTTCTAATCCCTCACCAGTCTCACTTTCAAGTATTCTCCATCTCCCCATTCGACTTTTCTAAACACCAGAAGGAACTGTAAGCAGCCAATTGGACAAACTTGCAACACTCTTCTATTTTCCTTTTTGAGACCATTTTGCAATTCCAGTGGGTTGTCTGCTCGAAATCTGGAGTAAACAAGAGCAAAACTAGTGTTAAACCTGCAGAGATGCAGTAAGCACACATACAACATGGACAGCCTCACTGATTGTTGTTGGAAAGTATCTGGGACTGCACGCTGTGATCAGCTACAGCTAGGAAAGACAGAGAAACTGTGGGAGAATCCATGCTATTAGAACAGATCCCAGGCACATAGGTTCACCCTCACTGCTACAGAAAGAATAAGTTACCTCCTAACCAGAAACATAAACCCTATTACAAATAGAATAGTAAATTCCCCAGCTCCTCACTTATCAACCACAAGAATCTTAATGTAAGCAATGAAGTTAAGGATTCAAAACACCAGATGGTCCTGCCTACTAATGAAGTGTCATTAAGGACACCCAATGTCAACACTAACATTCATTGCTCAGCAAGCTCCTATATATTGTATAATGAAGCACATATATTTGCTATCACAATACATACAATGGATCAGAATTTACTTCAGCCATTGAGCAAATAGTGCCAGTTGTTTGTTAGACTTACCCTTGCCCGTTTTATATCCATGAGACTTTGTGCTGGAAGTTGTTGTATGTGGGAGATGGAAAGAGTACGGGTGCCCTGTACAGTGTATCTGCGACCAGTGTGAACAGGGTATGCAACTGTACCCTGTAACCTTAAGGAGACCCTTAACCAAACAGATTGAAAGATTGTGAAATATACAGAGTAGAATCTAAAACCAGGAAGCAGAAGTTATGATGAATTCAAATCAAATCAGATTTAAAAAAAGCAAAATAAAGAGAGGGAAAGAAAGATTAGATTATGACAGAAAGTAAAAGATAGAAAGATGAAATTTAATGTTATTCTTCTATGTTCCTCACACCAATTAAAAGTGGAAAGAATGAGGCTCTACGCTTGTAACAGTTAATTTTCAGGGCCAGAGAGGTGTTTCTCAGTAATTAAGACTTATTGTGCTGTTAAAAAGGGTACTTAGATTGAAATGAACAAACTCTGATTTTCTGTGATGAGTTTGCTTTGTATCTACTGAAGACCAACTTCACATCGTTCAATGCATTTGAATGGTAAATCAGATGGTGACCCACCATTTTGGTGAGGCGGATGGCGAAGCATCTCAGACAGCAACTTCCGGATTTTTGCAATTAACTGCGCATCTACCTTCACTTGAAGTTGCTGTGTGATTTGTGCATAAATGACAGTGAGTGCCGTTAGCCTTAGCATTATTTTGGACGGGAAAATATGGAACATTATGTAATTCCAATCAGAAGTATATATATTTATAAAATAAAGTACAATTAAACAAACAATATGCTGTAATATCACTTCTTTTATTTGTTCTTGCAATGTGGGCATCGCTGACAAGGCCAGCATTTGTTGCCCATCCCAAATTTTCCTTGAGAAGATGGTGGTGATCTGCCTTCTTGAACTACTGTAGTCCATGTGATGTAGGTAAAGCCAGATGCAGTTAGCAAGGGAGTTCCAGGTTTTTGACCCAGCATCAGTGAAGGAGTGGGGATATAGTTCCAAGTCAGGATGGTGACAGCTAGGGTGTCAATCAAGCAGGCTGCTTTGTCTTTGATGGCTTTGAACTTCTTGAGTGTTGTTGGAGCTGCAGTCATCCAGGCAAATGGAGAGTATTCCATCACATTTTGACTTGTGGCTTGTAGATATTGGATATGCTTTGGGGAGTCAAAAGGAGAGTCACTCACCACAGAATTCCCAGCCTCTGACCTGCTCTTGTAGTCACAGTATTTATGTGGCTGCTCCAGTTCAGTTTCTGGTCAATGGTAACCCCCTAGGATGTTGATAGTGAGGGATTCAGCAACTGTAATGCAATTGAGTGTCAAGTGGAGATGGTGAAATTCTTTCTTGTTGGAAATGGTCATTGTTTGGCACTTGTGTGGCGTGAATATTACTTGCCATTTATAAGTCCAAGCCTGAATGTTGTCCACGTCTTGCTGCATGCAGGCACTAACTGCTTCAGTACCTAAGGAGTTGTGAATGGTACTGAACACTGTGCAATCATCAGTGAACATCCCCACTTCTGAAGTTACATTGGAGGGAAAGTCATTGATAAAGCAGCTGAAGATGGTTGGGCCTAAGACACTGGGAGCTCCTGCAGCGATATCCTGGGGATGAGATATAGTAAAAGACTTACATGTATGTATGTGATGTGCATTCTACAGTCTGTTTACATATACTTTCTTTTTGTGTACTTGATGACACAACAGGCTCAGCAGACAGACATTTCACCACATTGACCTGGAGAAGCAGGGATAGACTGGGGGAGTTTGAACTGGAGTGCTTGTTCATTGTTTTGGAAGGGTAGACCCCACTCATCAATAGACCAAAGGGGCTTTTCCTGTCAGTCATTGTTCATGCCTTCATATGACTAGTGAATTCTTCAATCACACCGTTTTATTCTAGAATGGACAGCAGGCGATGTGTCCTTTTCATCACAGTAACAAGCATGTGCAAGGAACTCAATGGTGCATATTGATGCAACATATTCAATCTGCCATGTGTTTGAGAATTGTTTTAAACCTAAATAAAGGTAATTATAAGGGTACGAAGGCAGAGTGAACTGGGAAACTAGATTAATAGGTAGGACAGTACAGATGCAGTGGCAGACTTTTAAGGAGATATTTAATAACTCTCAGCAAAGATTTATCCCAGTGAGAAAGAAAGACTCTTTGAGAACGTTGTATCAACTGTGGCTAAATAAGGAATTTAAGGACAATATCAAATTGAAAGAAGCACTGTACAAATCAGCAAACATTAGTGGGGAGTGGTAGGTCAGAAAATTGGAGAGATTTTAAGAACCATCAAAGAATGACTAAAATATATACAAATATACAAGTAGTGTATGAGAGAAAGCTAGCTAGTTATATGAAAACAGTAAGAGTTTCAACAAGTATGTACATAGGAAAAGATTAACTAAAGCTAGTGTTGGTCCTCTAGAGAGTGAGCCTGGGGAATTGATCATGGAAAACAAGGAAATGGTGGAGGCATTGAATGGGTATTTTGTGTCTGTCTTCAATGTAGAAGACTGAAAACATTTCCCAAAAATACTTGAAAATCAAGAGGTGAAAGGGAAGGAGGAACTGAAAACAATCACCATCACCAGGGAAAAGGTGCTGGAAGAAAGCTGTTCACAGTGTCAACTGTTAAAGGAGCAGGTTCTGGCACCATTTTTAAAAGGCTGCCAGCCTGCAAACAGTACACCACAATGCAGAGTTCACCCCTTCCCACCACCACCACCGCAACCGCCCCCCCCCCACCCTCCCCCTGATCCATCAGAGTGCAGAGTTCACCCCTTCCCCACCTAAGTGGCTCCTGCTTTCCTTAGACAGGAAAGTGAGGGCACGAGTGCTGCATGTCGTGCTGAGGATTGGGAACTGAGGTAAGATCACTGCAGTTTAGATTTTAATTCATGTAAATATGTAATTCATGTGATTTAAATATGCTAACTCGGATTCCGTCACAGAGCGGTGGAGAGGCTGCCATGGAGCTTCCCCGCCGCCGGAAAGTTTGGGCCCTGCAATCCCGGCATCGGGTTCCGTGACGTCCGTCCTGCTCCAGTTTTCCGGCCACCCACCACCCCCTCCCCTGCCCACTGTGGAACCCAATGTCGGGTGGGGAACAAAACCCAGCCCCTAGACTCAGAGCTCGAATCTTAACAAAGAGAAAACTGTAAGAAAAGTTAAATCATAAATAGGCGTGAATGGCCACCATCCATCCCCACTTTATAGCAATGGCTTCGACCTTCAAATCATTCTGGGTGGACAATAGAGGTATTGATCAGGTGGCCACCTGACCAAAACTAATCACAAATAATGAATCTTATTACTTCAAGCACCAGGGAGAAACTAGTCAGTCTTCAAACAACAGCTGGAAAGACAGCAACAAAGGCAGAACACCTATTCCTTAAAACTGGAGACTACAACAACCGAAGGTCTCCAAGCTTGTTACTTTTCAAGACCACCAGTACAGAAAACCAACCTCCTAGTAATGAGACTACAAGCAACTAACTTTGTGACCTGTTGAAAATCCACCTCTTCGAGAGACTTCGATAGATGACTTTGGCTATCGAGTCCACCTAACTACACTTCAGGAGTGAAAATGCCTTCTTCACCGGGCCTGCAATGCATGCCAAAATCACGTGACTCACAAACTAGTCCTTTGTTTGTAATTGCTAACCTCTTTAACGGCGTGTGTGTGTGTGTGTGTGTGTGTGTGTGATGAGGAGTGAGTAGCATAGCGTTAGACTTTCAGGATGAACGTGTGAATAAAAATAACCCTCTTTATTTAACTCCACAAAAAGTGTGCTGATGGTTATTCAAATTGGCCATACACTCAGGGGTCAACAAACATACACAACTTCCTTGTCAGAAACACACTGATTACGAACAGTAAAGGGAACTGGGGTTTCAGTTCTCTCTGAATTCTGTCCGTAGCACCAAGATAGGAAGGAAAGTAAGTAGTCAAGAGGAGGTAGAGTCTACAAAGGGATACAGATCGGTTAAGTGAGTGAGCAAAAATTTGGCAGATGGAGTATAATGGGGAGGTGGTGATGTAATGTCACTGGACTAGTAATCCAGAGCCCAGCTAATGCTCTGGGGACATGTGTTCGAATCCCACCAGGACAAATGGTGAAATTTGAATTCAATTAATAAATCTAGAATTAAAAGCTCGTCTAATGCTGACCATGAAACCATTGTTGATTGTTGTAAAAGCCCACCGAGTTCACTAATGTCCTTTAGGGAAGGAAATCTGCCATCCTTACCTGGTCTGGCCTATGTTTGACTCCAGACCTACAGCAATGTGGTTGACTCTTAAATGCCCTCCGAAATGGCCTAGCAAGCCATTCAGTTCAAGGGCAATTAAGATGGGCAATAAATGATGGTCTAGTCAGCGACGCCCACATCCCACAAGCGAATAAAAAAAAGTAATGTGGGAAAATGTGAACTTGTCCACTTTGGCAGGAAGAATATAAAAGCAGTATACTATTTAAATGGAGAGAGATTGTAGAACTCGGTGGTACTGAGGGATCTGGGGTCCTGGTACAAAAATCACAAAAGGTTAGTATGCAGGTACAGCAAGTGATTCGGAAGGAAAATGAAACGTTGGCATTTATTGCAAGGGGAATCAAGTAGAAAAGTCAGGAAGTTTTACTGCAGTTGTACAGGAACTTGGTGAGACCACATCTGGAGTACTGTGGACAGTTTTGGTCTCCTTATTTGAAAAAGGATATAATTGCATTAGAATCAGTTCAGAGAAGGTTCACTCAACTCATTCCAGGGATGAAGGGCTTATCTTACAAAAAAGGATTGAAGAGGTTCGGCCTATACCCATTGAAGTTTTGAAGAATGAGAAGTGATCTTATTGAAACATATAAGATTCTGAGGGGACCTGATAGAGTCGATACCTCTTGTGGGGGAGACTAAAACTAGGTGACACAGTTTAAGAATAAGAGGTCTCCCTTTTAATATGGAGATAAGAAGATTTTTTTTCTCTCTGAGGGTCGTTAGTCTTTGGATTTTTCTTCCCTAGAAAGCAGTGGAGGCTGGGTCATTGAATTTATTCAAGGCTGAGTTAAGTAGAATTTTGATAGGCAAAGGAGTCAAGGGTTATGTGGGACAGTCAGGAAAGTGAAGTTGAGACCACAATTAGATCAGCAATGAAATTATTGAATGGCGGAGCAGGCTTGAAGGGCCGAATGGCCTACTCCTGATCCTAAGTCCGATGTTACCATGTAACACATAAAACCAGCTTGGCAAACAGCTTCTAATGCCATTTGTTTCTCTCTAATTTTGCAGTTGAGAGATAACTTCTCTTTTTTAGTACCTCCAGCACAGAGCTTCATGTATTGGGAATACATATCAGAAACTCCATCTATTTGGAACACGGTTTCAGGTCCTGAGAGAAACAGGCAGAGGAACCAGTTTGGAATGCTTTCTTTCTGGTATTCTATGTAACGTCCTTGATTGATGTGCGGTATTAAGGGGTAACTGCAGGTGCTTTTGTGTTCCTACATAAAAATGTGGACTGGCCCAGGTCCTAGTACCTCTTGTGATGCTGTTGTGATATTCCTGTAGAAAGCTCAACTGTCTCTCCTTGGCCTAGTGCTCAGTGGCATCATTGACTGCCTCCTTTCCAGAGGAATTGTTGTTTCTTTTAAACTGCTGCCATTATGCCCTGCTTAAAAAAAAAGCTACCCTTTTCCACCCCTCTTCCGACCCCTCTTCTATACCAAATAGTTTTCTAAATTTTCCTTTCAAGATTCACTGTGCTTCAAAGTAACTCGTTGTCTGCAAAGTGTTTTTGGGATGATTCTGATAGATGATATGATACTGCATAATGGCACCTATTTCTTTTTCTCCTATTCCTGGGCTGAGCATCAAATCCCACATCCAGTGGTACCTCAGAACAATTCCATTCATTTGTATGGAACATGGCATTTTAAACGGACCCGAATGTCAATGCAAAGGTAATAGAACTAGGAAGAAATAATACCAACTGAAGGAGACTTGATAAGAAGAGTGAAGAATTCAGGTAAGTTATGAGAACGGACACAATGGAGGGCGTGATTCCTATGTCTTGTAGCATTTTCGTTATGATTGAGTGACTGAAACATAGGCGGCAATTTTACGCCACCCCAGCGAGACGGATGGTGGTGGGGGGGGGTGGCGTAAAATTGAGCGGGAGGCTCCGGGAGGCTTTCCTGACCTGCTCCCACTTCTGCCTTACTTTATGTGGGCCAGGGGGGTGCGAGAAATGGACTGCCTGCTCCCAGGCCAATCAAGGCCCTTAAGTGGCCACTTAACGGCCACTTAATGGCCTTCGCCCGCCTCCATGGGGATTTTACCCGTGGCAAGTGAGCCTCCAGGAGACATGAAAGGCTGCCCAGTGAAAGCTGACAAATGGGCACAGGGTGCCCAATTGAGGGCCGCCCCTGCTTCCCCAACCACCCCCAGGACCCAAGATGGCACCCCCCACCGCTTCCCCCCACATGACCACCCTTGCCTCACTTGGACGCGACCGATCATAACAGCGAGGCAAACAAAACTTACCTGTAGTCCTGGCTCCGTGTCCTGGGCTGGGCTGCAGTCCCAGCAGTGGCCACCGCTCCCGGTGGCATTGCTGGGACTAAGAGCTGCTGGCCCGATGATTGGCCAGCAGCTCAATGAGGTGGGACATCCTCCCTCAAGCGGGTGGAAGTCCCGCCTCGGAACAATTAAAGCCCAGGGACCCATAAAATGCAGGTCGGATCCCCGGGCTGGGCGGAAGCGGGTCCGCCACTGACTTTTATGTGGGTGGCCAGCTCCCGTCTGCCCGGCGTAAAATCCAACCCACAGGCTCCAGTATTTACAGGGTGGGTGCAGAGGAGCATGCCAGTGCGGGGAAACCACGGCAAAATCGGAAACGCGGCAGTCCTGCTGAATTTAATAGTAAGTCCCCATTATCGTGTTTTCTTCCATTTTCCAATTGCCAAGTGGTCAAGTTAAAATGCTGGAAAACTAGCAGCAGGAGGCCTCAACTGGGGAGCTGTGGAGACAGTCCCTGACAATTGGGAGGGATGGAACAAGAGATCAGGCCTGGTGGGTGGAGAGGTGGCTGATCGCAGCAGGGGGTAATAGGGAGGCCATTATCATTGAAGGGAGGCCAAAGACTTCAATGAGAGGCTTGAGGGAGGCATTCCTACAATTCCTGGCAATTAAGGAGCGCTGTAAAAGGTAATTACCTTCCTAAGCCAACAACTCCTACCTCCATTTTACTGCCATGTATCCTGCCCCCTGAGAAACCTATATGGCAACTGTTAGATTTAAATCAGGCTTCCAGTTGCACAATGGGAGCCAAATTTAAATATGTTAATGAAGCATCCCACCTGTCCAAGGTGGGATCATAGTGCGGCACACTACAGCTTATGGTAAAAATGGTGGCAGTGGCACTTTGGGCGTGCATTCCCTGTTTTTTAACTTTTAACCCACAACTCTGATCCTCTCCAGCCTGCCATGCGGCAGTTGATATTTTGATATTGAGACCACAGTTTTGCGTCACATGTAAGGAGTCAGTTTCAATCTGAACATCTATGGATCCAGACAGGAAACTTTTAACATCCAGGAGGCAAAGGATTCTGTCATGATCATTTAGTTCATGGTTTATATTAATATTTTTTAGCAGTCACTTTTAGTTTTGAGGTAATTAAAATTGTAGATGTAAGGCAATTGAAACTCTTGAATTTAGAGATTGCCAGACCACCCAAGGTGTTGACACTTCAGAGATCTGTCCATGTGTACTTTCAGGGTCGGAGTTAAAGGGGAGAAAGCCATGAAATAGCAGGTGGACCTGTTTAGTTGGGAAACCGAAGGCAATAATTCTGAAGAGAATTACGCTGTCTTTGTTAGCAATATGAATTATTGACATGTGAACCCAGAATCAAAGGAATGTTTTGGAGTTGGAGTTAATTAGCATAAATTTCTATCTGGGACATCCCAGATTTACCATCACCAAAGAGTGGCTCAGTAACACCACTACTGACCAAACTGACCGAGTCCTAAAGGACATAACTGCTAGACTGGGTATGCGGCAGGTGGTGAGGGAACCAACAAGAGGGGAAAACATACTTGACCTCGTCCTCACCAATCTGCCTGCTGCAGATCATCTGTCCATGACAGTATTGGTAGGAGTGACCACCGCACCGTCCCTGTGGAGACGAAGTCCCGCCTTCAAATTGAGGACACCCTCCATCGTGTTGTGTGGCACTACTACCGTGCTAAATGGGATAGATTTCGAACAGATCTAGCAATGCAAAACTGGGCATCCATGAGGCGCTGTGGGCCATCAGCAGCAGCAGAATTGTACTCAACCACAATCTGTAACCTCATGGCCCCCACTCTACTATTACCATCAAGCCAGGAGACGAACCCTGGCTCAATGAAGAGTGCAGGAGGACATGCCAGGAGCAGCACCAGGCATACCTCAAAATGAGGTGTCAACCTGGTGAAGCTACAACACAGGACTATCTGTGTGCCAAACTGCGTAAGCAGCATGCGATAGACAGAGCTAAGCGATCCCATAACCAACAGATCAGATCTAAGCTCTGCAGTGCTGCCACATCCAGCCATGAATGGTGGTGGACAATTAAACAATTATTTGGAAGAGGTGGCTCCACAAATATCCCCATCCTCAATGATGGGGGAGCCCAGCACATCAGTGCGAAAGATAAGGCTGAAGCATTTGCAACAATCTTCAGCCAGAAGTGCCGAGTTGATGATCCATCTCGGCTCCCTCCTGAAGTCCCCAGCATCACAGATGCCAGACATCAGCCAATTTGATTCACTCCACATGATATCAGGAAACAACTGAAGGCACTGGATACTGCAAAAGCTATGGGCTCTGACAATAGTACGGAAGACCTGTGCTCCAGAACTTGCCGCACCCCTAGCCAAGCTGTTCCAGTACAGCTACAACACTGGCATCTACCCAGCAATGTGGAAAATTGCCCAGGTATTTCCTGTACACATAAAGCAGGACAGGTCCAACCCAGCCAACTACCGCCCCATCAGTCTACTCTCAATCATCAGTCAAGTGATGGAAGGTGTCATCAATAGTGCCCTCAAGCAGCACTTGCTTAGCAATAACCTGCTCAGTGACGCTCAGTTTGGGTTCCGCCAGGGCCACTCATCTCCTGACCTCATTACAGCCTTGGCTCAAACATGGACAAAAGAGTTGAACTCAAGAGGTGAGGTGAGAGTGACTGCCCTTGACATCAAGGCAGCATTTGACCGAGTATGGCATCAATGAGCCCTAGAAAAACTGAAGTCAATGGGAATAAGGGGGAAATCCCTCCACTGGCTGGAGTTATACCTAGCGCAAAGGAAGATGGTTGTGATTGTTGCAGGTCAACCATCAGAGCTCCAGGACATCACTGCAGGAGTTCCTCAGGGTAGTGTCCTGGGCCCAACCATCTTCAGCTGCTTCATCAATGACCTTCCTATAATCATAAGGTCAGAAGTGGGGATGTTCGCTGATGATTGCACAATGTTCAGCACCATTCGTGACTCCTCAGATACTGAAGCAGTCCATGTAGAAATGCAGCAAGACCTGGACAATATCCAGGCTTGGGCTAATAAGTGGCAAGTAACATTCGCACCACACAAGTGCCAGGCAATGACCATTTCCAACAAGAGAGAATCTAACCATCTCCCCTTGACATTCAATGGCATTACCATCACTGAATCCCCCACTATCAACATCCTAGAGGCTACCATTGACCAGAAACTGAACTGGAGTAGCCGTATAAATACCGTGGCTACAAGAGCAGGTCAGAGGCTAGGAATCCTGAGGCGAGTAACTCACTTCCTGACTCCCCAAAGCAAGTCCACCATCTACAAGGCATAAGTCAGGAGTGTGATGGAATACTCTCCACTTGCCTGGATGGGTGCAGATCCAACAACACTCAAGAAGCTTGAAACCATCCAGGACAAAGCAGTCTGCTTGATTGACACCCCATCTACAAACATTCACTCCCTCACCACCGACGCACAGTGGCAGCAGTGTGTACCATCTGCAAGATGCACTGCAGCAATGCACCAAGGCTCCTTAGACAGCACTTTCCAAACCCATGACCTCTACCAACTAGAAGGACAAGGGCAGCAAATGCATGGGAACATCACCACCTGCAAGTTCCCCTCCAAGTGACTTGGAACTATATTGCCGTTCCTTCACTGTCACTGGGTCAAAATCCTGGAACTCCCTTCCTAACAGCACTGAGTATACCTACCCCAAATGGACTTCAGCGGTTCAAGAAGGCAGCTCACCACCACCTTCTCAAGGGCAATTAGGGATGGGCAATAAATGCTGGCCTAGCCAGCGATGCCCACATCCCATGAATGAATAAAAAAAACCACATTGCTTTGCAGATAGATTACACAGGGAGATGCCTTTTGGTGATGTATTTAATCTCTGTGATTTCTCATAGAAATGTGTCTGTGTTTTGGAGCAACTTGAACTAGGCGGAGAATCTGCCAGTTGCTGGGACAATGGAACAGAAGGGCTATCATGAACCAGAGGTGTTTCTGATTTGGAGTCACTACACAAGAATGAGAGTGAGGCCTATGCTCAGGCTGGGGAAATTCAAATTTGTGAGGTATTGAAGTAAGGCTGGAGGGTTTGCCTAGCTGGGTGCTAGCTGAAGGACTCAAAGAAATCTCATATCTCAGAAGATAGCTGCGAAACTAAGGAGAAATGAAGTGAATTCCTGAGAACTGTGGCAGGCCTTGGATTGGTCCCAGGAGAGGTGAATGAACCCTCAAGATCCTGTAAAGTATAGGGCAACTCTTGGGTGGAAGTAAAAGTCAGACGCTGAGTGTTCTGTTGAGATTTTCCAGTTTGAAGTATACGTGATTACAAAATATAGTGCTAAGTTAGTAACGCTTGCTTTGTTTAACTCCTGTATAGTAAAGTTTTTTGCTAATAATGTTAAATCTTGTGGCATAATTCCTTCAGTTAATAACTAGGATGCAACGAAACTGGGGTTTGCCCGGGATGGCAAATCCACAGACTGAGACTGGTAAGCTGGAATTTGCTAAAATTTAAGCGAGCAAGATTTTGCAGTGAATTTTACTGTATTTATTGAAAATCAGAATGGTCTTGTCATTTGCAAAGACTTTTCTGAGATGGGAAGATCTATCCCTAAGTGTTTTGCACCAGTCAACAAAGATTATGTTGATAGCGTTAGCAGAAAAATTGAAGATAGAGCTATAAGCTGGGCTAAAAAACAGAAATAGTGGATATTTTGCACTGTATTGGGAATTTGAAGAAAAGGCTGGCCCAGATAAATTGCAGATTGAGTTAGCTAGGATTCAGTTGCAGATGAAGCAACTTGATCTGGAAAAGAAAGGAAGCAACTCGAATTGGAAAGAGATAAAGAAAAATAAATGGAAAATCTTGAACACAAATGTGGGGGAAAAGAAAGATCAATGCAAGAACGTGAATTCGAGGTTCAAAGAGAAAGAGAAGCAAGACAATTTGAACTGGATAGAGAAAAGCTTTGTTTACATGGACAGGGAGGAACTGGTAGCTTGGATGATAATTCATGTTCAACTCCGGGTTTTGATTTGGCAAGGAATATTCACATAGTGCCTAAATTCAGTGAGGATAGGGTTGAGAGATATTTTGCCTCATTTGAGAAAATTGCTACAAGAGCTACAAGAAACTTCGGCTTTTTTTTGAAAAATGTTTTAATAGAAAAAGCAATGGATGTCTACTCAAGCCTTTTGGAGGAACAGCCTGCAGATTATGAGACAGTTAAAACTACTGTCCTGCCAAGCCCCCACCTGCCTAGAATGAGGCACATTAATTTTGTCATGAACATTGATTTTTAACTGTTGTTGGAGCGACTTGTTAAACAGATCAGCCGTGGCTGGAAAAAAAACATTTACCAACTAACAGACAACAAAGGTGAGGAAGTGCATTCCAGGGCCTGCTAAGGAGAATACAATCCACAAGGGCCAGGACTGGTTAGACCAGCTGGTTACATGACTAACTGGCTGTTTCAGGGTTTTCTTTTGAACTTGCCACTGAGAGTTTGAACTGAGAAAGACTGTTTGCTCCTGGACTGAGAAGATCTCTCTCCTGTCTGCTCCTATCTCTTTCTCAAAAGCCTGAGAATCCACTGAAGACACCTGAACCCAAGAGAGAAAAGTCTCCTCCAGCGAACAAGGTTTAAGAAGAATACGGGGCCCCAATAAAAAGCAAGATCTGCCTACAATCAAGGACTCTACAGTGAAGAACCATAACAACAACTCTTCCGATATTGCCTCAAATTTTTCCAATTTATTTTTCTTATGCTCTTTTTTGTCTTTATTTGCATGTGTATATCGCGTATGCATGCTAACGTGGGCACGTCATGTATCCGTAGGCGTCAACCGAATTAGAGTTTAAATTGAAGTTTAATAAATTTCAACTTTTCTTCCTTAAACCTAAGAAAAACTGTTTGTGCTGGTTTCTTTGCCTTATAAGTGGAAGCGGTGAACAAGAATTCACCAAGGGGGAGCTAAAAGCACAGTGTGTTTAAAATTAAACCCTGTTATGGTAAGACCAGGTGAAGGCTGAGAGGGACCCCTAGACCCCTTTCTCACCTGGTCGTAACAATATGGTACTTAACACATATGAGCTGATTACAGAAGCTTATTGATTAAAATTTTGAAATTTGAGAAAGAGACAGAATGTAACTTTCATAGAATTTTCTAGAGAAAAAGAATTTGTTTGTGACTGTTGGAATTGCTCAATGAAACTTGAACAGAGTTTTGAAAATGTGAGAGAAATATTGTTAATGGAGGAATTTGATAACATTATTCCAGCAGGGATTAGGATAGACCTAGAAGACCATAAAGTTTCTAATATAAGAGAAGCTACTGTTTTAGCTGATGTTATGATTTACCCAAAACAGCCAGGGGGCAGCAAATCATTGTTTGCAACTCCACACAGGAAGTGGAGAGATAGGCAAGGTGGTCATAAGCAGATTTCTGATTACCAGTAGGGGAATAGCAGAAATTAGAAGACAGATTCTCCCCAGGGTGATAAAAAAAAGACTGTAGGATAGGAGCAAGTCAAAAAGACCAACATGTTTTCATTTTCATAAGGTTGGACATGTAAAAGCAGAGTGTTGGAAGTTAAAACCAAAAGCCATAGCTTTAGTGAACATGGCTAATGGTTCTCCAAAGAATATTGCAAAAAGAGAGACTGGTGAAAAACTAATACCATCTCATGTATTTACTGTGGGTGTAAATAGGGACGTGAGGGATCATGGAGGTTTTATATTTGAAGGAGAAATCACTCCATTTTTGTCCAAGGAAAGGCCCAAAAATATTGTTATACTGAGAGATACCGTTTCAGCTTGGAGCTTAATGTTAACAAAAGATTTAGACTTTTCTTTGAAGAGTTTGTTGAATAAAACTGTATAGGGTATCAATGGGAATTGTGTACCTATTCCATTGGGTAGAGCGAATTTAAACTGTGCTTTGGTAAAAAGGTCTGTGTTATCGTTGGTGTTATGTCTAAACTACCCGTTAATCATGTTGATTTTATATTACAAAATGATCTCGTGGGGAATATAGTTTTGCCGTCTTCTAGCGCAGTGGGGGAAGAGTACGGGAATTGTTCCTGTATGTAAAGACCCCTCACCTATTTGTAATCCTCTTGGGCTAGAGCCTAAACTAAACAAAGATACAGCTGTATCTACCCCATTAGTGGACTTTCAGAGGCAGCAAAAGTGCCTGAAGAATCTCCAATTAAAAGTTCTCCTCAAGAAGAACTGAGACCTCAGACTAACCCTGAAGGATTAATGAGACCTCACACCAAATAAAAGGTGCCTGCCAAATACTAAGATAACACAGGATTCAGCAGCAGAAATCCAGCAGATTACAAAAGACCATTTGGAACCCCAAAGTGATTTGGATGATGTTATTCACGAGTTGCATGGAAGACTCAAAGTTTTAGAGTGGATGTTGAGATCCCAAAATGAGGACGCCATTGCTCTTGCTCGCAAGGAATTGGATAAGGCTGACTCACAGTGGGAGCAAGAAAAACTAAAGGTTTACAAACTGTTTATAAAGACTAGATCAAAGAAGAATACCAAACATTTCTACTCAAATATAAAAATCAGTTAAGTAACCTTCTTAAAGTGGCTAAAGAAGATTTTGACCAACAAAAGAATTAATTGTTTGTGCAAAAATAAGCCATTTTGAACTCATAAAGTGAATCCAAAATGTCTGAGTCTGAGAAATGGACTTGAGATAAGCCTACAGTCAAGCAGAAGGAAGCTGGTTTAACAGTGGAATTAATTGGGACATTCTTTTCAGACTTAAACAATGAAGATCTGTAAAAATGGAGGAGAATAAAGTTCAGAAGGTCAAATATGAACAACTGATTCAAAGACTGAGCTTTAAAATTCACACTGGATAACAATGAGGAATTTCCTCTTACAGAAGAACCAGATGGATTACAATTCCCATCGACTGGCATGCAAAACCCAGAGGGACTATTAGAAACATAATTTATCCCAGTGTAAGACTCATAAACAGGGGGTCTCGCTTCCCTCTAAGGTCCTGACCCTGTACTGGGTATCAATCACACAAATCAAACTTTGAATATAATTTCCAATTTACGTGGAAAACCTCTGATAAGGCAAGAAGGAAACCATTCACACATATTCCAAGAGGCCATTGTCCATGAGAGTGGTTGTAAACAGATTGTTGATGTTGTAGTAGCCCAGGGCTACCATATTAGTGGCATGTCCTAACTTGTCTCTCTGTGTGTGGGTGTATATGTGTGTGGGCCTTTGTTCAGTTTATAAAGACTATAATATAATAAATATAAGTCCAAAATGAACCCCAGCGATGATATCTTCAGTTAGAATTCTTCTCCCTTCGTCCCAACACCCTTCGCCTCCATGTTCTTACCACCCTGTGAGCTCCACATGCTGGTCCAGACCACAATTGGTTACATTTTACCTATAAACAGACATGTAACAGACATTAAAAATGCTTTACAGAATAATAGAGATACAAGAGATATTCAAATGCCTTACACCAGCAACATGGTAAAAAATTGGATTATACCCATTATGAGAAAGGAAATTTACTACAATGCATGCCACGTGACGATGATACTAGCAGCTAAATGGATTTTCATGTACATAAAAAGAAAACTTTCAGAAAACACCACAAGAAGAAACATTTTAAATCTTAATTGGATCATGGTTTCCAGCTATAGGTACAGCAGAGTAATGCTGTCAAGGTGGACTATCTTGTGGACAATGGGGAGAGACTGTTGGGTGTTTTACATGTGATAAGCTAATTGTTAAAATGTATAGCATAAGTTATTTTATTTTAGTTGGTATAAATGAAAACGCATCACATTGGTGAAGCATTTTCATTTTTCCTAGGGGGAAGGTGTTATGATCATTTAGTTCGTGGTTTATATTAATACTATTTGGAGGTCACTTTTAGTTTGGGTGAAATTAAATTTGTAGATATTAGTTAATTGAAACTCTGGAATTAAGAGATTGCCAGACCATCCAAGGTATTTACACTTCAAAGGTCTTTCCGTGTGTACCTGCAGGGGCATAGTTAGAGGGGTAAGAGTCATAAAAAAGTAGATGGACCCATTTAGTTTTTTTTAACATATTTGTTCATGGGATGTGGGCATCACTGGCTAGGACATTTATTGCCCATCCCTAACTGCCCTTGAGGAGGTGGTGGTGAGCTGCCTTCTTGAACTGCTGCAGTCCATATGGGGTAGGTACACCCACAGTGCTGCTAGGAAGGGAGTTCCAGGAATATGACCCAGCGATAGTGAAGGAACGGCGATATAGTTCCAAGTCAGAATGGTGCATGGCTTGGAGGGGAACTTGTCGGTGGTGGTGCTCCCATGCATCTGCTGCTCTTGTCCCTCTAGATGGTAGAGGTTGCAGGTTTGGAAGGTGCTGTCTAAGGAGCCTTGGTACGTTGCTGCAGTGCATCTTGTAGATGGTACACACTGCTGTCATTGTGCGTCAGTGGTGGAGGGAGTGAATGTTTGTGGATAGGGTGCCAAGCAAGCAGGCTGCTTTGTCCTGGATGGTGTCGAGCTTCTTGAGTGTTGTTGGAACTGCACCAATCCAGGCAAATGGAGAGTATTCCATCACACTCCTGACTTGTGCCTTGTAGCTGGTGGACAGGCTTTGGGGATTCAGGAGGTGAGCTACTTGCCACAGGATTCCTAGCCTCTGACCTGCTCTTGTAGCCACGGTATTTATATGGCTACTCCAATTCAGTTTCTGGTCAATAGTAATTCCCAGGATGTTGATAGTGAGGGATTCAGCGATCGTAATGCAATTAAAGTCAAGTGGAGATGGTTAGATTCTCTCTTATTTGAGATGGTCATTGCCTGGCACTTGCGTGGCACGAATATTACTTGCCACTTACCAACCCAAGCCTGGATATTGTCCGGGTCTCGCTGCATTTCTGCATGGACTGCTTCAGTATCTGAGGAGTCATGAGTGGTACTGAACATTGTGCAATCATCAGCGAACATCCCCACTTCTGTCCTTATGATTGAAGGAAGCTCATTGATGGAGCAGCTGATGAGGGTTGGGCCTAGGACACTACCCTGAGGAACTCCTGCAGTTATGTCCTCGAGCTGAGATGATTGACCTCCAACAGCCAGAACCATCTTCCTTTGAGCTAGGCATGACTCCCACCTGCAGAGACTTTATCCCCAATTCCCATTCACTCCAGTTTTCCTAGGGATCCACATACATGGGCAATTTTCCTCATTGCCAGGTAGATGCCAGTGTTGTAGCTGTACTGGAACAGTTTGGCTCGGGGCGCAGCAAGTTCTGCAGCACAGGTCTTCCATACTATTGCCGGAATGTTGTCAGGACCCATAGCCTTTGCAGTATCCAGTGCATTCTGTCGTTTCTTGATATCGTGTGGAGTGAATCGAATTGACTGAAGACTGGCATCTGTGATGCTGGGGACTTCAGGAGGAGGCCGAGATGGATCTTCCACTTGGCACTTCTGGCTGAAGATTGTTACAAATGCTTCAGCCTTATCTTTTGCACTGATGTGCCTGGCTACCCATTCATTGAGGATGGGGATATTTGTGGAGCCACCTCCTCCATTTAATTGTTTAATTGTCCACCACTATTCACAACTGGATGTGGCAGGACTGCAGAGCTTTGATCTGATCCGTTGGTTGTGGGATCACTTAGCTCTGTCTATCGCATGCTGTTTACGCTGTTTGGCACGCAAGTAGTCCTGAGTTGTAATTTCACCAGGTTGACACCTCATTTTGAGGTATGTCTGGTGCTACTCCTGGTATGCCCTCTGTACTCTTCATTGAACCATGGTTGGTCCCCCAGCTTGATGGTAATTGTAGAGTGGGGGATAGCTGGGCCATGAAGTTACAAATTGTGGTTAAGTGCAATTCTGCTGCTGCCGATGGCCCACAGCGCCTCATGGATGCATAGTTTTTCATTGCTAGATCTGTTCGAAATCTATCCCATTTAGCATGGTGGTAGTGCCACATAACACGATAGAGGGTATCCTCAATATGAAGTCGGGACTTCGTCTTGTCATGGTCCTGTAGTTTTTTTTCCAGGAATATGCAATTTGTCTTTAAGGCTTGCAAAGGATTAGTATTGCTTTAAGAACCAGCAAGCCTCAGGAGTTATAGGAAGGTGCATTTTTGTTGCCTTAAAAACAGCCATTAGGAGACTGCGATTCAAAGGGTGCATTCTCGTTATCATAGATACAGACACTGAGAGTAAATATCAAGCAATACATTTGTTACAATTCAATTTTGAACTGGCTTTTTAGTTGAAGACAATTTGTTCTAACAGAACACAGAGACAGAGGACACACAGACAGGCAGCTGTGGTGACAGCACCTGGAAAAAGAGCTCTCAACCATCTAAACTGAAGGAAGAGGATTTTTGTCTGTTTAATTATTATCTCAAAATTCTAAAAAAGTCAAGCCAAAACAGAGATCTCTGGTAATTTAAACTGAAGGAAGGGAAGATAGTCTGTGAAAATCTTTTATCTCTCAAAAACTCTAAAATCAGATTGATTCTATTGAAAGTGTTTGCACGTCATTAATTGTTGAAATTTGCTGGAGAAGGAAAGCTGAAGTTAGACTATGAACTGTTCTACTGTGGAAGAACCTTTTTGCCTGCATCGAACGACTGTGAGGACTTCAAACAACATTCTGTGAGACATCAAGCAACATTGGACTGTAAATTTGCAAGGACTCTAATTTTTTCTATTTTAAATATTTTTTATATCTTCATAGTGTTTAAGAATTCAGTTCTTCTAATTAAAGAGTTAATTTGTTGATTTAAAGACACCTGGTTTGGTTAGCCTCATTCGGGGTTAATAGATGGTACAATTTGGCTGGGTCTTTCTTTAATTTGGAAAGTTTTAAATGATATGTTAGGCGATCTGTGGAGCAGCGGGATTGAATTAACAGTGTGTTTTTCTCACCATAATCAGAATCGTATATTTTGATTGGGGGCTTTGACTGGAGCGGTCGGTCATAACAGTCTCCACAAGGACTGTGTGGTGGTCACTCCTACCAATACTGTCATGGACAGATGCATCTGTGACAGGCAGATTGGTGAGGACAAGGTCAATTATGTTTTTCCCTCTTGTTGGTTCCCTCACCATCTACCACAGACCCAGTCTAACAGCTATGACCTTTAGGACTCGGCCAGCTCAGTCAGTAATGGTTCTATCGAGCCACTCTTGGTGATGGACATTAAAGTCTCCCACCCAGAGTACATTCTGTGCCCTTGCCGCTCTCAGTGCTTCCTCCAAGTTTTCAACATGGACGAGTACTGATTCATCAGCTGAGGGGTGGGGGGGGGGGGGGAGGTGCGGTGGGTGCCGGTCGGTGGTAATGAGCAGGAGCTTTCCTTGCCCATGTTTGACCTGATGCCATGAGACTTCATGAGGTCTGGAGTCGATGTTGAGGCTCCCAGGGCAACTCCCTCCCGACTGTATACCATTGTTCCTCCATTTCTGCTGGGTCTGTCCTGCCAGTGGGACAGGATATACCGGGAATCGTGATGGCGCTGTCTGGGACATTGCCTGTAAGGTATGATTTTGTGAGTATGACTATGTCAGGCTGTTGCTTGGGACAGCTGGGACAGCTCTCCCAACTTTGGCACAAGCCCCCAGATGTTATTAAGGAGGACTTTGCAAGGTTGGCAGGGCTGGGTTTGCCATTGTCATTTCCGGTGCCAACGTCGATGCCGGGTAGTCCGTCCAGTTTCATTCCTTATTGACTTTGTAGCAGTTTAATACAACTGAATAGCTTGCTAGGCCATTCCATAGGACAGTTATGAGTCAACCACATTGCTGTGGGTCTGAAGTTGCGTGTAGGCCAGACCAGGTAAGGACAGGTATTGAAGTAGTGTTGGAGGTGTCGTTCTAGTGGAAGGAAGCCAAAAAATCTTATACCTCGGAAGATCGCTGGGAAACTAAGGAGAAATGGAGTGAATTCCTGAGCGCTGTGGTATGCCTTGGATTGGTCCCAGGAGAAGTGAATGAATGCTCAAGATCCTGAATAAAGTATAGGAGAACTCTTGGCTGGAAGTAAAAGTTAAATGGGAGGTGTTCTGTTGAGATTTTCGGATTTAAAGTATAAGACTTTACATTATGTTGACATTTTGGCTTTAAAGTATAAGTGATTACAAAATATAGTGCTGTTAGTAGTGCTTGCTTTGTTTAACTCTTGTACAGCAAAGGTTTTTGTTAAAAAGGTGAAATCTTGTGACGTAATTCTTTCCATTGTTAACTGGTAGATCAAGTTTCTTTTACAAGGCGGCACAGTGGCGCAGTGGTTAGCACTGCAGCCTCACAGCTCCAGGGACCCGGGTTCGAATCTGGGTACTGCCTGTGTGGAGTTTGCAAGTTCTCCCTGTGTCTGCATGGGTTTTCTCCGGGTGCTCCGGTTTCCTCCCACAAGCCAAAAGACTTGCAGGTTGATAGGTAAATTGGCCATTATAAATTGTCACTAGTATAGGTAGGTGGTAGGGAAATATAGGAACAGGTGGGGATGTTTGGTAGGAATATGGGATTAGTGTAGGATTAGTATAAATGGTTGATGGTCGGCACAGACTCGGTGGGCCGAAGGGCCTGTTTCAGTGCTGTATCTCTAATCTAATCTAATTTCTGGTCTCGAATGGGATCGTAACAATGTTTAGTCCTAATTCAGTCAACCACCCGTTACCCCATCAGCTGACCCATTGCCGAGCCCAGATTACAGTAATTGTAGAAGGGAGACTAATAATTCCTAACTAAGGAACAATAGATATTGGATTTGGTGCTTATTTGATAAAAGCTATTAAATGGAAATGAATCTGGTTATCAGCCAGGCAAGCTTTCGTACAGCTGGTTGAGATTGTTACATTGAAAATTGATTAGTGGATTGTATGCAATCTGTGATTGTTCATTATAATAAGTATTCAAATTAATTTGTCATGCATGAGACTGAAATGCAAATTGGCATTAAGTGTGAACTGAGAGATGTTTCTGGTGAGCATAGCGTGAGACACCTGAGTATAGAAATTGTTTCGAGGAAATGGGCAACACAATGGGGGTAATTTTAACTTAACTCGCTCGGCAGCAATTCCATGGGCTCGGACGGAATGCTGCTTTTGTACCCTGTTCAATATTGCTCTCCATTGACCACATTGATCCCATCAGCTTCTCTACAGATGGGTTAAGTTAAAATTTCCTCCAATGAATCAACAAACTGTCTGAGAACCTCTGGGACCTCAGGGTCAATTTTAACCATCTGTGGGTTTCTTGTGAGAAATTGCAGGAGTTAATTTGTTGCTCACAGACTGCACGAGGTCACAGCACCTTTAACTGTTGGATTCTTTACCATGCCACCCTTCCAGTTAAGGCCCAGAATAGCCAGTAGTTGAGTTCTGGAAAGAGTGTGATGAGGGACATTCTGAGGCAGGGCAGCCTTAAACTTCAGTTGAGGGACTCAGAGAAACACTCCTGCTCCTCCTGACTTTACAAAGCAAAATAAATGGATTTACCTTTCAGGGATCTCCACACCCAGATCCTTTTCTGACTTATTTCAGCTTGGTGGGAAAATGTCATTAAGATCCAATTAACTTCACTTGACGGCATGCTGTGGTTCAATGGTATCACTTTTGTCTTGGAATCCTATGGTTGTGGATTTAAGTCCCACTCCAGCAACTTAAGCGCTCAATTTTGGCTGACACTCCAGTGCAGTACTGAGGGAGTATTGCACTGTTGGAGGTGCCATCTCTTGGATAAGACGTTAAATTGTGGCTCCATCTTCCTTCTCATCTGGACATAAAAGTTCCTGGCAAGATTTGAAGAAGAGTAAGGAGTTCTACCTGGTGTCCTGGCCAATATTTATGCCTCAAGCAACAGCTAAAAAGAGCTTAACTGGTAATTATCATGTTGTTATTTTTGGGAGCTTGCTGTACGTAAATTGGCTGCTGTGTTTCGTTACATTACAACAGTCACATACACTTCAAAAGTACTTCAATGGGTGTGAAGTGCTTTGGGACATCCTGAGGTCATGAAAGGTCCTATAAAAACACATATCCTTTCTTGTTCTAAAGAAGGACCTTCTGGCTTCATGTGAGTGCCTTTATTGCCTGCCCTGAATAACAAGTTAAAGTTGGACTCTGTGGGGTCCAGGTGATTCTGATGCGTAAGTAAACAGGGACATCGTAATATGGCTGCTGTCAGGTGAGGATGTTTAAAATCACTCCCACACCCTTACCAACACCGCACCCATTCCCCCCCCAACCCTGGCACCTCACCCTCCTGCTCCAGTATCGATTCCCTCCACACTCAATGGGATGAAAGCCTTCTTGCTTTACTGGAGTAACTATAGTTCTCTTGTGGTCACTTGTCACCAACACAAACATGTCCCCAATCTGCTCTTTAACTGATAATCTCATCCAGCCAAACCACTAGGAACTGCAGTGAGATATGAAACAAAGAAATCACTGGGACACTGAAGCATCCTTTAGAGATGGTGTGTGAGACATATTATTGATGCTAACAAAAATTAGAATCCTCATGTGTGAAATAAATGTTTATTAATGAACTCTACCTGACTCATTCTAAACCTGCCCTGGGTGTGTCTGATGCTCATATCTGGGTGAAGAATGATTTTAATGGGGAGCAGGATGAGAATCCCCCTTCCCCACCCCCTCCAGCCTTCAGAGTTCAAAATGGAAAAGAGTTCAATTTCCTAGTCCTGATGTCCTTCATGTTGATGAGGAGGAATAAATAAATACCAAGAAAGTTAATAAATCTAAAAAAATATAAGGCAATTCAGGGCTGAATTTTATCAGCACTCCGCACTTCACAGCGGCGCGCTGTTCAGTCAGTGGCCTTCCAACACGGAAGCGCCATTGCAGAGCCCCCGCGATATTATGTGCGGGGGCTCAATTAAATGGATGGGGCAAAGCAGCTGCCCCCAATGAGGTAGAGGGAACAGCCACTGCATCCCCGGCAACGGCATCCGGAGCCACTGAGCAGCCGTCGGCGCCATTTTTAAAGGGCTTCAAGCCCTTAAGGAGAAATTTAAATTTTTAAAGGTGCTGCTTCTATTAAAACTTAAATAAAGATTTGTCCACACCCACAATCCCCTCTCCCACCCCATCCCCAAAGCATAAATAGTTAGTTTTTTGGTCTATCCCCCCAAAAGAAATTAGTTATCAGTAACGACCTTTCCCCCCAGAACTTTATTTTCTTTGACCCTAAATCCCTTCCCACATCCCCACAGCCAATGAGAAAGGTTTTACCCACTCTCCCCGCCCCCCAACCCTGATAATTTGACTCCCTCCTGGCCCCACCAGTGTCTCACTTCGGGAGCAGGTCAGTTAATTAGCTTTTTTAGTACCTTCATTTAAATATTTCAATGAAGGCCCCGCCGTTTGGCAGTGGGGGGGGGGGGCCGCACCAAGGCCCCACCGCCGCTGCTAATATCCGGTGGACCCTTCTTGACATCGAGGGTCATGGCGGGCTGTTCCCGCAAGCATTTTACAGGCCTCCCCGCCACGATCCACAACTCCAAGGGTCTGCTAAAATTCAGCCCCCAATTTTGCAAATCCAATTTTACCCAACTATGTTTGCCTGGGACCACTTTCATTTTGTTTCTTTACCCTGTGAATGCTACTCTAATTCTGAGCAGCAGATTTAGTGAACAAATCAGAACAGAATGCTCCTGCATAACATTAAGGTTTTTATTAATGATCCTGCAACATAACTTTCACTGGGATATTCATTTCCACAGTAACTACCCTTTCATACAGATGCACAGCATTTCTCTCTCTCCATGACTTGCGGCTGGATGCACAGCTCTGTATCACCTCACTGCTGTGCCTAAGGACTCTTATTACTCCTGTGACACATTATCCATTTGGAGAGTCAGCTATTACCTCCTTGATGTATCTTATGCAATATTCTTAAAGGCAAAGGAAATTCTGTCACTCTGAGTAATTGGTATGTATCCTTTAAATGTGCCAGTGGTGAATTCTGTTTGGGGGTTTCTGTCACTCGCCTGTCTTTGTTTCTGAGCAGTTTCCTAGCTTTTCCTTCCACATGTGCAACAGTCAGGTAGGACAATGGAATTCTCTCCCCAGTATGTTTAGAACATGGTCCCAATTTTGCCAGAAGAACCCAACAGAGGGAAGTTGGTACCAACATGTTTGCAGTGTTGTTAAATACAGAGATCAGAACATGCTGGGAGACCATTCATTTCTGGTTGATAAGAAAGCAAGCAAGAAAGAAAGCAAGAAAGAGGCCTCAAAGTGCTTTACAACCAGTGAAGTACTTTTGAAGTACAATACAGTTACTATTATAATGTAGGAAATGTGGCAGCCAATTTGCACACAGCAAGCTCCCACAAACATGTGATAATTATCACATAATTTTTTGTTGTTGTTTGAGGAATAAATATTGGTCAGGACACCAGGGATAACTCTCCTGTTCTTTATCAAAATAGTGCCATGGCATGTCTTACATTGCCCAGGAGGGCAGACAGAGCCTCAGTTTAACATCTCAACCAAAAGATGGCACCTCTAACTATGCAGCACTCACGAAGTCCTGCACTGGAATATCAACCTTGATTTTGCTACTTAAGTTCTGGAGTGGGACTTGAACCCAGAACCTGCTGATTCAGAAAAAAAACTGCATTTGTTACAATATTGCTAACTACCAACTGAGCCACAGCTGGCACAAGTACCCACCATATCTACTCCACAGCTATGCTGGTGAAAAGTGCAATTCTTAAACAGCATGAGAGGGGTGCGTTTGTTTAATTTTCACTAACTGGTTCTAAGTAATTATCCTGCACATATGGCGCTATTGCCCTGAAGATCCACAGGAGGCAATCTCACTAGAAACCTGCCAGTGACCCGAACCTCTGAACCAGTCAGAGTTCGCGAGATCGTTAGGAGGGACAGACAAGAGGTGCCACCGTGTGGCGTCTCTGCTGCTACTTGCTGTAGTATAAGGATCTGAAAGGGTTAATGGTTGAGACAGTGAGAGTAACTCCTCTCACTGTAGTGATGATGTAGTAATCGTCACATGGGCAGTCGGCTTGGAAGGAGCTAGAAGCACCATTAGAAGCGCTAGCTAGAGACCCTCATGGAGACTGCAAATAGAATGTAAATGTAAATAAAGAGCTGATGTTTAGCCAGCCAGAGACTCCGAGACCTTTGAAGAACCCTATAACTACACTACCAACAACATAAAATATCGTGACCTTGATATACAACTCTTGCCACAGGCAACTGGAGAATCAGGCACCTGGCCACCTTCAGAAGAAGGTTGCACAGGCTCCCCCCAAACCCCTCTCCAGAACCCAGGTAGCTCTCCCTCCATATGTTGTTCTCCCTTGCATGTAAAGGCAGCCAATAAGATTTTTATTTTCAAAATCATTTTGCTTTCTTCAGCAGTGTAGCTTGTTTCCATGGTCTAGACTCTAAACTCCTCGGGCACCAACCCTTCAATGCAGGTAGGCCATAACGTTTATAATCTGGATGCCAGCACACATCACCTCACTTGGCATACCAGCCTTTGGCACTATACTGAGCCCCAAGGCAGCAGAGGAAGCAGGATCTCCTGGCCTCGGGAATCTCTGACCTGGGCTCCTTGCTCTGATAACATTTGCCTTGTAAGGGACAGGTAGATATTCCAACTAGGGCATGTTGGAAAATCCCAGAAACAGTGGAGACCCCGTACAAACAGGGCCCCTGTCATTTTCTAGTTCTAGCAGCATTCCACCAGAATTATGGCAGGAGATTGGCGGAATTTCTGCAGAATTTTAAAAGTATTCCACTTATTTCTTTGCTGCTGAATACTCTCAGCAACAAACAAACATTTGCATTTATATGGCATCTTCAAGGTACAAAACAGTCTGAAAGTGCTTCACAGAGGCACAAATAAAAAGAAACATGGATTTGGAGGATAACGAGGATGGAATTAGATTTAAGATTCTGCCCTACTGACACCACTAAATTATCACGCTGTAAGACTCCCTAATCAATTCTGATGAAAGGTCATCGACCCGAAACGTTAACTCTGTTTCTCTCTCCACAGATGCCACCTGACTTGTTGAGTGGTGTCCCATGGGGATCTGTACTGGGGCCTCAGCTTTTCATTATATTTATAAATGACTTGGATGAAGGGATAACGAGCCGTAAATCTAAGTTTGCTGACGGCAGTAGGTTAGGCAGCATATTAAATAGTGTAAATGGGAGCAGAAACCTCCAAAGGAACATTGATAGATTAAGTGAGTGGGCAAAACTGTGACAGATGGAGCCCAGCGTTGGAAAGCGTGAGGTTATCCATTTTGGACTTAAGGAAGATAGATCAGAGTATTTTCTAAGAGGCAAGGAACTGTGGATGAGCAGAGAGATTCAGGGTTCCATGTCCAGAAATCATTAAAAACTAGTGGGCAGGTACAAAAAATAATTTAAAATGCTAATGGAACGATGCCCTTTATCTCAAGGGTGTTGGAATACAAAGGGATCGAAATTATGTTACAACTGTATAAAGCTCTGCTTAGACCACATCTGAGGAACGCTTTCAGTCCTGGACACCACACCTCAGGAAGAAAATATTGGACTTGTAGAGGACGCAGTGCAGATTCACCCCAGAATGAAACTGGGGCTAGCAGAGTTAAATTATGAGGAAAGGTTGCAAAGATTAGGCTTCTATTCCCTTGAATACAGGAGATACAGGGGTGATCTAAATGAAGTGTTTAAAAAGATCAAAGGAGTTGATAGGGTAGTTAGAAAGAAACTATTTCCTCTGGTGGACTCTAGAACAAAGGGATATAAACATAAAATTAGATTGGGGGTGGCATTAGGAAGCACTTCTTCATGCTACTTGGGAGTGAACGTCTGGAACTTTCTCCCTAAAAATCTGTTGAGGCTGGGGTCAACTAAACATTTCCAAACTGTGATCGATAGATTTTTATTAGGCAAGGGTATTAAGGGGTATGAAATGAAGGCAGGTAGATAGAGTTAAGATACAGATCGGCCATGATCTAATTGAATGGAATACTGTGTACAGTTTTGGTCTCCTTAATTGAAAAAAGGATATAATTTTGTTAGAAGCAGTTCAGAGAAAGTTCACTCGACATTCTGGGGATGAAGGGCTTATCTTATGAAGAAAGGTTGAACAGGTTGGGCCTATATCTGTTGGAGTTTTGAAGAATGAGCGGTGATCTTATTGAAACATAAAAGATCCTAAGGGGACTTGATAGAGTGGATACCGGGAGGATGTTCCCTCTGGTGGGGGAGATTAGAACTAGGGTACACAGTTTAAGAATGACAGGTCTCCCTTTTAAGATGGAGGTAAGGATAAATTTTGTCCCCTCAGAGGGTCATTAGTCGATGGAATTCTCTTCCACAGAAAGCAGTGGAGGCAGGGTCATTGAATTTATTGAAGGCTGAGTTACAGGGATTTTTGATAGACAAGGGAGTCAAGGGTAATGGGGGGTGCAGTCAGGAAAGTGGAGTTGAGACCACAATCAGATCAGCCATGATCTTATCTATGGCGGAGCAGGCTCGAGGGGCTGAATGCCGACTCCTGCTTCTAAGTCCTATGTTCCTATGCTTTAGGGGCTGAATGGCTTACTCCTGTTCTTATGTTCCTATGAGTTCCTCCAGCATTTTCTGATTTTATTGTGCCCAATCAATTATACACCAGTACCTTGGTATGTCTAAATTCCAGATCATGCTGTGCTTAATCATTCCGTGGGAGTGCTACGACTTCCATCATGTGTATGTTGTGTGGGTCAACTACAAATGTTTGAGATGAAGTACTGCCTCTCATGTCTTCCCTGAGGCACTTGGCATTATTTTGCTCTGACAGATATGAGAAATATCATATCACTTGTCTTACTGATGACAGGCAGTTTTCTGAGGGGGTGGGAAGTGAATGTGCGGAGCTGATGAGCTCTAATAACATCAGTTCTTTTAAAATACTCTTCCTTTTATTGTTTATAGTTGAAATTATGCTCTAGCCCGAATTGGGGCCATGATTAGTTCCATCAGTGCTTCTTTAACTTTTGCAAACCAAGCTCTACTAAAATATCCATAGACTCTCTGTTACGAACAGGTGAGAAAGGTGTCTAGGGTTCCCTCTCAGCCATCACCTGGTCTTACCGTAACAGGGTTTAATTTTAAACACACCATTTTTTTTAGCTCCCCCTTAGTGAATCCTTGTTCACCACTTTCCAATTGTAAGGCAAAGAAACTAGCCAAATGGGTTTTCTTAGGTTTAATTCGGTTAATGCCTACGGAATGACAACACGCCCACTCTAGCATGCATAAGCGATACACACAAGCAGATAGACAGAAAAGAGCAGAAGAAATAAAGTGGAAAGGTTTGAGGCAATATCTGAAGATGGTTTTGGTTATTGTTCTTCGAGCTCACTGTAAAGTCCTTGATTGTGGGTGGGTCTTGCTTTTCATTTGGGCCCAGTATTCTTCTTAAACCTTGTTCGATGTAGGAGACTTTTCTCTCTTGAAGTTTATGTGTCCTCAGTGGATTCAGAAGCTTGTGAGAAAGAGATGGGAGCAGACAGGGGAGATCTTCTCACTCCAGGAGCAAACAATCTGTCCGAGTTCAAAATCTCTGTGGCTAGTTCAAAAAACTCTGGACCAGCCTGTTAGTCATGTGACTAGCTAGTTTAACCAGTCCTGGCTTTTGTGGATTGTATCACCTTAACAGTCTCTGGAATGCTCTTCCTTCCACCTTCAATATCTGCTGTTCAAAATCCATTGTGGGTTGAATGTGTCAGGAATGGTCCTTTTGTCTCGACAAGCACTGTCTGTTAGTATGCAAATGTTTTTCAGCTAAATGTCTGGCAGCCCTAGTAACAAGCCTTCTCTTCCCAGCAAGTTTAAAATCAATGTTCATACAACAAAATTAATATGCCTCATTCTTGGCAGGTGGGAGCCTGCATGAAATGCTCAAATTCTGTCACTAAAGGTATGGGCAAAACAAGATTTTCATCTCAATCACTTCTGGTCCAGACCCTAGTTCTCTTCTGTTTCTCTTTTCCTTGCTTCCTCCTTCTCCTTCATTTCTCTTTTCCACAGTGTGCTTTTTCAATATTTTTCTCTCTTAAACCTTTTGAACTTGCTTTTCTTCACTTTCACTTGCCCCTTGATTATTTTCTCTCCTATTTTTTTTTCTCTCTGATCCTTCATTTTGCTTCTCTTATTCCTCTTAAATCTTCAGCACTGAGCACTGACTCTGGACCTTAGACCACAATGAACACTGAAATTAAGCTTTGTAGTGCCCGTTCTGTAGTTGCTACACAGCCAAAGAAGACTCAAAAATGGGGTCCAAGATGTGCACGCACAATTCCAACAGGAACATGGCTGAACACCTTGTTAAAGGTGTTTGAGCGCATACCTAACCGTGGTGTTGCAGAGATGGGAGCAGAAAGGCTGTCACCCTGAGAGGAGAGCGGGTTTCTGTTTCATGGAGCCACTGCCACCCTCTTAGGATCAGAAATCCTGCTGATCTTTTGGACAACAGAATGCTGCCTTGCTGTGACACCCTGGAAGCCCCTTTGAACATAGTATCTTGAACCATGTTGGCAGCAGTCTGAGCTTGCAAAGTCAGTCTGAGATTCCACTTTTTTAAGTGGATGCTGCCATCACTGGCAAGGCCAACATTTATTGCCCATCCCTAATTGTCCTTGAGAAGGTGGTGGTAAACTGCCTTCTTGAACCATTGCAGTTTGTGTGGTGAAGGTACTCCCACAATGCTGTTAAGTAGGAAGTCCAGAATTTAAATCCAGCAACAATGAAGGAACAACAATATATTTTCAAGTCAGGAGCGGTGTTACTTTGAGAGAACTTGTATGTGATGATGTTCCCACGTGCCTTGCTTTTGTCCTTCTAGGTAGTAGAAGTCGAGGGTTTGGAAGGTGTTGTTGAAGAAGCCTTGCCAAGTTGCTGCAGTGTATCTTATAGATGGTACACACTGCAGGCAAGTTGCGCTGGTGGTGGAGGGAGTGAATGTTTAAGGTGATGGATGGGGCACCAATCAAGCAGGCTGCTTTGTCTTGCATGGCCTGCTTCGGCAATTTAGCATGCTGCCTGCAATGCAGTGAACGGGCCTGGTTTAACCGTGCACCAGGATTCCCATGCCAGTTTTTGAGTGTTATCCAACTTAACCTCCACTAATTTCTAGGCCAAAGACGAGAGTAATGCTCGATCTTAAGGAAGCAGAATGTCCTTTTAAAGCAACATCTGAATCTCATCATTCTCATTGTTAATTCCAATTTGCATGTCAGTTTTATCAGCCAAAATAAACTTCTAATCTTCATGTTGTTAAAGTTGCACTTTTCAGAATTAATTTTAATATTTAAATAATTTATTTGAATTATTTAGAGGAGAATTTAATACGAGTCCATCTAATAATTATTAATAATTTAAACAGTGCCCAAATGTAAAGGTCCCTAACATCCCAAGACAAACAGCCATCTTTGCAGATTGTGCATTGTGTTGGATGAAAAGGGAGTTCTTCAGGCTGTCGAGATGATTTTGCAAAGGATGGTGTGAAGATGACAAGGCACCTATATTTATATTAATACGATGTGGTTAATTAATTAGATAGTAACTAGCTCTATATAGAAACAATAGTGAAATAATTTATTAATGTTCATCTCAATTGAGTAGACGAACCCTTCAGTTTAGTTTTAAAACATTACTTAGACAGATAAACTAACCAGACATTCAGTAATGCTGCTATGCAGTTATTAAAGGACCAAACTGATCCCTCAAGCATTTACAGTGGGGAAACCTACAATTCAAAAGGTTGTGTGCATAATACAAAAACTTCATATCCCTCTGCCTGTAAATTTCTATCCCAGACACTATTGGCATCTGGGATTTAATGCCTTGTATGCAGAACCTGAAATTGTATTGCAGACCATTACTTGCTGAACAAGGATCATTGGAATGTGTATCAGGCTAGGGGAAATCAATTATTAAATCCAAGTCAATCTGTTTTTCCAATGAATTATCTGCTGTGGTTTTCTGTTCATGAAAAATTATCGGGTGAGAAATTGAGCTCGTTCGCGCCCATTCTTTGTGAGCTCTTTGAGCTCCAAAATGGTGTCCGCGGCACGGCTGCGCACCTGTGGGGTTAAAGACCATATTGGTGAGGGCGTTAGCTCATGCGGTGAATCACCGTCAGAAGTATACAGAGCAGGCAGATCGTGAAGTCAGTCAGCAGGCAATGTTGGTCTGACTCCAGTAGTGACACTTTGGAGCTAAATGCTCCAGCTAATGCCATGTCTTACCCTTGTACAGCTGAGCACGCATTCAGCAGCAGGAAGGACCCCTTCCCTCCACCAGTGCTATTTAAAAGGATCATCAACTACTTACCATCTGCCTGCCCACTGTTTTTTTCATGTTTGTGCTTTGGGTCAGGGCTATTCATTTTTCTGCCCATTAAGACCCTCTCTGCACTAACGCTTTGTCTTTCAACACACCATTAACATACCGTTTGCCTTTGCTTCATGACCTTCTGGTCAGTTATTCTCTGTGATCCTGTCCTGTCAACACTTTGCCTCTTGTTATCTCTTGCCCCACCCCCACTTTATTTGCTAAAAACCTTTTACATTTCTAACCTTTGCCAGTTCCGATGAAGGGTCACTGACCTGAAACGTTAACTCTGCTTCTGTCTCCACAGATGCTGACAGACCTGGTGAGTATTTCCAGCATTTTTTGTTTTTGTTACTTAGAGATTAGCGAGTTGATTTTTGTGCCTTAGCCTGTCCTCATCCTCCTATGCAGTGTTACGCCAGCGGCTATAGCATGGCCGGTTGAAGGCTGCTGGCTTTCAGTGGAGGAGACTGCAGATGGCTTGGCAGGACATAGGAACATAGGAGCAGGAGCAGGAGTAGGCCTTTCAGCCCATTGAGCCTAACCTGCCATTCGATATAATCATGGCTGATCATTCACTTCAATGTCTTTTTACCACACTATCTGCATATCCCTTTATGTCATTGGTATTTAGAAATCTGTCAATCTCTGCTTTAAATATACTCAATGACTGAGCTTCCACAGCCCTCTGGGGTAGAGAATTCCAAAGATTCACAACTCTCTGAATAAAGAAATTTCTCCTCATCTCTGTCCAATGTGGCTTCCCACTTATTTTGAAATTGTGCCCCCTGGTTCTAGACTCCCCACCCTGGGGAAACATATTAGCTGCATCTACCCAGCCTGTCCCTTTAAGTATTTTGTAGGTTTCAATGAGATCACCTCTCATTCGTCAAAACTCTAGAGGATACAGGCCCAGTTTCCCTAATCTCTCTTCATAGGACAGTCACACCATCCCAGAAATAAGTCTGGTGAACCTTTATTGCACTCCCTCTGTGGCAATATTATCCTTCCAAAGGTAAGGGGACCAAAACTGCACACAGTATTCCAGGTGTGTTCTAATCAAGGTTCTATACAGTTGAAGCAAGACTTCACTACTCCTGTACTCAAATCCTCTTGTGATAAAGTCTAACAGACCATTAGCCTTCTTAATTGCTTGCTGCACATGCATGTTAGCTTTCAGTGACTTATTGACAAGGACACCCTTGTACATCTACACTTTCTAATCTCTTACCATTTAAGAAATACTCTGCACATTTGTTCCACCTACCAAAGTGGATAACCTCACATTTTTCCAACCTTGAGCAGCTCCGGGTCTAGAAGGCCCATCTACGGACAGCACCATTTTGGCATGGGTAGCAGCATTCTGGGATGGCTGGCAGACAGACAGCAGCAAGGCCACAGGTAGAGTGGCATGGTTGGGAGGACAAATACTGCCATTCTGAGAGGACAGCGGGTTCATGCTCCATGATGCCACTGCCACTCCCCTGGGCTGTGCCTCAGCAATCCTAGTAATCTGTTGGAGGGCAGATTGCTGGACTGCTGTGACAACCTGAAAGCCCCTTTGCACATCATAATCCATAGCCATGATGACAGCAGTTTGAGCTTGCAAGGCAGCTGGCTGAGCCTGCATGGCTTCAGTCTAAGCTTGTGCTGCAGCTCTCAGACGTTGGGTGACTTCTGCTTGTGCAGGAATGGAAGCAGTAACATTGACCATCAGATGCTGCATTATGGCTGAGTCCACAATTGTGGGAACAGAGTTGGCCACCACTTCCATGCTGGAAAGGATGGGTTCCAAGCTCTACAGAAAGTCCTGTGTCATATTTGTGCTGGACTCCTCCATGATCCTTGGCATTGACCACAGGCTTTCTGGCAGGCTATCAAAGCACCAAGCATTTCATTGTGCAAACCCATCAGTGTTCTTCTGTAAGCTCTGCATCAAAGTGGTCATTTGAGTTCTCTGAAGCAGAACTTCACTTTTTGGCAAGCTGGCACCTGCACCATCCTTGTCCCTAGCCCTGGCTGCAGCCCACTCATGTCCAGTATCTCACCATGTGCATATTCCACCTCTAATCTACCCTCTAAGATATGCGCAGTGCCAGTATCTGCACTGGTGGCTGTAAAAGTGAAATCAAGTGATGGTGCTTCTGTCTTCTTCATTACGCTCTTCTTGTTCCTCCACTGCCTCGCCAGGTTGCACTTCTTGGGTATCTGAAAGGAGAAAGGCACAAGGGTAGGATTGTGGTGCAGTGAAGGAGTAAAGTAGGAGGTTCATGCTTACACCTTCTGCAGCTTGTAGGTCAAACGAGAGTGTGGGATAAGGGGGGATAGTGGAATGCGAGAAGGAGGATTTGGTGGGATGATGTTGTCATCTTTGATGGTTTTGATCCTGCTGCTGGCCCCGGCCTCAGTGATGGCCCTTCCAATAATGTCCAACACCCTCTCCTCTGAGGGGCTTAGGAGCTGCAAGCATTACTGTTCCCCCTCTGGGTAGTTCCTGCTACATTCCGTTGTGTACCACCTTGTTCTGCAAGAGAAAGGGAAGTGTGTCAGTGAGTGTGATGCAATACGCTTGGGTAATATGGCTGCCACGATTAAATAGCTGGCACTGTGTGGCTCTGCAGCAGTGCTAATTGTGTGAGGACGAGTTGAAGCTTATGAATGTCAGGTAAGAGTCCTGCTGGATAGAGATTGTTAGTAGGTGAGTGATATGGGTGCGGTAATTTGAGCAGTGTCTGTGGCTAGTGGTGCAGTTGGTAGGATATGGCATTTGAAGATGCATTCACCTTGACCACTCGCGTGAAGTAATTGAACTGCTTGTGGCACTGCATCAAGGTCCTCATAGCTTGATGCCTGGCACTGACTTCCTCAGCTACCTGCTCTCACTGCCTTTTGAGTGTGTGTCTGGAGGGCCTCCCAGACCCCTGCGGGTGCAGGACATCTTTTTTTAATTTAATTTTATTTAGAGATACAGCACTGAAATAGGCTCTTTGGCCCACCGAGTCTGTGCCAACCATCAACCACCCATTTATACTAATCCTACATTAATCCCATATTCCTACCACATCCCCACCATCCCTCAATTCCCCTACCACCTACCTATACCAGGGGCAATTTATAATGGCCAATTTACCTATCAACCTGCAAGTCTTTGGCTGTGGGAGGAAACCGGAGCACCCGGCGAAAACCCACACAGTCACAGGGAGAACTTGCAAACTCCGCACAGGCAGTACCCAGAATCGAACCCGGGTCACTGAAGCTGTGAGGCTGCGGTGCTAACCGCTGTGCCGCACCTTTACATCTCTACTCCTTTCCACCCCCTCCACCAACAGCCTCCAGTGCAACATCTGAAAAGCTTGGAGCCCACAGTCTCTCGTATGAGGTGCCCTTTTTCACAGATTCCCAGGTCAGATTCCCTTTCTGCTCCGGCCACAATGCACCTCCCTTTGAGTAGTGCCGGCGAGCTGTAACTTGTGCGAGCAATTTCTGATTTTGGGCCCACTGCTGATGCGTGCAGCCAATGAAGATCACAGTTAGTGTTGGCTGCACGCAGCAATCATTCAAAAATTCAGGCAGCCTGCAGTGCATTGAAGAGTCGCGGGTTAATTATGCATAATGATTCCCGTGATCATTTTCACAGGCTGTCTAATTTAGCTTCCATTATCCATTATCTGTCAGTCTATTTTTCTATCTACTTATTTCACCAGTAAATATTTGAAGGTACATTGGGAAACTAACAATCAGAGGTGAATTTGCAAGAAAGCTCTCAATTTGTCAGGAAGTTTAAAAAGCCTCCAAAGATCAACATGATTTAATAATTGCTTTGTAGTACAGAACTTGAGTATTGCTGCAATAAGGAGACATGCTGCCTAACCTGTTCGTCTTGCACTCATCAGAATACACACAAGAATACCAAATTTCAAAGGGAGCAACAAATTATACTGCATGAGAAAAGAGTGCCGATTGGTTGGCAAGTTGACCCTGATTAGTCGAGGCGTTGCCATGGAGAATGTACCAGGGAACTATCGTCCCTCTCGCTTTTGTTTACTTCAAAAAAGGCTCAAAGCCTGGACATGTTCCTTTTGCCTGCAAAGGCCGGGTCCCTGCGTACTATTCACGAGTCTATTCATTAATGTGCCGCTCAAGGAAGTCATAGACATTTATGCTGCATCACTATATCATGGCAATCTAGACATGCTGTCATTTTCTGAATCATTGAACATATGAACTTAGCAACTCCCACAGTTGAGTTCTGCTTTAATGACACCATGTATTTCCAAATAGATGTGTTGCCAGGGGATCTCTTCTAGGCCCAGCTCTTGCTAACATTTTTGTCAGTTTCCACAGCCCCTGACCTCTTACCCCTTGTGTATTTCTGATACATAGATGATACATTTGCTATATTTGAATCTGCAGCTGCATGTAATAATTTCCTTACACACCTTAATGTGCTCCATCCCATGCTCAAATTCACCTTTGAAATGGAGCAGTCCAATGAGGTCCCCTTCCTCGACATACTAGTTGAGAAATTTGCTAATGGGTTCTCTACTACTGTCTACCTCAAGCCTACCTTCACTGGTTAATATACACATTGCGATTCCTACAGCTCCACATGCTATAAGATTGACTTTATTGGCAATTCGTAAATAGGGCCCAAGCCATTTGCTCATTGTGCAAGCTTGACACTGAAATAAGGCGCATCAAAGTTATCCTGTGGGATAGTGGCTACCCCGATCAGATCATTGCTCATTGAGTATCGCGCATACTCAGGAATGAACCTAAGGATGCCACATTCAGAAGTGAAATTTGCCCAGTCTACCTCAAACTATCCCAGAAGGATAAGTTATCTCAAATATTTGAGCAGCAGGTGAAGTTAGTCATTTCATGCTGCTACTATGCAGTAGCAATACAAGCGGTAATTTCCACTAAGATTATGTTACCGTCAAGCCAAGACGTTCTGTCTACCACACAAATGAGTAATGTGGTATATGAATTTCAGTGCCAGTATGATGCCAGGTACTTAGGCCATACATCCCAATGACAGGCAGATCGTATCAAAAGGATGTCTCTTCAGCTGTTCACAATAGGCAGAGTATTGACCCATGCAAATAGCCCATGTTTGCAAAACTCAGAACATAATGTCCAATGTTAGATGTGATTCCACGATTGGACAACACTTGCTGAATAATCCTCAGTGTGCTAAGAATTACACAAACAACCACTTCAAGATTATCAGTCAGGCTCACAATATGGCTCACTTATGCTTGCTAGAAGCTACATATATTCATATGCAGGGATCTGTCCTCTGCAGGCAAACGGAACATGTGCAGGCTTTGTGCCTTTTTTGAAGTAAACAAAAGCATGAGGGACAATAGTTCCCTGGTGCACTCTCCATGGCCTTGGCCAATCAGAGCTGACTTGCCGACTAATCAGCACCCTTTACTCATGCAGTATAAATTGTTGCTTCCTTTGAAATTTGCCATTCTTGCATCTGTCCTGATGAGTGCAATACAAAAAGCTTTGACAGCATGTCTTTTTTTTCAGCAACGTGATTTAAGTTTTCTTTTATGCAATGCTGCTGGTTTTTTTGTGGAGGGGAATATCATCTTGCCTTATTTATTTAAATTAAAATAATATATCAAGGACAACATATATCTAAGGTCTTTGAAGATATAACAAAGTAAGTTGACAAGAAGAAAACTTAGGCACCCACTGATTTGAAGTTCCATGGATAACCATGATGTCCTGGAGCATGCTCGGTTGCCTAGGGAAGTCAGAGAGGAATTTTTCTGACAACCAACCAATGTGCAGGCTTCCCTGTCCATGAATGTGCATGGAGCCCTTTCCAATGAAGGGGAGGGAACCAGCATTATAAAGGTTGGACAAGGACTAGCTTCCACCCCCACCAGGGCAGGTATATGCTATCCCATTTTTCCCGAGACCTGGGAGGAATTGTAACTGTTTGTGCTACCAGGAGGAAGCCTCAGTAATTCCGACTCAGAAAAAGACCTCTTGTAGCTCAAGCCTGGTACCGGTGAAAAGTGCACTTGTCTTCCCGCGCCTTAAAGCATTGCGGCCTATAATCTCACAGAATACATTTGTCAGTTCAGTCATTATTCCATCAATGCATTTGATTTCAGCTAATATCTCATAGCACGCAATTGAAGTTGAACTTCCCAGTTGAGTCTTTAAACATCTAATCAATAACTACTGACAGCATTGAGAATTTTCCACACCTTCACAGTTAAACTATTGTCAGTATTTGTATCTGACTTCTGTCAGTGAGAGGCTGAGAGTGGACTGCACCAGTTTATGTAGTATTGATCAATACAAAAATCAGACAAGACATTGTTGATAGTGAGCCCACAGGATGATAGATATATTCAACAATGTTGATCCAATAAGGTTGATGGTGAAGATCAGCAAAAGAAATCAATGAGAAGAATGACCTTTATTTCTTCACTCAATCACCAAGTCACTAACAAGAGAAAGAAAACATAGGAACAGGAGTAGACCTTTCAGCCCCTCAAGCTTGTTTTGCTATTCAATTAGATCAAGGCTGATACATATCTTAACTCCATCTACCCATCTTGGTTCCATAGCCTTTAATACTATTCCCTGGTAAAAAATCTATCAGTTGCAGTTTTGAATTTTTCAATTGACCGCCACATCATCTTTTAATATACGAGGGTAATCTTGAGGAACAGAGCTACAGAATTTTATGTTTCTGTTGAAGCTTCCTCATTGCTATTTTGCTTTTTTTTTCATTCATTCATGGGAAGTGGGCATCACTGGCTATGCCAGCATTTATTGACCATCCCTAATTGCCCTTGAGAAGGTGGTGGTGAGCTGCCTTCTTGAACCGCTGCAGTCCATGTAAGGTAGGTACACCCACAGTGCTGTTAGGAAGGGAGTTTCAGGATTTTGACCCAGCGGCAGTGAAGGAACAGCGATATACTTCCAAGTCAGGATGGTGTGTGACTTGGACGGGAACTTACAGGTGGTGCTGTTCCCATGCATCTGCTGCTCTTGTCCTTCGAGGTGGTAGAGGTCACGGGTTTGGAAGGTGCTGTCTAAGAAGCCTTGGTGCATTGCTGCAGTGCATCTTGTAGATGGTACACACTGCTGCCACTGTGCGTCGGTGGTGGAGGGAGTGAATGTTTGTGGATGGTGTGCCAATCAAGCGGGCTGCTTTGTCCTGGATGGTGTCGAGCTTCCTGATTGTTGTTGGAGCTGCACCCATCCAGGCAAGTGGAGAGTATTCCATCACACTCCTAACTTGTACCTTGTAGATGGTGGACAGGCTTTGGGGAGTCAGGAGGTGAGTTACTCGCCGCAGGATTCCTAGCCTCTGACCTGCTCTTGCAGTATTTATATGGCTACTCCAGTTCAGTTTCTGGTCAATAGTAGCCCCTAGGATGTTGATAGTGGGGGATTCAGCAATGGTAATGCCATTGAATGTCAAGGGGAGATGGTTAGATTCTCTCTTGTTGGAGATGGTCATTGCCTGGCACTTGTGCGGCACGGATGTTACTTGCCACTTATCAGTCCAAGCCTGGATATTGTCCAGGTCTTGCTGCATTTCTACATGGGCTGCTTCAGTATTTGAGGAGTCGCGAATGGTACTGAACATTGTGCAATCATCAGCAAACATCCCCACTTCTGACCTTATGATTGAAGGAAGGTCATTGATGAAGCAGCTGAAGATGCTTAGGCCTAGGACACTACCCTGAGAAACTCCTGCAGTGATGTCCTGGAGCTCTGATGATTGACCTCCAACAACCACATCCACCTTCCTTTGTGCTAGGTATGACTCTAACCAGCAGAGAGTTTTACCCCTGATTCCCATTGACTCCAGTTTTGCTAGGGCTCCTTGATGCCATACTCTGTCAAATGCTGCCTTGATGTCAAGGGCAGTCACTCTCACCTCACCTCTTGAGCTCAGCTCTTTTGTTCATCCCATGTTTGAACCAAGGCTGTAATGAGGTCAGGTGCTGAGTGGTCCTGGCGGAACCCAAACTGGGTATCACTGAGCAGGTTATTGCTAAGCAAGTACTGCTTGATGGCACTGTTGATGACACCTTCCATCACTTTGCTGATGATTGAGAGTAGACCGATGGGGCGGCAGTTGGCCGGGTTGGACTTGTCCTGCTTTTTGTGTACAGGACATATCTGGGCAATTTTCCACATTGCAGGGTAGATGCCAGTGTTGTAGCTGTACTGGAACAGCTTGGCTAGGGGTGCGGCAAGTTCTGGAGCACAGGTCTTCAGTACTATTGCCGGAATATTGTCAGGACCCATAGTCTTTGTGGTATCCTGTGCCTTCAGTCGTTTCTTGGTATCACGCAGAGTGAATCGAATTGGCTGATGTCTGGCATCTGTCATGCTGGGGACTTCAGGAGGGGGCCGAGATGGATCATCAACTCGGCACTTCTGGCTGAAGATTGTTGCAAATGCTTCAGCCTTATCTTTCGCACTGATGTGCTGGGCTCCCCCATCATTGAGAATGGGGATAATTGTGGAGCCACCTCCTCCAGTTAGTTGTTTAATTGTCCACCACCATTCACGGCTGGATGTGGCAGGACTGCAGAACTTAAATCTGATCAGTTGGTTATGGGATCGCTTAGCTCTGTCTATTGCATGCTGCTTATGCAGTTTGGCATGCAAGTAGTCCTGGGTTGTAGTTTCACCAGGTTGACACCTCATTTTGAGGTATGACCGGTGCTGCTCCTGGCATGCCCTCCTGCACTCTTCATTGAACCAGGGTTGGTCTCCTGGCTTGATGGTAATAGTAGAGTGGGGGATATGTTGGGCCATGAGGTTACAGATTGTGGTTGAGTATAATTCTGCTGCTACTGATGGCCCACAGTGCCTCATGGATGCCCAGTTTTGCATTGCTAGATCTGTTCGAAATCTATCACATTTAGCACGGTGATAGTGCCACACAACACGATGGACAGTAACCTCAATGTGAAGGCGGGACTTCGTCTCCACAAGGACTGTGCGGTGGTCTCTACTACCAATTCAGTCATGGATAGAAGCATCTGCGGCAGGAAGATTGGTGAGAACAAGGTCAAGTATGTTTTTCCTTCTTGTTGGTTCTCTCACCATCTTCCGCACCCCCAGTCTAGCAGATATGTCCTTTAGGACTCGGCCAGCTCGGTCAGTAGTGCTGCTACAGAGCCACTCTTGGTGATGGACATTGAAGTCCCCCTCCCCCCAGAGTACATTTTGTGCCCTTGCCACCCTCAGTGCTTCCTCCAAATGGTGTTCAATATGGAGGAGTACTGATTTATCAGCTGAGGGAGGGCGGTTGGTGGTAAACAGTTGGAGGTTACCTTGCCCATGTTTAACCTGATGCCATGAGACTTCATGAGGTCCAGAGTCGATGTTGAGGACTCCCAGGGCAACTCCCTCCCTACTGTAGACCACTGTCCCGCCACCTCTGCTGGGTCTGTCCTGCCAATGGGACAGGAAATACCCAGGGATCGTGATTGCAGTGTCTGGGATATTGTCTGTAAGGTATGATTCCGTGAGTTTGACTATATCAGGCTGTTGCTTGACCAGTCTGTGGGACAGCCCTCCCAACTTTGGCATAAACCCCCAGATGTTAGTAAGGAGGACTTTGCAGGGTCGACAGGGCTGGGTTTGCCATTGTCGTTTCCAGTGCCTAGGTCGATGCCGGGTGGTCTGTCCGGTTTCATTCCTTTTTATTGACTTTGTAGCGGTTAGGTACAACTGAGTGGCTTGCTAGGCCATTTCAGAGGGCATGTAAGAGCTAACCACATTACTGTGGGTCTGGAGTCACATGTAGGCCAGACCAGGTAAGGACAGCAGATTTCCTTCCCTAAAGGACATTAGTGAACCTTTTGATGAAAGCAGCTGTTCAACAGAACATTTCCACTCCTAATATTCCAGCCCAGACCTCTTGAAGACCAAAGAACCCCTCGTTCCTTCACATTTATATATATATACATGGACTTCAGTAAGGCGTTTGATAAGGTTCCCCATGGCAGGCTGATGGAGAAAGTGAAGGCGCATGGGGTCCAAGGTGTACTAGCTAGATGGATAAAGAACTGGCTGGGCAACAGGAGACAGAGAGTAGCAGTAGAAGGGAGTTTCTCAAAATGGAGACGTGTGACCAGTGGTGTTCCACAGGGATCCGTGCTGGGACCACTGTTGTTTGTGATATACATTAATGATTTGGAGGAAAGTATAGGTGGACTGATTAGCAAGTTTGCAGACGACACTAAGATTGGTGGAGTAGCAGATAGTGAAGGGGACTGTCAGAGAATACAGCAGAATATAGATAGATTGGAGAGTTGGGCAGAGAAATGGCAGATGGAGTTCAATCAGGGCAAATGCGAGGTGATGCATTTTGGAAGATCCAATTCAAGAGTGAACTATACAGTAAATGGAAAAGTCCTGGGGAAAATTGATGTACAGAGAGATTTGGGTGTTCAGGTCCACTGTTCCCTGAAGGTGGCAACGCAGGTAAATAGAGTGGTCAAGAAGGCATACGGCATGCTTTCCTTCATCGGACGGGGTATTGAGTACAAGAGTTGGCAGGTCATGTTACAGTTGTATGGGACTTTGGTTCGGCCACATTTGGAATACTGCGTGCAGTTCTGGTCGCCACATTACCAAAAGGATGTGGATGCTTTGGAGAGGGTGCAGAGGAGGTTCACCAGGATGTTGCCTGGTATGGAGGGCGCTAGCTATGAAGAGAGGTTGAGCAGATTAGGATTATTTTCATTAGAAAGACGGAGGTTGAGGGGGGACCTGATTGAGGTGTACAAAATCATGAGAGGTATAGACAGGGTGGATAGCAAGAGGCTTTTTCCCAGAGTGGGGGATTCAATTACTAGAGGACACGAGTTCAAAGTGAAAGGGGAAAAGTTTAGGGGGGATATGTGTGGAAAGTTCTGTACGCAGAGGGTGGTGGGTGCCTGGAACGCGTTGCCAGCGGAGGTGGTAGATGCAGGCACGATGGCGTCTTTTAAGATGTATCTAGACAGATACATGAATGGGCAGGAAGAAAAGAGATACAGAACCTTAGAAAATAGGCGACATGTTTAGATAGAGGATCTGGATCGGCGCAGGCTTGGAGGGCCGAAGGGCCTGTTCCTGTGCTGTAATTATCTTTGTTCTTTGTTCTTTGTTCTTATTTCCTCAGGTTGAGCAGTCAGTGAGTCCTTAAGTGGTAATTGGGGTTCCATGCGTGTCATAGGATCTGATTTGCATATTTAAACATCCTCTGTCGGATCCAGGGGGCACTCAAGTTGTCCTTGAGAATATCAGCCACACTGCCAGCAGAAATGGGGCGGTGTGTTGTACCCCATCTATTTTGGGGCAGTGCTGTTTTATTTTTAGCAGGCAGGAGGCCTCAAAAGCTCCCTGTAGAGAGTATGGCAACCAGAGAGTGAGAAACAGAAGGGAACGGCTGTGTTATTTATTGGAGCAGAGAAAAACAACCAATTTAATTATGTATTTGTAAAATATGTATTTCTTTTGTTTATTACACTTAATTCTGAGGGGAATTTCTCTCTTAAAGACAATTTAATTTTACAGTTAAGCAGAGCAAACTACCTGAATCACCTGTGTTTGGTTATATTTAGCTTTTTTCTTTTAGCAGATAATTACATCACTTGCATAAACAATTCATTAGGGCTCTGTTAGCTATAGAATTAAGTGCAGCAAGTGCAGCATTAAAGCACTTCAAACTGGCTTCAGCCTTGGGAATTGGCCTGATCGTGTGGGAACACAATGCAGAGGTGCCTAATGGATCCAATTAGTCTGAGGTGAGGCAACTCAGTATTTCCTGGGCATTCTCCATGCCTTTCTATTGTACCAGACCCTGGTCTCTCAATCAATGCTATCAGACCTTAGCTGCTCCTGACTCCTTGTACCCGCACCCCATGGTGCCAAGGCCCAATATCCCATTCCCCACTGGTCTCAGACTCTAGTATCCCATTCTCCACAGCTCCCAACCCTAAACTCTCATTCCCTACTTCTTTCAGACCTTAGTATCCCATTCCCTACTCCTCCCCCACCCTGGTATCCCATTGCCCACTGCTCCCAGACCCTAATATCTAATCTTCCAATGCTTCCAGACCCTAGAATTACATCCTCACTGCTCCCTGATCTTAGTGACCCATTCCCCACTGCTCCCCCACCCTAGTAACCTATGAGTATTGAATACACCAATGCCTGCAACTGACTCTAAATGTGAACTAATTACTATCTATTGTAACAAGCAGACAGAATGAATTAGAAAGTGACAGAAAGGTGAAAACAGTTACAGGTCAAATTGTGGTCTTTTTATTTTTGTACTTGTGATGGACCTCCGATGAACTATTTGTATTTTCTACAAAAGCAAAATACTCTGGATACTGGATTTGCACTTTATGTTGAAACAGAAAACTGTTTTTGACATCTTCAGTACTATAGCCGGGACGTTGTCAGGGCCCATAGCCTTTGCTGCATTCAGTGCCTTCAGCCATTTCTTCATATGACATCGAGTGAATCGAATTGGCGGAAACTGGCATCTGTGATGCTGGGGACTTCAGGAGGAGGCCGAGATGGATCAACACGTGGCACTTCTGGCTGAAGATCGTTGCAAATGCTTTGGCCTCGTGTTTTGCACTGACATGCCGGGCTCCCCCATCATCGAAAATAGGGATATTTGTGGAGCCTCCTCCTTGGGTTGGTTGATTAATTGTCCACCACCGTTCACAACTAGACGTGGCAGGACTGCAGAGCTTTAATCTGATCCATTGGTTGTGGGATCCCTCTGCTCTATCGCATGCTGCTTCTGCTGTTTAGCATGCATATAGTCCTGTGTTGTAGCTTCACTAGGTTGGCACCTCATTTTTAGGTATGCCTGGCATGATCTCCTGCACTCTTTATTGAACCAGGGTTGCTGCTTCATTTGATGGTAATGATAGAGTGATGGATATACCGGGCCATGAGGTTACAGATTATGGTGGAATGCAATTCTGCTGCTGCTGATGGCCCACCGTGCCTCATGGATGCCCAGTTTTGAGCTGCTTGATCTGTTCTGAATCCATCCCAATTAGCATGGTTGTCATGCCACACAAAACGATCCTCAGTGTGAAGATGGGACTTGGTCTCCACAAGGTCTGTGAGGTGGTCACTCCTACTGTCACGGACAGAGGCATCTGTGACAGGTAGATTGGTGAGGGTGAGGTCAAGAAGGTTTTTCCCTCTTTTTGGTCCTCTAACCACCTGCTGCAGGCCCAGTCAGGCAGATATATCCTTCAGGACTTGTCAACTCAGTCAGTAGTGGTGCTACCGAGCCACTCTTGGTGATGGACATTGAAGTCCCCACCCAGAGTATATTCTGTGCCCTTTCCACCCTCAGTGTTTCTTCCAAGTTCAACATGGAGGGATGCTGATTCATCAGCTGAGGGAAGGCAGTAGGTGATAATCAGCAGGAGCCTTCCATGCCCCATGTTTGAACTGATGCAATGAGACTTCATGGGGTCCGGAGTCAATGTTGTGGACTGCCAAAGCCACTCCATCCCAACTGTATACCACTTCTGGTGGGTCTGTCCTGCTGGTGGAACAGAACATAGCCAGGGATGGTGATGGAGGGAGCCTGGGACATTGGCCCTAAGGTATGATTTGGTGAGTATGTGAACAGTAAAAGTGCTTGTAAAAGTAAATGGGTAGGGAGGGATTCAATCAATTGTATGTTATGTGCAGGGAGCAATGTAAACCAAAGTGTATGCGTTTATCATATCAATGCATCTAATGAGAAGCTATTGGGAATTTGCTTCAAAATCAGCTTCATTAAAGGGTAGTGCTGGAAGAAATGCAGCTCCACAGCTCCACCTTCCTTTCATTTATATAATCCAACAGTTTTCATTGAGAGATTGGTAATTTTTGTTTAAGAGGCCCATGAAAATTGCAGTGAGATGACACGATATCAGAAGCCATTGTTGCATAGGTGCTTTAGAGTGTCAGAACGCTGGTATTGTCAGTCTGGCTCAAACTATGGGCTGCACTTTTGGACCCACCTCCACCTCCCCCCTAACCGCCAACCCCGAGGTTGGGAACGGAAGTGGTGGAGTTGAGGAGGGGGTCCCAAAAATGCTAGTGCCAGCCGTGTGTCAGTTTTAAAGTGCCATTCGCAGCGCCAGCAATGTTCACCAGGGTGGGATAGCGATCCCATGCCCTCCCGATTGAGGCCACTTCAAGTATTTGAACAGCTCATTAAGAGCTTGTGGGGGAGGGAGAGGGCTTTTGAATTTTGCAGGAGATACACTGGTTTCACGTGCTGTCCCTTGCTGATCAGCTGAAGGGAGGCAGGTATAGGGTGGGGAACCAGTCATGGCTGCTCCAGGGAATCACCTCAGCTGCTTAAGAGAGTCAGTGGGGCAAAGGGGGACTTGGCATTTGGAAAGGAGGTGCCCTTTGTGCTGCACAGGTGGTAGGGAGAGTGGGCACTCAGCACTCGGACATTGAACGGGTTGTTGTCATGCAGTGCAGTGGCGACTTCACATTTAAGAAACAATACCTTTCAGAGATCAGGCCACTGATGCAACTGAAGACATCACCAGGCATATATAAGGAGACACCTTTTTCAGAGGCTCACTTAGAACATGGCTTTACAGAGGGCGGAAACACACCAGCAAGGAAAAGACCTGTACCTGAAATCATACAAGTAAGATAATAGTGTTTGTGCTGGAAATGGGTGCTCGACTGAGATTTTGGACTCAGTGGCGATGAGGGGAACACCCTACATAGGAAGGGTGAAACCCTCAGCTTCAGAAGGGCATGGAGAGCAGTACACAGGACACGGAGGCAATACCCTCAACACAGGATCCACTGCTGAAGACAGAGCCACCTCGAGATGACCGCGATCCACTGGCAGATGGTCACCGACATCTGTGACCTCGTCACCGAGGACCTCACACCTCGCAGCAATGGTCACCATGCCCTGCCACTGACTAACAAAGTCACTGGAGCTCCTTCCATGGATAAACTGTGCACCTTGGTGGCATCTTGCAACAGGCAGCACATCACTGCATGTCCTGTTTGCTGCAGCTGTAGAGTACATTCATTTCACGATTGATGCAGCCTCGCAGCCACAGAGGGCAGTGGGTTTTAGCACCATCACTGGATTCCACCAGGTACAAGGCATCATCAAATACGGCCATATAGCCATCAAGGCACCCAGCAACTGCCCAATCAGATTCTTCAGTAGGAAGGGCTTCCACTTCCTCAACGTTGAGCAGGTCACTTTCCTGGTAGCTGCCATGACTCCTTCATCCTCCAATAGTCCACCTTGCCTCAGATCTTCACCCCAATCCCCAAAGTGCATGGATGGATCCTAAGAGACAAGGTATAGCCCTTTAAGAGATGGCTACTGACCTCTCTAGAGGAGCCCCTGAGAGAGGCACAGAGACAATACAGCCAATGCTACCTGCTCACTGGGCCAATCATTGAGCAGGCCATCAGGCTTCTGATGATGCAATTCCGGTTCCTGGACCGGTTAGGTGGCACCCTCCAATACCTTCCCTTAAGGGTCTCGGTCGTTGTGATGCTGCTGCGTTCTCCGTAACATGGCCCAGCAGAGAGGGGTGGACCTTGAGGACAGTGAGGCGACGAAGGAGGCAGCTCATTGGGGGAGGAGCAGGAACAGGAGGTGAGAAAGGAAGAGGAAGTGGAGGCAGAGGGGGATGAAGTGGAGGCAGAGGGAGATGAAGTGGAGGCAGAGGGAGATGACACTGAACAGAGTGGTGCCACAACTGCACAAAGAGGTTGCCGGGAATGGGCTTGGGGCATACAGCACTTGTGAGGATGCCATGAATGTCAGGGATCTCCTGAGTCCTTGGACCCGCGTTGAGGAGCATGGCATGGAATGGAGTCTGGGATACCTGCGTTGACATATGCAGAGAAGATGTAGCCTGGAACATCTCATCACTTACCGCCAATGAAGGAAGCACATCTGTCCAGACGTTCTGCCCTCACCGTGGAGGATCCTGTTATCTCTTTCACCACCTCATACCACTTTTCCTGTCATGGCAGCAATAAAAGGAGTTCCAAACGTCTGGCTTAAAGTGTCATCATTTATACAGCGCAAGGGAAAACAGTAGACAGCAACAGTAAAGAGACACTCCAGTGACCCACTTAGTGCTCCGCGTGACAGGGTGGCCTCTGCACAAGACCACTCATCAGGGATGCTCCCCTCATGGCCTCAGAGGAGGTGAAGGCAGCCTGCTCACGTGCTTCGGCTTCGGGTTGAGATGCATATGGCGTTCATGCTTGTCATGGAGGTGCCCGTGGGGACACCTGCAGAGGCTGCTGCACCTATATCATTGCAGAGGCAGTCTCAGCCACTTGGCCCTGCTGCACAGATGGTCCCTCAGTCAGACGGGCCAAGGAGGTCGGGGATGGTGAGGGCTCCCAGTGAGGGGTGGCACCTTGATTCTCCTCCGTGACATCCTCAGCCCTTGCTGGGTGTTCAGCATGCGTGGCGGAGCACACTGGGGCATAGCTGGCATCCCCTCCAAAGGTGCACCATCAGTGCCACCAACTGGTTCACATTACCCAGTGTCTCATGGATCTCATGGGCATCAGAGCGCCATTGCTGCGTCCACTCTGAGTGATGTCACATGTAGCTCTCCATGAGGTTGCCCACTCTCTCTATGGAGGGCTCATGCACTCATAGCCCTGAGCCATTGTGGTGCACATGAGCTGGATGGATTCCTCCATCCTCTTTGCACTGCCTTAGGGAACTCCGACATGCAGGAGCACATCCCCTGCTGTTGTTCAAGGTAGAGCCTCCTTCCCAGTGACTCCTGAGGCCCTGCACCTGTGCCCAGCTGAGCAGGGCTGTAATTGTCCTCCCTCCTTGAGGGAAACTGATCCCAGCTCCCTCTGCCACTGGCATTTCCTCCTGCCCACTAGGGTTGTGACAATCACCCTGTGCCACTATATCTACACGCGCGCGAGGACCCACTGAGATGAGAGTATTTGCTCTGGTGACTGGTGTTCTCAGAAGTGTTGATGATCCTTCTTCATCTCCTTCTTCTGTTCTGGGCCTGGAGAAGGAGGGGGAGACAGTAATGTGGGTTGGACATCTGCACCTATGGGAGACACAAGAAGAGATGGTGAGGGCTAGCCTAGGAGAGTAGAAAATGCTGCAATGCTGAGGCTACCCAATGTCGCTATTGGACGGGGTGCACTGCAGTTGTGTCTCCCATAGGTGCAGATGTCCAACCCATGGCACTGTCTGTGCCCTCTGTAATCACCAGGTCCACCAACAGCTCGTGTTTCACCAGGCCTGACTGCCTCCTCTTCCACTATCCTGGCTATCTCCATTGCTGTCTGCTCCATTGGGGTAATTCAGTAAAAGAACAGCACCCCTCCTCCAGGCTGAGCCCTCTCACTCGCATTGTGTGCCTGTTTCTCCTGCAAGGACAAAAAAAGAGTAAGATATGGCACTGTTGTCCTCTGTGTCCAATGACAGCAGCAACAATCTGGACCCAGGCCGCTTTGTTTTCAGCTGGTGTTCTTCTCCAACCACCCTCTGGGGAGAGGACTGCCCACCATCACCACCACCCCGCCCCCCTGCCCCCATGACCTCCAACATTAGATCCAGGTTGACATCAATGAACCGAGAAGCAGCCCTGTCCTGGGCACTAGGCCTCCGGCTCTCCTGTCTCTCCTGGTGCTGTGGAAGGCTCTGGAACAAACCGCAGATCACTCCCTCAGGAAAACCAGCAGCCTCAGTAATGACTGCCTTGGGGAGTCTCAATCAGTCCCCCATTTCATCTGACCCATCTCCATTCCCACCCTCACTGGTTCTATTTGGACATGGAATCTGTCTCCATATCAATGAAGGGCTCACCTACGTGAAAATCAGGACTTTAATCAGTTTCTCACTGGAGGCAGGTTTCATACCCGAAAACAAACCTGACTCCAGCCTCCAAGGCAAAAATTCAGCGCCATTTTTCAGTGACATTGGGCAGGGTTTTATGGTCCCTCCTGAGGGGACAGGAGGCGGTGGGGGGTCCATTGAATTGAGGTGCGGGGTGGAGGACCCATTGCCTCCCCGTCAGCAAGCGATTTTGTTGGGGGTGGGATAGCCCAAAGATGGCCTTCCTGCCTAGAGGCCACTTGAGGCCTTTAAGTGGCCAATAACCACCACATAAGGACCTCTTCCCCCCATCGCAGGGATTTAACAAGCGGCGGTGGGGTGCCAGTAATTACACTCAGTAATATAAGGCATCCTCCCTGCGGACTTGGGTTGGGGAGGAAAAATTCCACCTCCCAGGAAAAATTCCACCTCCCTGGACCTCTCTCGCCCTGCACTACACAGTCCCCCTCCCGCCCCCCCACTTGTGCCAGGGCCTTCTGGACTGGCCCCGGCGACCCCGCCTCATTAATCTGAGGTCCGGGTCTCCAGCACTGGGCCTGTGTCCAAGGCCTCTGCAGTACTGGCAGTGGCCACCACTCCCAGTGACGCTGCTGAGCCTACTGAGCTGCCAACCCTGTGATTGGCCGACAGCTTTTGGAGGCAGGATCCCCGTATTTAAAGGGCGAGGGCTCCCGGCGCTGGCCGCTTAAGTGCCGGGATAACACAAGATAGTGCCACGGTGGGTGGGGGGGGGGCGGTGGTGGTGGTTGGAAAGGCCGAGATGGGTTTCCCCCCACCATTTTGGCCTGGGGCCAGGAGCCCCACCGACGCCACAAAATCCAGCCCATTGTCTGGGACTCCAGAGTAAAATCATTGATAGATCAGATCAAATGAAAGAGACATTTAAATATTTAAGTTCAGCTTATTATCAGACGCTTATCTGAGAGGTCTCGTCGATATGAAAATACTTGAGGTTTTCTTTCAGCTTATTCATGTCTTATGGTTGCCAATAAAAAAATTACTGTGATATTAAAACATAAGAACATTCTGCCCCATTATCCAAGAAAAATCTGTCGATCTCAGTCTGAAAATTTCAATTCATTCCCAGCATCCACATTTTTGAGAGAGCGACTTGCTGATCGTTGCTGTCCTTTATGTGAAAAGAATGCTTTCTGATTTTACTCCTAACAGGCCCAGCTTTAATATTAAAATTTTTCTGGCTTGTTCTGGATAGCTTTTTGTGTCATGCTGTTGTTCTACGATGAAAGGGTGGGTTTTTACGGAGTAAGCTCTCACCAGTTGTAGTCCTAGAAATAATCTATAGAGAATTTATTGACAGGAAGCAACGCTTGGACACGGATGCAAACAATTTTGTGATTAACTGATTTGCAGATTAAATGATGCTGCTTAAAAATTCAAAGGCATGAATAGAAAGCATTTTCTGTATGAACCAGTGACACCAGATTGCAGGAGAGTTGATATGAAAGATGACTACACTTTTACTAACACAGCTGAAACGTTACTAATTCAATTGGACTACTTTTAGGAATTTAGCAACACAGAATGGTTACAGCACAGAAGCCCACTGTGCCTGTGCCGGCTCCCTGCACAGGCTGAACAACTCAGCTCAGCATTTAAAAGCAAGACTGGGAACTCTGTTACAAATTATATTGGAAAGAAAGATAAAGGGGGGGGGAAAAAACTCTCTGGTGAACTGATGCACCTTGCACTGGTGAGGATAATCTGAGGATGTGCCTGCTTTTAACAAGTGGACCTGATGCCAACAGTAGAGCAGCTAACTAAGTGGCACAGTATGCAATTGAATTCTATAAATGTGGTCATTTGTGGACAGGCATCAGTGACAAAATAACCATGAGCGTGGCCAGATCGTAGTAAAAAGGCAACTGGCCCGCGTGCAATACCAGTAACCACAAACGCCAATTCCCCATTCATGAACAGTCCCACACCTTACCTCCCCCATCACTGACCATCACAGTGTCGGCTTGGCCACAATTCAAAAATAAAAGACACCACATAATTAACATTCCAAAGCAAATTTATAAATCAAGTCATTCCACAATGGGTGCAAAAGTCAACTTGTCACCCTTGTGCATTCCCTTAGTGTCTGCCTTCCATGTGCTTTTGCTTGTCCTAGTGTTCCTAGACAATGCTGCCCCAGTGGCTGCAGAATGGCTGGTAGAAGGCTGCTGACTTTCAGTGGAGGAGACTGCAGATAACTTTGGAGGACAACCTGGAGCAGCTTTGGTGTGCGGTTGTGACTCGGGTGCCAACTGCACCATCTTGGCATTGGCAGCAGCAGCCTGCACTGGCTGGCTGACAGGAAACAACAAGGCCACTGGCAGAGTGGCAGGGTTGGGAGGTTGCATGATGTCTTCCTGAGAGAGGCAACAACTACATGCTCCGTGGAGTCACAGCCACTCCGCCAGGGTGGTGCCTCAGAAATCCTAATAATCTGTTTGAGAACCGATTGCTGGACTGTCGTGATGCCTGGAAGCCCCTTTGCACATTGTAATTCACAGCCATGATGTCAGCAGTGTGAGCTTGCATGACCTCAATCTGACCTTGCATGACCGCAGTCTGATTGCATAACAGTAAGCTGACCTTACATGACTTCAGTCTGAGCTTCAACTGCAGCACTAAGACTTCTGTGCTGCAATGGAAGCTGCGACATTGGCCATCCAATGCTGTATCATGGTTGGGTCCACAAATGTCCGGATGGAAATAATGTGACCAAGCCCTGTGCAAAGCCCTCTGTAAGTTGCCCCATAAGAGTCCTCACCTGAGTCCCCTGAAGCAGAACGTGTGTGCCACCTCACCATCCAGCATGCTGGCACCTGCGCTATGCTTGACCCCTCCCCTGGCTAGAGTCCACTCTTGCCGGGTGACTCACTACATGCAGATTCCAATTCTATGCTCTGCTCTTAATTATGCACAGTATCAGTATTTGAGCTGGAGGCTGCAAGTGCGAAATGAAATGACGGTGTGTCTTCATCATCACTGTCTTCTTGCTTTTCCTCCACTGCCTGGCTAGGTTGCACTTCTTGGCTGTCTGAAAGGAGAAAGACACAACGGTAAGTTGGGAGGCCTGGAGCATTGTGTACAGTTTTGGTTTCGTCATCCAAGGAAGGATATACTTGCTCTAGAGGGAGTACAAAAGAGGTTCATCAGATTAATCCCTGAGATGGCGAGATTGTCTTATGGGGAGAGATTGAGGAAACTGAGTTTGTATTTGCTCGAGTTTCAAAGAATGAGAAGTGATCTCACTGAAGTTTCCAATATTCTTACGGGGCATGACAGGATGGTTGTGGATAGGATGTTTCCCTGGCTGGTGAGTCTAGAACCAGGGGACACAGTCTCAGAATAAGGGATAGGCCATTTAAGACTGAGATGAGGAAGAATTTCTTCATTCAGAGGATGATTAATCTGTGGAATTCTCCACCCAGAGAGCTGTGGAAACTCAATCACTGAGCATGTTCAAGACAGAAATCGATAAATATTTGGTTACTAATGACATCAAGGGATATGGGGATAGCACAGCAAAATGGTGTTGAGGCAGATGATCAGCCATGATCGAATTGAATGATGGAGCAGGCTCGACGAGCTGAATGGCTTACTCCTGCTCCCATGTTCCTATGTTCCTAAGTTCCTAGGCCAGCCAGGAGTGTGTTGGAATAGTTAAGTCCAGAGGTAACAAAGGAATGGATGAGGGCTTCAGCAGCAGATGAGCTGAGGCAGGGTCAGAGTCAGGCAATGCTACAGAGGTGGAAAAAGGAAGTCTTAGTGATGATGCATATATGTGGTTGGAAGCTCAACTTAGGGTGAAATATGACACCAAGGTTGCAAACCATCTGTTTCAACCTCATACTGTCGCCAGGGAGAAAGATGGATTCAGTGGCTAGGGAACGGAGTTTATTGCAAGGACCAAAGACAATGGCTTCAGTCATCCCAATACTTAATTAGAGGAAATTTCTGCTCATCCCATGCTGACAAACAATCTGACAATTTAGAGACAGTGAAAGGGTCGAGAGAAGCAGTGGTGAGGTCGAACTGGGTGTTGTCAGCGGTCCTGTGGAAACTGAAACTGTGTTTTCATATGATGTCACAAAACTGCGACCTCGGCAACCTAGAAGGACAAGAGCAGCAGGTGAGTGAGAGCATCATCACCTCCAAGCTCCCCTCCGGGTCACACATCATCCCGACTTTGACATATATTGGCAGTTCCTTCATCACCGTTGTGTCAAAATCCTACAACTTCCGACATAACAGTACTGCAGGAGTACCTTCACCACAGGGTTTGCCGCAATTCAAGAAGACTGACCATCACCTTCTCAAAGTAAACTAGACAACAAATGCTGGCCTTGCCAATGATGCCCACAACACAAGAATGTTTTATTTTAATACAGTTAAGTATATAATGAATTTGATTAGTTATAGGTCTGAAGCTTTGTTTTAATAGGATTCATCATTAACAATTTAATGCATTACCATTTTGCCTTTTTTCATTTCCATAGTTTCCGAAAATACTGCAGGCATGAATCCCTAAATGTTTTCTTTCAGAATGTAAATGCTCTGCTGTCAAATCATAGGCCTCTGCTGATCTGTACTCTGTCAAGTTGTCATATAAACTACTACCCAACGACTAAACAATTCATTAATTCCAGGTAAGAAATCTGGGAGAGGTTGCAATTAAAACAGATTCCCCACTGCAAGATCAACAAGGGGATAATGAATCTGTTTTCAATTAAATTGGGCTAATCCGAGAACATCCTTGAGTTGAGAAAGTCTATTAATTTGACAACTTACAAAACAACTGCTGCAACAAAAAAGCAGCAGAAGACAAGCATTTACTTCGAGATTGGGGTTAGATGTCATTGTGGCTCAGTGATAGTACTCTCAACAGTGAGTCAGACGGTTGTGGGCTCAATTTCCAATCCAGAGACTTGAGTACATAATCTAGGCTGACACTTCAAGGCAGTGCTGAAGGAATGCTGCACTGTCGAAGGTGCCGGTTTTCAGAAAAAAAAAAGAACTTGCATTTAATTTTATGTCAGGACAACACAAAGCATTTCACAGTCAAATGAAATACATTTTGAAGTGTAGTCACTGCTGTAATGTAATAAACACAGCAGCCAATTTGTCCTGTCAGTCGGATGTAAAAGATTTCATGATACTATTCAAAGAAAAGCAGTAACGTTCTCTTGGCCGATATTTATCCCTCACCCAAAGTCACTAAAACAGATTATCTGGGTCTGAAATTTCCTTAGAGTTTCTGCTGCATTTCCTGCAAAGTTACAGTAGCACAGCAGCAGAAAGTTCAAGGAAATTCCAAGCCATGGTCATTGATCTCATCGGTGTTCGTGGGACCACACTGTGTGCAGATTACCTGCTGTAATTGTTTACATTACAACAGTGACTACGGCCGGAATTTTACATCGGGATGGAGGCCCCACCCACCTTCCAAAAAGTCGGGGCAAGCCTGCCTCCACTGGGCCTGGAAACCACGCCATGATTTTACATGTCGCAGGCTCTTAATTGGCCTCGGGCAGGACTTTCACCCCTCCGAGGCAGGACATCCCGCCTCCAAGAGCTGCCAGCAAATTCGCAGGTTGGCAGCTTTCATTCCCAGCAGTGCCACCGGGAGCAGTGGCCACAGCTGGGACTGCACCCAGCGAGAGGAGCAGCAATGGAGGAGGCCCCGGAATTAAGGTAAATGTGTGGGACCTCGCCGGGGACAATCATCTGGGCCCCGGCAAGGCGGGGAGGTGTCGGTTGAGGGGAGGGGGCATGTGCTGTGGTGGGGGTGGCTTGTGCTGTCGGGGGCCCTCCATAGAGCACAGGGTGCCCGATCAAAAGGGCCCCCCAGCCCGCAAGGAGGTCACTAGGTTTTAATGGGTGGCCTCCTGAGATGTTGAGCCACCCATCCGCCACTGGTACTATACCGGCAGTGGGAGTACCCCCCCTTACCCCCGCCTCCAGCCCACTCCCACGGGGTGGGGGGGGGGTGTAAAATTCCAGCCTACATCTCAAAAGTGCTTTATTGGGTGAGAACTGTTTTGGAACATCCCAATGACTTAACTGAATATAACTGAAGTTCCGTATGGATGCAAAAAATGGAAGGAGATGCAGCACCAACACTTTAATCCTTTATTAAACACAACAAGAAACGTGAGGCTTCACTGTTTGACACTGTCTTCACCCATGAACCCTTAAGACAGCTAGATGCTCTTCTTAAATTTCTTACGCATGCTCCTACGTGGTGCTCCCCCTGAGTTGCATCTGAGGTGGAGGCAGGCTGCTGATTTTGCTGCCCAGTGACTTTGGATGACCTTGGTGGTTGTCCTCTGGCTGCCTGAGGCCCCAGCATGCTGAGGGGCTCCTGCATAGACGCAGGACCCTCCGCTGTCTTCGTGGATGCTCGCAGAGGGACTGAGGATCCACTATCCACACCAGGAACGTCCTGAGAGGAGCCCCCAGATGCATCAGAGAGCCAGTCCTCCTCCCTAGTAAGACACACTTGTTCCTCTCTGCTGATCCGAGAAGTTCAAGGACCCGGTGGAGACTCCAAGCATCTCATCCCTCTCTTGTCAAGCCATTGCTGCAGACAGCTCATGGACAAAGAGATGGTGTGCAGGTCTGCGTGTGTCTCTGGCGTCCATTCAGTTGTTTGCTGTATCTAGCTCATTGTGAGGGTCACCAATCTCTCAATGGAGGAAGACAAGCGCACACCCATCAGAGACATGGCAGCATTCACGGCCTGGATGGACTCCTCCATCATCCGCACGTGGGTGTGCATAGCCTCTGGAATCTCTCACCTCACGCTGCAGCTCCAACATTTGCTGTGTTGTCGATGACTCCAGAGGCACGACATCAGGCTGGGGCTCAGCATCGCCCGAGCCACCAACAGTCCTCCAACTTTCAGTGGCCTCGGTACCCACAGCCTCCGAAAGCTCAGGTGCTTCTGTGCTGTCCCCGAATCTAAGTGGGAATGACACCTACTGACATGAGAGTATCTGTGCTGTTGGAGAGTGCGGAGGAATGGTGTGACGGTGCAACTTATGAGGTCCCCTCTTCTTCCTCAGAGGTGAGCGGCTGCCGCCCCAGTAACTGCAGCTCTCTGCTCTTCGGCCTGGCCTGCATGAGAGAACAGATAGATGAGAGGATTCTGTGCTTCCCATTAAGACCTTCCAAATGCTCCTACTATGGAGCTCCATGTGTCCAGTTGTGGGCATATGAGCACTTTGCCTCTTGTGCGGCAGAGGTTCGCTTGCGTTTATGCACTGGACCACTCCCTTTCTTGAGTCTGCACTCCTGTCTCACCATCAGTGATGGAGTAGCTGCCATGCTGCCCTGCCAGTTCCAATGACTCCTCCTCCATAGCTGTTAGAATGCCCAGGAATGGAAGCCCTTTGCTGGTCTTGGCTTGTTTCTTTAAGTTATGGGCTGCCTTCTCCTGCAAGCGCAATGATCAATGCAGTTAGTCGCCCCACAAAGACAAGTACACACCTATGCTGGTGGCACACAAATATCTCCTGCATGCGGCCACTCTGAAGGGACCTGGTGGGAGTCAGCATCACGGACGGATGCCTCTCACCGAGCTGTGGCCCTGCCTCCAATAGGATATGTTGCTGCCTGACCCCTTTGCCACCGATTGGGTGGTTACTCCCTCTCCTCAAAACTCCCACTCCCACCGTGCCACATGCAAGCCCCACAGGGAAATGAGGTATGGAGTACTCGCCTTGGCGGAACGAATAAGGTCATTGGCGCGCTTGCGACACTGGATCCGGGTTCTAGGGGTGACCCCATGGCTGCAATCTCCATCAGGCTTTCTTGGTGAGTCATGCCGCTCTCCTCTTCATGACCCTGGGGAAGAGGACCTCCCGCCTTGTCCTTGCCGCCTTGAGAAGAACCTGCAGGGACGCACCGCTGAACTGTGGGGCCACCCAGACTAAAGGCTTGCTCAGGTCGTGAAAAAGAACCCAACCCGAATCTGACCGAACCACAGCGGACCCGAGTCCGACCTGGCCCAAGTCCCTCCAATTTTGCCCCGAGCCCGACCCAACCCGAACCCGACCCCGACTTGACCTGACCTGAGCCCAACCCGACCATCCCTTTACTTATCTTCTGACTGGGAAGCTCCACGAAGCTGCAGTGCATGCCTGATGACATCATAGTGACGTCACTCGCTTATTGCGCAGACTCAGTTTCGTCCCAGACTCCCAGCTCAGGTAAGTTTTTTATTTTTAATACTTACCAGCAGAGCACTTACCCTGTGTGTCCAGCCCGACCAGGACCCGAGCCCGACCCGGACCCGGCCCGGCCTGACCCGAGCCCAAAAGCCGGACCCGGAAGAGGAGCCCGACCCGACCCGAACCCGACACATGTCATTGGGTCCCTTCGGGTTCGGGTCGGGTAGCAGACCTTTAGGAGTCTTCCTTCTGTCATTCTCACTGTCACTTTGCCCCCTTTTTAAAGGTTTCCAGGCAGTCCCCAATATACTGAGTGCTGACAGCCCTTTAAATATGGTCTCATGCCACATCGGCCGCCTCTCTGTTCGCCTCCGTTCCCAACTGTTCATTTGCCGCTGCCGGAAGATGGCGTGCAGCCAGTCGATTCCCACACAAGTGGAAGTGGCTCCCGCTGCCCATCCTGTTGGCAGGACCTGTGGCCTAGCTGCAAAATTCAGCCACATATCTTTCCTATCTATCCGTTAAGTCCTGACTCACTCTCAGAATAACTGCGTTCAACACATTGGTTCCAATTGTGCAGTTATGCAACTCTACAGTTAATTCACAGTCCGCAATGCCATCTTAGGGATTCAGTGATGCATCCACTTGATAATTAGCCCATTCTCCAAAGCTGAATTATCCACTGACACTTGCTCCAAACACAAAGAATAGACTCATGGTTGAGCTGTGAAGGGGCAGAGTTGTGATACTTTCCCCAGCATAGGTCCTCATGGAGGAGAAAACTAGAAGGAGTGCAGGTTTATTTGTAACAGTTTGACACTGCAGATGCATATTTTAATTGAAATAAATTGGCAATTAGCATCTTTATGCTGAAAAGTACCCAGACTGTTTGGTGAAATTCTGCTCATGCCTTGTTTAATTGAAATGACAGGCAGAATATACCTAGTAAGTAAAGTACAGTTGGCACATGAATCCTACTGCACCAGAATGAAAAGGGACAATGTGGGAATTAAACAACAGAAGGTTTCCCATAAAATAAAAAGTGAACAGCTGTGAAATACTTAACAACTGGGAATTGATCCAGGAAGGAGTGAGCTATTCATTCACGATAGGCGCTTGCACAGCAATTCCGAGGATACTTTGTCCTCGGAGCAGAGATTGTGTGCCAAAATAATGGACAAAGTGGGAAAATAAAATAACTTATCCAATTTAGCATCTTTTAATAAACATAACCACATTCATTACAACCTAGATGCTAGCTGAGATTATGTCCAACTGCAAAAACATATTATCCACTTGAGTATCTGGAATATCGAGTTCATTGAGCTGGCATTAGGAAGAGGGCAGGTTGAGGGATAATAAACCTTGTGACTGCCAAACCTTGTCCCTATTCCCCTTAGTACATGCATGGTTGGTGAAAAAGGTTTAATGTACTGTGGAATGTTGCTTATGCAAAAGCAATCTTAAGCACTGCCTAAATAGTAAGTGCTTCTACCCAGTGCAGTACTGAGCCATTCTGCACTGATGGATCCCAGGTGTGTGCTGAGTTATTCGATCTCAACTGAGTCATCGGCCAGGTGCTATTACAGCAATAACAAAAGCATGCATTTATCTAGCACCTTTAACATACTAAAAGATCCCAAGCCACTACACAGGAGTGGCATCAAACAGATTTTGCCCTCTAGCCAAATAAGGAGATATTAGAGCAGATGACCGAAAGCTTGGTCAAAGAGATAGGTTTTAAGGAATGTCTTAAAGGAGGAAAGAGAGGCAGAGAGAATTCCAGAGCTAGGGGCCTTGGCATCTGAAGGCACAGCCTCCAATGTTGGAGCAATTAAAATCGGGGATGTTCAAGGGGCCAAAATTGGAGGAGTGCAGGTGTTACGACCAGGTGAAAAAGGGGTCTAGGGTTTCCTTCTCAAACTTTTTTTGGTTTGGCTGTACCAGGGTTTAATTTTTAAAACACAGTGTTTTTAGCTTCGCCTCAGTGATTCCTTGCTCACTGCTGTCTAATTGTAATGGTAAACAAATCAACCAGACAGGTTTTCTCAGATTTAAACAAGAAAGGTGTAAGTTTATTAACCTTAAAACTCTAACTTAATTAAAACTGCTAAGAATACACAATGCAACCACACTAGCATGCGTACACGATAAACAAACACAAATAGAGACAGAGGAAGAGAAAGAATTAAGGGGAAAAGGTTTTAAGAAATTCGGTTACTGGTTCTGCATTGGATGTAAAATTTTTGATTGAAGTTAAGTCTTGCAGTTCTTATTGGGGCCCAGTCTCATGGCATCAGGTCAAACATGGGCAAGGTAACCTCCTACTGATTATCACCTACTGCCCTCCCTCAGCTGATGAGTCAGTACTCCTCCATGTTGAACACCACTTGGAGGAAGCACTGAGGGTGGCAAGGGCACAAAAAGTACTCTGGGTGGGGGACTTCAATGTCCATCACCAAGAGTGGCTCGGTAGCACCACTACTGACCGAGCTGGCCGAGTACTAAAGGACATAGCTACTAGATTGGATCTGCGGCAGGTGGTGGGGGAAACAACACGAGGGAAAAACATACTTGACCTTGTCCTCACCAATCTGCCTTCCTCAGATGCTTCTGTCCATGACTGTATTGGTAGGAGTGACCACCGTACAGTCCTTGTGGAGACAAAGTCCCGCCTTCCCATTGAGGATAACGTCCATTGTGTTGTGTGGCACTATCACTATGCTAAATGGGATAGATTTCGAACAGATCCAGCAATGCAAAACTGGGCATCCATGAGGCACTGTGGGCTATCAGCAGCAGCAGAATTGTACTCAACCATAATCTGTAACCTCATGGCCCGGCATATCCCCCACTCTACCATTACCATCAAGCCAGGAGACCAACCCTGGTTCAAAGAAGAGTGCAGGAGGGCATGCCAGGAGCAGCACCAGTCATACCTCAAAATGAGGTGTCCACCTAGTGAAACTACAACACAGGACTACTTGCGTGCTAAACTGCATAAGTAGCATGCAATAGACAGAGCTAAGCGAACCCATAACCAACGGATCAGATCTAAGCTCTGCAGTCCTGCCACATCCAGCCGTGAATGGTGGTGGACAATTAAACAACTAATTGGAGGAGGTGGCTCCACAAATATCCCCATCCTCAATGATGGGGGAGCCCAGCACATCAGTGCAAAAGATAAGGCAGAAGCATTTGCAACAATCTTCAGCCAGAAGTGCCAAGTTGATCATCCATCTCGGTCCCCTGCTGAAGTCCCCAGCATTACAGATGCCAGACTTCAGCCAATTTGATTCACTCCGCGTGATATCGAAAAACAACTGAAGGCACTGGATACTGCAAAGGCTATGGTTCCTGACAATATTCCGGCAATAGTACTGAAAACCTGTCCTCCAGAACTTGCTGCGCCCCTAGCCAAGCTGTTCCAGTACAGCGACAACACTGGCATCTACCCGGCAATGTGGAAAATTGCCCAGGTATGTCCTGTACACATAAAGCAGGACAAGTCCAACCTGGTCAATTACCGCCCCATCAGTCTACTCTCAATCATCAGCAAAGTGATGGAAGATGTCATCAACAGTGCTATCAAGCAGCACTTGCTTAGCAATAACCTGCTCAGTGATGCTTAGTTTGGGTTCCGACAAGGTCACTCAGCTCCTGACCTCATTAAAGCCTTGGTTCAAACATGGACAAAAGAGCTGAACTCAAGAGGTGAGGTGAAAGTGACTGCCCTTGATATCAAAGCAGCATTTGATCAGGTATGGCATCAAGGAGCCCTAGCAAAACTCTCTGCTGGTTGAAGTCATACCTAGTGCAAAGGAAGATGGCTCTAGTTGTTGGAGGTCAATCATCTGAGCTCCAGGACATCACTGCAGGAGTTCCTCAGGGTAGCGTCCTAGACAAAACCATCTTCAGCTGCTTCATCAACGACCTTCATTCAATCATAAGGTCAGAAGTGGGGATGTTCGCTGATGATTGCACAATGCTCAGCACCATTCGCGACTCCTCAAATACTGAAGCAGTCCATGTAGAAATGCAGCAAGACCTGGACAATATCCAGGCTTGGGCTGATAAGTGGCAAGTAACATTTGCGCCACACAAGTGCCAGACAATGACCATATCCAACAAGAGAGAATCTAACCATCTCCCCTTGACATTCAATGGCATTACCATCGCTGAATCCCCACTATCAACATCCTGGGGGCTACTATTGACCAGAAACTGAACTGGAGTAGCCATATAAATACCATGGCTACAAGAGCAGGTCAAAGGCTAGGAATCCTAGTAACTCACCTCCTGACTCCCCAAAGCCTGTCCACCATCTACAAGGCGTAAGTCAGGAGTGTGATGGAATACTCTCCACTTGCCTGGATGGGTGCAGCTCCAACAACACTCAAGAAGCTTGACACTATCCAGGACAAAGCAGCCCACTTGATAGGCACACCATTCACAAACATTCATTCCCTCCACCACCGCCGTACAGTGGCAGCTGTGTGTACCATCTACAAAATGCACTGCAGCAACGCACCAAGACTCCTTAGACAGCACCTTCCAAACCCGCGACCTCTACCACCTCGAAGGACAAGAGCAGCAGATGCATGGGAACATCACCACCTGCAAGTTTCCGTCCAAGCCACGCACCATCCTGACATGGAAGTATATCGCTGTTCCTTCACTGTCACTGGGTCAAAATCCTGGAACTCCCTTCCTAACAGCACTGTTGGTGTACCCACCTCACATGGACTGCCGCGCTTCAAGAAGGCAGCTCACCACCACCTTGTCAAGGGCAATTAGGGATGGACAATAAATGCTGGCATAGCCAGCGACACCCACATCCCATGAATGAGTTAAAAAATAAATAAATAATAAGAAGAAAAGAATGGCGGCAGAAATTATAATCTGAAATTGTCGAACTCAATGCTGATTCTGGAAGGCTGTAAATTGCCTAATCAAAAGATGGGGTGCTGTTTCTCGAGCTTTCTTTGAGCTTCATTCGAATACTGCAGGAGGTCGAGGACAAAAAGGTCATAGTGGGTGTGGAGTGGAGAATTAAAATGACAGGTGACCGGAAGCTTGGGGTCACTCTTGCGAACTGAGCAGAAGTGTCCTTAAAGTGGTTACTCAATTGCCACTTGGTCTTACAATGTCGAGGACGCTGCATCGTGAGCAGCGAATACAGTACACTAAATTGAAAGAAGTAGAAGTAAATCACTGCATCATCTGGAAGGAGTGTTTTTGAGCCTTGGAAGGTGAGAAGGGAGGAGATAAAAGGGCAGGTGTTGCATCTCTGTTGCTTGCGTAGGAAGGTGCTATGAGAAGGAGAGAGAGTGTTGGGGATGATTGAGGAGTGGACCAGGGTGTCGTGGAGGGAACAGTCCCTTTGGAATGCTAAAAGGGGAGGGGAAGATGTGGTTGGTGGTGGCATCACGCTGGAGGTGGCAGAAATGGCAGAGGATAATCCATTGAATGTGAAGGCTGGTAGGGTGGAAGATGAGGACAAGGGGAATCTTATCATGGTTCTGGGAAGGGGGCTGTAAGGGGTGACAGTAGAAGTGCGGGAAATGGAACAGACAGGGTCAAGGGCTCATTCAACCACAGTGGTGGGATGTGGGGAATCCTTGGTTAAGGAAAAACGAAGACATATTTGAAGCTCTGGTATGGAAGGTTGTATCATCAGAACAGATACAATGGAGACGGAAAAAATGGGAAAATGGAATAGATTTCTTACAAGAAACGGGAAATGAGCAAGTGTAGTCAAGGTAGCTATGGGTGTCAGTGGGCTTATCATGAATATTGGTTCTTGTCTTTCAACTAGCCACTTTCTGGCCTTCTGGACTTGACATTGAGCTCAACGATTTCAGATCATAACCTCTGCCCCCATTCTTTTCTCGCATTTTATTGTGTTTTGTTTTTGTTTTTGGGTGGCAGCTGTTCGTGATGATTCGACTTTCACATTTACACTTTCTCTCGACCCATGTTATGTTTCTTTACTTGACCCATTCGCATCTCTTTTTGCCTTGCGCTGTCATTCCTTTTGTCATTTAATCTCTTTTGCCTTCCACCCTATAACAGACCTTCCCTTTTTGCTCTTCCTCCACACACCCCCCCCCCCACCCTCCCCCCCCCCCCCACCCCACCCCTCTCCACACTTTCCCTGCCTTGTTTAGATACTGTTCTGACAGAGGGTCATCAACGTGAAACATTCTGTTTCTCTCTCCACAGACGCTGCCAGACAGGCTGAGTATTTCCAGCAATTTCTGTTTTTATTTAAGATTTCCAACATCTGCAGTCATTTGCTCATTTATTTCTTCCTGTTTAACTTAGAGAATTGCCTTGTGACAGTTGGTTTTGCAAAGTTTAATGTTTTTTTCCCCCTCAAAAACATTGTCTGCTCCTTTCAGTGCTCCAAGGCACATGGAGCTTCCCTCTTTGCCAAACTCCAGATGGGAAATCATGCTGTGCCTTATTTACATCTATTTAAATGCATTTTTATGCTTAACTTGAGCTCTCTCGCAAAGCGTGCAAGAGTACTTTAGTCCCAATTGGAAGGCCAGCTGACAGAATGTGCAGGGCATGCATCAGTTAGGGATTCCAGCCAGAAAATATGCTCCTTCTAATTTTACTTCATAACGTTGATTTGCTGTATGAGTAGGTTTCACTCCCTTTTTCTTTGTAATTCTTCTCAATAGGGTGACCTGCATTTAGACTTCTCCAGGTGTCCATCTATAACAGCTCCCAATGGATGTACAACAGGCCAGGTTGACTTGCTCTTAGATTATGTTTCCTCGCCCTTCCCAGGCAGCACTGCCAAGATCAGAAAGTCACCTGAGAAGACTTTCCTTAGGCATAAGGGATCAGCTAGAGGGCATCGAGGGTAATCAGGTGGAAAGGATTACATGACTGCCAAAGAACTGGCCCAGTTTTCTGCTCATTCATTTTAATGGACAGAAAATCGAGCAGTTATTACAGGTTTTCCAATGTCCTCAGTCAGGTGTAGGCTGACCCTGGAGTAATCGCCTAATAAAGAGCCCCATCACTCAACATTGATTTTCTTTCTTGTTTTGTTTTTTATTAACAATGTAAGACATAATTTGATAGTCCAAGGTAAACCAAACACAAGAATGCTCTAATCATAATTTAATGACTACCTTCAGCCAAATGGCGATGGATCAACATTCAAATCAGCATCATTCAGAGCTCCATATTATTGCAGTACAGGTGCAAGCAGTGGGGTTGAGTGCCAAACTCAATCTACAACCCAAAGTGACTCAAATTGTTGCATTTTATCTTTGTTTGCAAATACAAAAATTTGGCCTGATTCAGAGCAAGTCTCATTCTGACATGTCTAGTTTTTCAAAAAGAAAAGCCTGGCTGACATTGATGTGCATAGGCACAGGGCCACGGCTGCAGTGTCTGTGCAGAAGGAGCTCACATGTGTCTCTATTTCTCTATATTCTGTCATGAGGGGAAAGCAACAGCTGTCAGCTCTGGGTAGAATCACAGGGCTAAGAATAGGTGAACTTTTAAATGCATCTTTCTCTGCTGTCAGGAATCGGCCATCAGATGCTGCATCATGGTTGGGTCCACTAGTGTGCTACTGCAGTTGCCTGCCATTTCCACACTGGAGATGATGGACTCCAAGCTCTGCATAAAGCCTTGTGTCAATTTGGTGCCGGAGTCCTTCATGCTCCTGCACACTGACCGCAGGTTTTCTGGCAGGTCTGCCAATGCGCCATCGTGCATAGCCATCAACCTTCTTCTGTAGACCAGCCCATCAATGTCCACAACTGAATCCTCTGCAGCGACCTCACCCTCCGAAGAGCTGGAACCTATGCTACCCTTGTCTCCTGCCCTGACTGTAGGCGACTCGTGCCTGGTGCCTCACCACGTGCAGATCCTGTCTCTAAATGATGCCCTAAAGTACACACAGTGTCAGTATCTGAGCTGGTAGCTGTAAGTGTGACCTAAGTGATGGTCTTTCTTCATCATCACTGTCTTCCTGCTCTTTCACCGCTTGTTCTTCCACCACTGCCTGTCCATGTTGCAGTCCTTGGGTATCTAAAAGGAGAAAGGCGCAAGGGTCAGTTTGTGCGGGTGGGGGTGGAAGGAGGAAAACAAGAGGTGCGTTCTTACATCTGTAGTATGAGGGCCTGAAAAGATTAACCTTGAGAGAGTGTAAAGAATACCTCCTACCATGATGATATAAGAAATCACATGTGAGAGACACTCGAGAACAGATGCAGCGTGGCTTTTGAAGGAGTCACACAGGCTAGTGTGGAGTGTAAATAGTTAGAATACAATAAAGATTAATGTTTAACTATTACAAGCTAAGAATCTCTTTGGCTAGACTAAATAAAGTGGCAGTGTACCAAATCAACATAGAGTCATTTACACAATCACAATCTGTAGATTGTAAATGAGAAGACATTGTGGGATGAGGGGGAAGTGAAGCAAGAAGGAGGATGAGGTATAAGAATACTGTCATCTTTGATGGTTTCAGCCCCACCTCTGGCCAGAGCCTGAGCCTTGGCCACTCCAGTGATTGCAACTACTGTCTCCTCCATCAGGCTAAGCATATGCAGCTCTGCCTGTACCTGCTGGTTAGGTGCTGCTGCCTTCAGCTATGTGTCAGCTTGTCCTGCAGGAGAGAGGGAAGTGTGCCAGTGAGTACGGTGCAATGTGTTTGGGTGATGTGGTTGTCATGGTTAAATAGCTGGCAGTGTGTGCAAGTTGTGCGATGTGAGTGTGAGACTTGCGGCACTGCTATGTGTTTGAGGGTGAGGCGAAGCATATGAATGTCAGAGATGAGGCCTAATTGAAAAGGATTGCAACGTCAGAAAGTGTGGGTGCTAATTGCTGAGGCACCGCCTCGGGGGAGTGGCAGTGGCACCATGGAGCAGGAATGTGCTGTACTCTCAAAATGACAGCATTCATCCTCCCAACCTGACACTCCACCTGCCAACCAGCGCAGACTGCTGCCACCCATGCTGAGACGATGCAGTCTGAAGCTGGGCCCTCTAGGCCCACAGCTGCTCGAGGTCATCCTCCAAGACCATCTGCAGCCTCCTCCACTTGAAAGTCAGCAGCCTTCCACCAGCCATACTGAAGCCAATGAGGGAGCACTGCGTAGGAGCACTAGGCCAGGAAAAAGCACGTGGAAGACAGGCATCAATGGAATATACAAGAGTGAATAATTGACTTTTGTATGCAATATGGCATGGTTTAACTTAAAAATATGGCTTGCAATGTTTATTCTGTAGTAACTTTTATTTTTGCATTGCGGCCAAGACAACAATGCAATGGTCAGTGACAGAGGGAAGGTAATGAGCGCGGGACTGTTGGGGAATGGGGAATTGAGGTTAAGGTTACCGGTATTGCACTCAAATAGGGTTGATAGGTAAATTGGCTATTGTAAAAATTACCCCTAGTGTAGGTAGCTGGTAGGAGAATTGAGGGAAGGTGGGGATGTGAGAGGGAAAAATGGGATTAATGTAGGATTAGTATAAATGAGTGGTTGCTGGTTGGCGCAGACTTGTTGGGCCGAAGGGCCTGTTTCGGTGCTGTATCTCTCTATGACTCTATGACTCAAATTAATTCTTCACGTACAGCCCAGGCAGAAACAGGCTGTCTAGGTTGCTGCCTCCCTTCCTTCTCCTCTTCCTCCCCCTGATTCTCCTGCTCCTCAGCTTCTCGCTTGATAGTTAGTGGCAAGGCCTGTCCCCTCATAATGCCGAGGTTCTTCAACATGCATCATATCACCTTGAATCTTGAAACCTACTCAGCCGAGTACTGCAGGGCTCCTGCAGAGTGGGCCAGGTAGCAGAATTGTTGCTTCAGCACTCCTATCAAAGCCCTATATAAAAGCAAGTTATTATTATTGTTGTTGCATCAAACTCATGCCATTGTTGCTGGTGAATTTCCAAAGGTTTCTTCTTATATCTGTCACTGCACTCACTGAGTTCAACGAATTAAATTCTAGTTTACATACGGACCCAAGTGGATCCTTACAATGCTCGATCGCATTGCTTGTGGCAGAATGCCTCTCAATGTATGCACACTGTGCACATGTGCGTGGGTTATGAACCACAGTCATGAGTCATGTTGCCAGCGGATAGCGCTTGTGACCTTTGGTTTTGCCATGGTGACTGAAATGCTGCTGGCACAGTGGACTGTCACTGAATAAAGACATCATGATGGCTGCCAAAGTTCCAGCAATGGCCTGCATGATACACGGCCTATCATCACATACCAGCTGGAGATTGAGGGTTCCGGTACATGGTCGAGTTGACATACAATGCCCCCAAAACAATGGGCTGGATCTTGTTCTCCTCGCAATGGCGGGTTTCGCGGTGGTGGGAGCCGGAGAATCGGAGCGGCAGCAGCAGACACGGCACCCAATGTCAGGATTACCAGTTTCAATTCTCCTGGGGTTGGGATAGGCCGATGACAGCCTTCCCGCCCAGAGGCCAATTGAGGTCCTTAAGTGGCCAATTAACACCAGTGGTGGTGGGGGGGCCTCCGACGCGCAAGGAGGGCGCCTTGCGGTGGGGGGGGGGGGGGAGGGGGGAGGAGGTGGGGGGGGTCCCTCCTTCGTGGCAATTTGTGGCTCACAGAGGACCTCTACCAGGAACCAATTCACCCTCCCGGGAACCTCCCTCTCCCCCCTCACAGCAAACGGCAAACCCCCACCCGCCCCCCCCACCCTTGCCAGGGCTTTCCGGACTGGCACCGGTGACCCCGCCTCACCTACCTCTTCTCCTGGGTTCCAAAGCTGGGCCTGGGTCCAAGACCTCTGCAGTACTGACAGTGGCTACCGTTCCCAGCGGTGCTGCCAGTACTGCTGCGCTGCCAGCTCTGTGATTGGCCGAAAGCTCTTGGGGGCAGATTCCCCTTCCCAATTAAGTCTTTAAAGGGAAGGGTATCCCGCCTCCTTAAAATTTCATCCCAAGAGACCGGAGGATCGCTCCAGGAGATTGAAAAAATGCAGAGGTGGGGCTCGCCCCCCACCTTTTCAGCCCAATGCCAGGAGCCCCGCCTCCTGCACAAAATCCAGCCCGATGTGTGTATAGTCAATGGCACCCTGCAATATGGGGAAATCTGCAATCTGAGAGAAGCTTGCTTCTGTCTGGCATGAGAGAATGAAATCAAGTTACCTCTCTTTAAATAGACAACCTTAGAGACCTCCTTTATGGAACAGTGGACAGCAAACATTGGAAGGATGAATGAGAATGGACAGAGACTGCTTGAGTTGTGTACCTATCATAACCTCTGCATCACCAACTCGTTCTTTCACACTAAACCCTGTCACCAGGTTTCTTGGAGGCACCCAAGATCATGTCGTTGGCACCAGCTGGACCTCATCGTCACAAGGCAAGCCTCTTTAAACTGTGTTCAAATCACAAGCAGCTTCCACAGTGCGGACTGCGACACCGACCACTCCCTGGTGTGCAGCAAGGTTAGACTCAGACCAAAGACGCTGCATCACTCCAAGCGAAGGGCCACCCACGCATCAACACGAGCAGAATTTCTTACCCACAGCTGTTACAAAAATTTCTAAATTCACTTGAAAAAGCCCTTCAAAACACTCCCACAGGCAATGCAGTGACCAAGTGGGCCCACATCAGAGACGCCATCTATGAGTCAGCCATGACCACCTATGGCAAATGTGTGAAGTGGAATGCAGACTGGTTTCAGTCTCATTTTGAAGAGCTGGAACCTGTCATAGCCGCTAAGCGCATTGCACTGCTGAACTACAAAAAAGCCCCCAGCGAGTTAACATCTGTAGCACTTAAAAGAGCCAGAAGCGCTGCACAAAGAACAGCCAGGCGCTGCACAAATGACTACTGGCAACACCTATGCAGTCATATTCAGCTGGCCTCAGACACCGGAAACATCAGAGGAATGTATGATGGCATTAAGAGAGCTTTTGGGCCAACCATCAAGAAGATAGCCCCCCTCAAATCTAAATCAGGGTACACAATCACTGACCAACGCAAGCAAATGGACCGCTGGGTGGAGCACTACTTAGATCTGTACTCCAGGGAGAATGCTGTCACTGAGACTGCCCTCAATGCAGCCCAGTCTCTGCCAGTCATGGATGAGCTGGACGTACAGCCAACAAAATCGGAACTCAGTGATGCCATTGATTCTCTGGCCAGCGGAAAAGCCCCTGGGAAGGACAGCATTACCCCTGAAATCATCAAGAGTGCCAAGCCTGCCATACTCTCAGCACGCTACGAACTGCTTTGCCTGTGCTGGGACGAGGGAGCAGTACCACAGGACATGCACGATGCCAATATCATCACCCTCTATAAAAACAAAGGTGACCGCGGTGACTGCAACAACTACCGTGGAATCTCCCTGCTCAGCATAGTGGGGAAAGTCATCACTCGAGTCGCTTTAAACTGGCTCCAGAAGCTGGCCGAGCATGTCTACCCTGAGGCACAGTGTGGCTTTCGAGCAGAGAGATCGACCATTGACATGCTGTTCTCCCTTCGTCAGCTACAGGAGAAATGCCGCGAACAACTGATGCCCCTCTACATTGCTTTCATTGGTCTCACCAAAGCCTTTGACCTCGTCAGCAGACGTGGTCTCTTCAGGCTACTAGAAAAGATCAGATGTCCACCAAAGCTACTAAGTATCATCACCTCATTCCACGACAATATGAAAGGCACAATTCAGCATAGCGGCGCCTTATCAAACCCCTTTCCTATCCTGAGTGGCGTGAAATAGGGCTGTGTTCTCGCACCTACACTGTTTGGGATTTTCTTTTCCCTGCTGCTCTCACACGCGTTCAAGTCTTCAGAAGAAGGAATTTTCCTCCACACAAGATCAGGTGGCAGGTTGTTCAACCTTGCCCGCCTAAGAGCGAAGACAAAAGTATGGAAAGTCCTCATCAGGGAACTCCTCTTTGCTGACGATGCTGCTTTAACATCTCACACTGAAGAGTGCCTGCAGAGTCTCATCGACAGGTTTGTGGCTGCCTGCAATGAATTTGGCCTAACCATCAGCCTCAAGAAAACGAACATCATGGGTCAGGACGTCAGAAATGCTCCATCCATCAATATCGGCGACCACGCTCTGGAAGTGGTTCAAGAGTTCACCTACCTAAGCTCAACTATCACCAGTAACCTGTCTCTCGATGCAGAAATCAACAAGCGCATGGGAAAGGCTTCCACTGCTATGTCCAGACTGGCCAAGAGAGTGTGAGAAAATGGCGCACTGACATGGAACACAAAAGTCCGAGTGTCTCAAGCCTGTGTCCTCAGTACCTTGCTCTACGGCAGCGAGGCCTGGACAATGTATGTCAGCCAAGAGCGACGTCTCAATTCATTCCATCTTCGCTGCCTCCAGAGAATCCTTGGCATCAGGTGGCAGGACCGCATCTCCAACACAGTAGTCCTCGAGGTGGCCAACGTCCCCAGCTTATACACACTACTGAGTCTGCGGCGCTTGAGATGGCTTGGCCATGTGAGCTGCTTGGAAGATGGCAGGATCCCCAAGGACACATTGTACAGCGAGCTTGCCACTGGTATTAGACCTATCGGCCTTCCATGTCTCCGCTTTAAAGACGTCTGCAAACGCGACATGAAGCCCTGTAACATTGATCACAAGTCGTGGGAGTCAGTTGCCAGCGATCGCCAGAGCTGGCGGGCAGCCATAAAGGCGGGGCTAAAGTGTGGCGAGTCGAAGAGACTTAGCAGTTGGCAGGAAAAAAGACAGAAGTGCAAGGGGAGAGCCAACTGTGTAACAGCCCCGACAACCAATTTTTTTCTGCAGCACCTATGGAAGAGTCTGTCACTCTAGTATTCGCCCTTATAGCCACTCCAGGCACTGCTCCACAAAACACTGACCACCTCCAGGCGCTTACCCATTGTCTCCCGAGACAAGGAAGCCAAAGAAGAAGAAGAAGGACAGCAAATTGTAAGATGTTTCTAACATCTCTAGCTCCAGCCTGGAATGATCCAAACACATTAATATTCATCGCCATGGTCACCTTCACAGCCACTGGCAATGTGGTACCTGCCCAGCACTGAAGTTGTAGTTGTGGCTGCAGCAGTTGGCAGATTGCAGTGAGGACCTCATTATTAAAGTGTTAACATCTCAAACAACTGTTCCTCTCTGAGGTTCCGGTAGGAAAATTGCTCCCTGAACAACCTGGGCAAATACAGCATCCTGCTGAAGGGCTTATCCCCCTTCCTCTTCCAGCTGCTTTTCCTGCTCTGCACAGCCTCTGCTCATTCTCCCAGTCATGCTCTATTCCAAGAGGAATGCCTACTAGTGCATCCATGTCTGTAAGCAACTGGTTCATGCAGAAGCCTTGAAATCAGCAAAAAACCCTTCAGCACCACTCCTTGCAGTCTTTTGCAACTTGAAACAACTATGGAAAGCACCAAAAATTTATAGAATTGCAGCAATTAGATTTAGTATTATGTAATGAGAATGAGATAATTAATAATCTTGCTGTAAAGGAGCCATTAGGAAATAGTGACCACATTATGACAGAATTTTACATTAAGCCTGAGATATAGCTCGTTCTGAAACTAGGGTCTTAAATCTGAACAAAGGAAACTATGAAGGTATGGGCGGAAAGTTGGCTATGGTGGATTCCAAACATACATAAAAAGATTTGACAGGCAATGGCCAGTATTTAAAGAAGTATTACATGGTTTACAACAAATATACATTCCTCTAAGACACAAAAAAAAACATGAAAGATGAATCAGCCACAGCTAATAAAAGAAGTGAAAGATTGCATTAGGTCAAAGGAAGTGGCTTATAAGGTCACCAGAAAAAGTGGTAAGCCTGAGGATTGGGAACAATTTAGAATCCAACGAAGGAGGACTAAGAAACTGATAAAGAAAGGGAAAAGAGATAATGAATGCAAGATAGCTAGAAACATAAAGGCAGACTGTAAAAGCTTCTTTGGGTATGTAAAAACAAAGTAATTCATGACAACGCTACTTCATCGGACACGTCATCAGGATGCGCCGTGGTGCGCACATGCGCAGACTGTCTCATGCCCCCTGCGCATGCGCTGCGGTCCGGCTGACCTGATCCGCATAGCGCATGCGCAGATGACGCTGTACGCGCATGCGCACACAGTCTCCTCATCTCTGCGCATGCGATGCGGTCCGACCTGCGAGGATCGTTGTGCGCATGCGCAGATGACGTCATCGCGTGATCTCGTCTTCCTCGCCGATGCGCCAGTTTGGCCTGTGCGCATGCGTCAAAGCTTCGGCGCGACTTTTTGAAAGTGGAAGGAGGGGAGGTTTCGTCGGGCATTTTCTCGCATTTTATCTGAATTATTTATTCGTTTTGGAGACTTGCTTCATTTTTATTTGACACAGGAGATTGTTCCAAGGTAAGTTGCTCTGCCTTTGTGAGTTGCTCTGAAAACATTTCCATTGTCTGGGCCACCGCCTGTTCTCCAGTCCCTGTTGTGAGTTGTTCTGAAAACATTTCCATTGTCTGGGCCACCGCATGTTCTCCAGCCCCTGTTGTGAGTTGCTCTGAAAACATTTCCATTGTCTGGGCCACTGCATGTTCTCCAGTCCCTGTTGTGAGTTGCTCTGAAAACATTTCCATTGTCTGAGCCACCGCATGTAGCAGGATGAAGGCACAGTGACTGTGATTTCTGGCGCCAAACAGTACACACTGCAGATACATGATGGCCAGGCTACCTGCAGCTGCATCTTCTCCATTCAGCCTTTGTTGCACTGCAAACATGCTGTTGTTGTGCAGAGGCATCTGGGTCTGCCTCTGGACAGGCTCGCCCCCAATTGTCGCTGGCGTGCATCTCAGACACCAACGACGACAGGCATGGCTGCTGCCATTGTGATTACAGAGGAACAGCCAAGGCCCCTCAGCCACAATGAAAAATACCGCTTGCTTTCAGATCAATTGTACCAGCTACAACAGGCCGTTCTGCAGAGTGGAACGGCAGCATTCATGAGGAGATTGGACTGGCTGCGGCAACAGACTCTCTGCTGGCAGCAAGGACTGGCTGATGAGATGGAGCCATTTACTATGCCCAACAATTGCCCGGAAGCACCTTCGGATGGAGGTGGCCGCGTGCTGGACATCAGTCACGTGTCACAAACCCTGGATCCTGAGCGTCTCACCCCCTGGCCTAATGATCTGATGGACCATACATATGCCTGCCTGTTCAAATCTCCACTTCCCCTACCTGCGGTACCCTCTTCTTGCTGCTCAGTTACACAGTCACCTGCTCCTACACCCATCAGGGCAGTGCACATGGACACACAGTTACCTGCTCCTACACCCATCAGGGCAGTGCTCATGGGCACACAGTTACCTGCTCCTACACCCATCAGGGCAGTGCACTTGGACACACAGTTACCTGCTCCTACACCCATCAGGGCAGTGCTCATGGGCACACAGTTACCTGCTCCTGCACCCATCAGGGCAGTGCTCATGGACACACAGCCACCTGTTTCCCCATCCGACGTTGAAACAACCATGCAGAGCCTTGTGAGACTCCGCAATTGCCAGTTGCGGCCTGTCAAGCAGAGAGGGCGTCCAAAGGGGTCAAGCACTTGGGGAACATTCAGCAAGAAGAGACTGAGCACTAAAAGAAACAAGCATGCCGTGTCCAGTGGTAGCAGAAATGTGAATGCTCTTGCTGTGAACACAACTGGTGATAGTAGTAGGCAGGATTAAATGGGAATGGATGGAAAGACGCACGAGTAACATAACCACTGGCAGGGAACTGCTGGGCTAAATTGCCAGCTTTATGTTCATAGCCCAAAAGAAATGTGTTTCTTTTCCAGCACCCTCACATCATTCATGTTTTCCCTGAGAGCAGCATTGAACCATCACGAGATAGGGGCAGTAACATCATCCTGCCTCCTGCAGCTGAGGTGGGTACTAAGTGATTCATTGGCGGTGTTATCAGGACATGCCTTTACCGCAGAACACAAAGCATGCTCAACAGTAATTTCATTGGAGGGAGGGAAGCTCTGACACTGATGTTCTTTCCTTATTTTCTTTCATGTAAAACGTGCCCTTGAGAAAACAATCCTTGAGACTTAAGGACGGCATTCAAGCAAAGGAGGCAGTGCGGGAGAGGACGCAAGGATGTGCTGATTCCTGCATCTGAGGTGGATAATAAGTGCTTCATTGGCGACGTTATCAATTGGTGCCTTCACTGCAGAACTTAAAAAGGTGCGCACAACAGTAATTTCAGTGGATGGAGGGAGGCAAGCTCTGACTCTGATTTGCTTTATTTCTTTTCATGTAAAACATGCCGTCGAGAAAACAATCCTTGAGACTTAAGGTCAGCATTCAAGCAACGAAGGCAACTAGATCATGCTGCGGAGCTCATCACGATGTGGAAAGGAACATTGCATTTTTGGATGAATTGGGAATGCACATTGGGATGCGCTTGGGGAACATTCACCAAGAATAGACTGAGCTCAGACTCTTGTGACTTTGCCTTCTTCACATGGACAATACAGTAGTGGAATAGAGAGCCAAGCGTTTATTCACCACAAGGCTCTCCAGGAACAATCTCTTTAGCTGTGCATAGCAGAGACTCGGCCTGTCTGTCTAACGGGAATGCTGGACACAACACTCATGTATCCATGCACAGCAGTTCCTCGGATACTTAATGAACTTAATAAAACTTTTCAATAATTAAACCCAGAATTGTTGAGGTTTTGTTTTGCATGCTATTTCCCCGACTGTGCAACTGCACTTCAGATATTCAACTATGGTGGGGGGGTAGAGGGAGGGGTGGGTGAAGAGGGGGAGGGGTGGGGAGAGCGGGGAGGGGTGGGGAGAGGGAGCATGCAAAATGCAGGGACCAAACAGTTGCAATGCCTGAAGTACTGTGGAGAAGTAGAGAAAGCAACTGGGTAGGGGAGAAAGCAACTGGATTGGGCATCCGCAGCTGGAGGGAACGACTGAATGGAGAGGGCCGGAAGCGAGAGGCCGTAGAGAGCCGCGGGGAGCGAGCGTGCGAAGACCTTGGTGTCACCGGGTCCAGGGACTGGCCAGTAAGTCTTTTGCTGTTGTGTTTACGGCGCATGCACAGAAAAAGGCGCTCCTCTTCCGTTCCGCTGCTCCCCCCCCACTCTCTCCCCTTCCTCCCTCTCCCCCAGCTCTCTCCCTCCCCCCTTCCTTACCCCTCCCTCTCCCTCTTTCTCTCTCCCTCCCCACTTCCTTACCCCTCCCTCTCCCTCTTTCTCCCCCTTCCTTACCCCTCTTTCTCCCCCTCTCCCTCTTTCTCTCCCCTCCCTCTTTCTCCCCCCTCCCTCTTTCTCCTCCCTCTCCCTTCCCCCCCCCCCTCGCCCCCCGGCACCGCTACCGCTGCTCTCCCCGGCCCCCGCGCTGATCTCCCCGGCCCCCGCGCTGATCTCCCCGGCCCCCGCGCTGCTCTCCCCGGCCCGCGCGCTGATCTCCGCGGCCCCCGCGCTGATCTCCACCCCCCCCCCCCGCGCTGATCTCCCCGCCCCCCGCGCTGCTTTCCCCAGCCCGCTCCACTCTCTCACTCCGGCCATTGAATTCTGCCACGTGTTTGTCAGGTTTCATCTCTGTGATTCTTTGAGCAGCGCCATCTTTAGTCCTGGCAGCTGCGACAGTCGCAAGCTGTGACGTTTTCGTGGCACATGCTGTATTTGCGCATGTGCCAAAACAGCGCCACCTACCGATCGCGTTGTCAACAATTGCGGTCATGTAAAAAAGAAAAGATGAGCAAGAACAAATGTGTGTCAATTGCAGGCGGAGACCAGAGAGTTTGTGGTGGAGAATGAGAAAATGGAGGAGAGACTAAACAATTACTTTGTGTCTGTCTTTACAGAGGAAGACACAGAAATCTCCCAGAAATACTAGGGAACCACGGGACTTATAAAAATGAGGAGCTGAAACAAATTAGTATCAATATAGAGGTAGTACTCACAAAATTAATTGGATTGAAAGTTAATAAATCCCCTGGATCAGATGAGCTACATCCCAGAGCACTGAAGGAGGTGGCTAAAGATATAATGGATGCATTGGTGCCATCTTTCAAAGTTCTATAGATTCTGGAAGGGTTCCTGCAAACTGGAAAGTAGCAAATGTAACCCCACTATTGAAGAAGGGAGCGAGAGAGAAAACGGAAAACTACAGACCTGTTAGTTTAACGTCAGTATAGGGAAAATATTAGAATATATTATAACGGATGAGATAACTGGACACTTCGAAAATAATGATATAATTGGGCAGAGTCAACATGGAATTATGAAAGGGAAATCATGTTTGACAAACCTGTTGGGAGTTTTTTGAGGATGTTATTTGTCGCATAGATAAAGGAGAACCAGTGGATGTGGTGTATTTGGATTTTCAGAAGGAATTTGATAAGGTCCCACATAGGAGGTTAGTAAACAAAATTAGAGCACATGGGATTGAGGGTAATATACTGCAATGGATTGAGAATTGGTTAACTGACAAAAAGCAGAGAGTAGGAGTAAATGGGTCATTCTCAGGATGGCAGGCTGTTACTAATGGGGTACCGTAAGGATCAGTGCTTGGGCCACAACTATTCACAATCTAGATAAATGATTTGGATGTGGGGACCATATGTAATATTTCCAAATTTGCTGATGACACAATACTACATGGGAATGTAAGTTGTGAGGACGATGCAAGGAGGCTTCAAAGGGATTTGGACAGGCTAAGTGAATAGGCAAGAACATGGCAGATGGAATATAATGTGAAAAAGTGTAAAGTGATCCACTTTGTTAGAAAAAAAACAGAAAGGCAGAGTATTTTTTAAATGGTGAGAGGTTGGGAAGTGTTGATGTCCAAAGAGACCTGGGTGTCCTTATTCATGAGTCACTAAAAGCTAGTATGCAGGTGCAGCAAGCAATTAGGGAGGCAAATGGTATGTTGGCTTTCATTACAAGGGGATTTGAGTACAGGAGTAAAGATGTATTGCTGCAATTCCATAAAGCCTTGGTGAGACCACACCTGGAGTATTATGTACAGTTTTGGTCTCCTTATCTAAGGAAGGATATACTTGCCATAGAGAGAGTGCAACGGAGGTTCACCAGACTAATCTCTGGGATGACGGGATTGTCTTATGAGGCATGATTGCAAAAACTGGGCCTGTATTCTTTAAAGTTTCAAAGAATGAGAGGTGATCTCATTGGAACTTACAAAATTCTTACAAAGTGTGATAAAGTGGATGGGATGTTTCCTCTGGCTGGTGAGTCTAGAACAAGGGAACACAGTCTCAGAATAAGGGGCAGGCCATTTAAGACTGAGGCGAGGAGGAATTTCTTTCCTCAGAGGGTGGTGAATCTTTGGAATTCTCTACCTTTCAGGGCTGTGCAAGCTCAATCATTGAGCATGCTCAAGACAGAAATTAATAGATTTCTGGATACCAATGACATCAAGGGATATGGGGATAGTGGGGAAAAATGGCATAGAGGTGGACGATCAGCCACGAGCTGTTTGAATGGCGGAGCAGGTTTGATGGGCCAAATAGTTTATTCCTGCCCCTATTTTCTATGATCCTATGATCCTATGGAGGATGGAAGATGGGAAGCAAGCCAGGGGGATATTGAGGAAGAAATTAGAAGTAGGATGGAAAACTAATTGCAAAACACTAATTAAACTCAACTGGGAGTAGAATTCAATTAAAACAGGACATATTAAAGTTACAGTGTAAGTCAGGCTTCTGCACTCCTGTTGCCTCAGATTTGATACAGAATGCTTTTGGGGACCCATGACACTTGACTGGTCATTATTCTGTAAAAGTAGAGGAAAAATATTTACAAGACAGGGATCAAAGTTATTAGAGAGTGAATAGAAAGAACTAAGTGCTGTTGTTTTCTTACCTGGTTGTCCCCCAGTCTGCTGCTGATGAACAATGGCTGAGATGTTAAGGCAGTACCAGGGGTGGTTGAGAAGTTACTTGAGGGGTACTTAAGCTAGACCAAGGGACAAACTATCAATGAGAAGGAATTTCAAAGCACACAATGTATGAAATAAAGCCTTTGACAAGGTCCCTCATGGCAGACTGGTACAAAAGGTGAAGTCACACGGGATCAGAGGTGAGCTGGCAAGATGGATACAGAACTGGCTCGGTCATAGAAGACAGAGGGTAGCAGTGGAAGGGTGCTGTTCTGAATGAAGGGCTGTGACTAGTGGTGTTCCGCAGGGATCAGTGCTGGGATCTTTGCTGTTTGTAGTATATATAAATGATTTGGAGGAAAATGTAGCTGGTCTGATTAGTAAGTTTGCGGACGACACAAAGGTTGGTGGAGTTGCGGATAGTGATGAGGATTGTCAGAGGATACAGCAGGATATAGATCGGTTGGAGACTTGGGCGGAGAAATGGCAGATGGAGTTTAATCCGGACAAATGTGAGGTAATGCATTTTGGAAGATCTAATACAGGTGTGAAGTATAAAGTAAATGGCAGAACCCTTAGGAGTATTGACAGGCAGAGAGATCTGGGCGTACAGGTCCACAGGTCACTGAAAGTGGCAACGCAGGTGGATAAGGTAGTCAAGAAGGCATACGGCATGCTTGCCTTCATCAGTCAGGGCATACAGTATAAAAATTGGCAAGTCATGCTGCAACTATACAGAACTTTAGTTAGGCCACACTTAGAATATTGCGTGCAATTCTGGTCGCCACACTACCAGAAGGACGTGAAGGCTTTGGAGAGGGTACAGAAGAGGTTTACCAGGTTGTTGCCTGGTTGGAGGGCATTAGCTATGAGGAGAGGTTGGATAAACTCGGATTGTTTTCACTGGAACGAAGGAGATGGAGGGGCGACACGATGGAGGTTTACAAAGTTATAAGCGGCATGGACAGAGTGGATAGTAAGAAGCTTTTTCCCAGGGTGGAAGAGTCAGTTACTAGGGGACATAGGTTTAAGGTGAGAGGGGCAAAGTTTAGAGGGGATGTGCGAGGCAAGTTCTTTACACAGAGGGTGGTGAGTGCCTGGAACTTGCTGCCAGGGGAGGTGGTGGAAGCAGGTACGATAGCGACGTTTAAGAGGCATCTTGACAAATACATGAATAGGATGGGAATAGAAGGATACGGTCCCCGGAAGTGCAGAAGGTTTTAGTTTAGACGGGCATCAAGATCGGCGCAGGCTTAGAGGGCCGAATGGCCTGTTCCTGTGTTGTACTGTTCTTTGTTCTTTGTTCTTTTGTTCTTTGTTTGTTATTTGTTCTTGAAATGTAATGGTTAGACGTGGCTGCTTAGAATCGAGGCTTTCCTGAATGACAACATCCCAGAGGTGCAGCTCTGCCGAGATCATTCACTATAAACATCAAGAGTAGAATAATCATGAATTTTACACCCATCATTCTTGCTATGGCAAAGTGATTCCTGCAAACATTCCCATGGAGAATAAAATACTAAGCTAATAATGGAATGCTTTCCTACATTAAAAACACTCTATAAAGGGAAGTTGTTGCTGTTGTGACATTGTCCACATGTCCTTGAAGGTCTAAGTTTTAAAGGCTCAATATGTTCAGGATAAAAGGGGGAAAATCTCCTTTGATTTTTTTTGTCCATTTTGGGATAGATGTGGAGCAGCAAAAAGAGGATAATGAGTTTTCAAATTTGCCCTAAAAGAACTACACCCGAAATGCTGCTCTCAAAAAAAGCACCAGTTTCCTTAAAGACTAGCCAAACAGGTTTTAAATGGAGTCTGGAGAGTGTAACCAGCTCCACTGATACATTCCCCTGTACTTTTATCCCAAACAACTAATGTTACGATAAATATTGAGGCCACAGCAGATATTCCTGAGCAGATGCAGCTTGGGGATAGCCATTTTGTGTGTTCAGACTAGTCTGAAGGTTGGTGTTTCTGTGCATTACCTGTGATTACATAGTATTACGTAGAATGCACATCACAGAAACAGGCCATTCGGCCCACCTGATCCATGCAGTATGCTCCACACAAGCCTCCTCCCACCCCTTTTCGTCGAATCTAATCAGCATAACCTTCTATTCCTTTCTCCCTCATGTATTTATCAAGTTTCCCCTTAAATGGAACTATGCTATTTGACTCAACTATTCTTTGTGGTAGTGAGTTCCCCATTCTGACCACTCCCCTTAATTTGCTATTGAATTTATTTGTGACTATTATATATTTATGGTGCCTAGTTTTTGTCTCCCCCATGAGTGGAAACATCTTCTCTACATGGATCTCATCCAATCCTTGCATAATCTTAAAGATCTCTTTCAGATCTGCATAATGTTCTTTTCTGATCAGGTCTCCTTGCCTTAGACTTGGCAGAAACCCTCTAACAATGGCCAGAAGCTGTACTAGTCACTTGTGTCATGCTAGGCCCCCACCTGCCAAGAATGAGGCACATCAATTTTGTCATGAACATTGATTTGTGACTGTTGTTGGAGACAGGAAATGACTTGTTAAGCAGATCAGCCATGGCTGGAAAAAAACATTTACATACTAACAGACATTGAAGACCAGGAAGTGCATTCCAGGGCTAGCTATAGAGGGTACAATCCACAAGGGCCAGGACTGGTTAGACCAGCTAGTCAGATGACTGCCTGGCTGTTCCAGGGTTTTCTTTTGAACTGGCCAGAGAGTTTGAACTCAGTGTCTGTTTGTTCCTGGATTGAGAAGATCTCTCCTGTCTGCCTCCCATCTCTTTATCACAAGCCTCTGAATCCATTGAAAACACAGGAACTCCAAGAGAGAAAAGTCTCCTACAGCAAACAAGGTTTAAGAAGAATACTGGACCCCAATGAAAAGCAAGATCTACCTACAATCAAGGACTCTACAATGAACTCGAAGAACCAGACCAACAACTCTTCAGATATTGCCTCAAACTTCTCCGCTTTATTTTTCTTCTGCTCTTTTCTGTCTCTATTTGCATGTGTGTATCACATATGCATGCTAGCATGGGTGCATCGTGTATCCATAGGCGTTAACCGAATGAGAGTTTAAGTTCAAGTTTGATAAATTTCAAATTTTCTTCTTTAAACCTAAGAAAGCCTGTTTGTGCTAGTTTCTTTGCCTTATAATTGGAAAGCAGTGAACAAGGATTCACCAAGGCCATGCTAAAATCACAGTGTGTTTAAAATTAAACACTGTTATGCTAAGACCAGGTGAAGGCTGAGAGGGACCCCTAGACACCTTTCTCACCTGGTCGTAACACTTGCATAGGACAAAATTCTGAGCATTTCTTGATACCATCTCCAAAGTAAAAGCAATCTTATATACGAGCTCAAACATAAGATTTTGTAAGTTTAACAACTTTGACTTGATTCTTTCATCCACCAATCCAAGCATGAATCGGTCTCCTAATGCATGCATAGTGCCAAAGTTGCAATGTTATGATAAGTTCTTCAGTCAACTGGTTCAAAATTTGCAGCTTTCCTCTATCTCTAGTGGTTTAAGATTAAAATGTTCCTCCAACTTGATAATGATTGTTTTGAATGGCATATCTTTGCCTTGTTGAGAGCAAAAAAGTTTGTTAGAGTGCCAAACACTTCCAGGCCAATCTCCATTAGTAAAGTTGCTTTCTTGTTTTTTATTGGTTTATGGGATGTGGGCATCACAGGCTAGGCTAGCATTTATTGCCCATCCCTAATTTCCCTTGAGACGGCAGTGGTGAGCTGCCTTCTTGAACCACTGCAGTCCATGTGGGCTAGGTACACCCACAGTGCTGTGAGGAAGGGAGTTCCAGGATTTTGACCCAGTGACAGAGAAGGAATGGTGATATAGTTCCAACTCAGGATGGTTTGTATCTTGGACGGGAACTTGCAGGTGTTTGTGTTCCCATGCATTTGCTGCCCTTGTCCTTCTAGGTGGTAGAGGGCTCAGGTTTGGAAGATGCTGTCTAAGGAGTCTTGGTGTGTTGCTTCAGTGTATCTTGTATTTGGTACACACTGCTGCCACTGTGCATCGGTGGTGGAGGGAGTGAATATTTGTGGATGGGGTGTCAATCGAGCGGGCTGCTTTGTCCTGGATGGTGTTGAGCTTCTTGAGTGTTGTTGGAGCTGCACCCATCCAGGAAAGTGGAGGGTATTCCATCACACTCCTGACTTGTGCCTTGTAGATGGTGGACAGGCTTTGGGGAAGCAGGAGGTGAGTTACTCGTTGCAGGATCCCTAGCTTCTGACCTCGTGTGCTCAAGAATTGCCTTTTTCTGAGTCTGGTCCTCTTCACTTTCACCTTTGAGATCTAATATATTATTAGCTCTGAAAAACATGTCCAATCTATCAATGTATGAACTGAATGGTTCTCGAGCACTATCATACATTCCTAGCCTTCCAATGTATCCCCTGGGTGCAGCCATTCTGTCCCTTTTTCAGATGTACCAGTGACCCTTTACTTTACTTTACTATGACAGTCTATAACAGTGATACAGAAGCTAAGTCAGCCGAATCAGATCAAACTCACCAGAGCCAGTATAGTCAGTATGAATCAGATGGACACTAGGACCCTGCAGAATCCATTCAACTGTGCGCAGACACAGGTTTTCAGAAAAAATTAGGTACAACACACTCTAGTCGAAAATCTTCACCATCCTAGCAGATCGGCCACTGGGAGCTAGCTTATTTTATTCATCACGGCCTTTACTGCCATTTGCTGCAAAAACGTTTGCACTTTAATCCCATTTTGTTGCCAAAACTTGTTATATATTGCAGGAACTTATAAAGAAAGACAGACACCAAGATGGCCAAATCACATGTTTAATGATTTCATCACGCACTGGGCATGCTCATAGTATAGGAATACATTACACTTTCTATCTATGTTCAGCTAGCATGCAATGCTTATCACCTGCTTCTATTTGTCAGATACCCAGTGAACTGCCAGGACTCTTTTAGCCTCCAACAATCCATTCCAGCCCTCATGGTTCGAAGCCGTGTACAGGGTGGCAAATAGATAACCGTGGATAACCCCTCTATTCATGCTTGATGATTGTAGTGAGCCTTCCACAGACAGACAGGGGAACAAATATAATGAGACTCAAGAAGGTTTTAAGGGAGGTATACTCACCTTTGTATACAAGCTCCCTGTTTGGCCATAGAAATAATGACACAAATCTAAATGTTGATCGACTGTTCCTTTTGAAAGCTAACATCAAAAACATGGAGATAATTGTTTCCGTTTGCTCCAATATGTTTCATTGACGACAGTTCTGGCCAAGGACACTAATATCGTGAAAATAACAATTCAAAGTTCAGCTCAGAATGAGTACATAAACATGCATGCTACATTCAAGTGCCGTCATAGTGGAAACGAGGTAGATTGTGCAGAGGTGTGGCATTTAGGGTGCTTGAGCCTCTCACATATTCATAATATTTTTTTGCTTCCAGGTTAAGTAGCATGCAACCAGAAAGAGGACCAGAATGGTGGACTAACCATGCTCAGCATTTGAGGAGATGGCCCTGGCTCTTTTTGGTCATGAATGTGTGGAAAGTAAAGTGTGTGTGTGCCATCAATCAGAGCATTCACTGTTTATGAAGATCGTTGGTACACTGATATTTTTCAACTATCATGGCAAGGGAAAACTTCAAAGGCACTGGATGCAGGATCAATAATTCTTCTTCCTGTACGTTCCTGGGGGGCACAGCAGTAGACCCTGACATACAACAGTAGCTTGCATCAAGCCTAAAAACCTGTCCCAAAGCTCTGGCACCAATCCTAGCAGCCCAGAAATGTAGGTAAGGTATTTGAGGAAGGTGAGTCCTCACTCATAAGTGAAGATGAGCAAATGGAGATGGCAGGAAACGTCCAAGATATTTCTCAGTTGAACCCTACAGGGACTGTCTTCAGGTAGAAGCTCATGCAGGAGCATAAAGGCCTTCATGACATCCTTTAAGTCTCCCATGAACATCTTCAAAGGAATTTCTGGAAGAGAGTTTGTAACATTTCTCAACATCATGGCAGTCATGAGCATTAGGGATTAGTCAGATGGAGGGTACCATGGAGTAAGTGCCATCTGTATGACCATCTGCAAGGGACTCCTCAAAGCACAGAAGGAACAACAAATGCTGTGATTGGCATGAGTAAGACCTCAAGTCCTGGCTTGCATGAATCTGTCATTACTGGGTTTGGCAGAGTGAGTATCAACTGGAAAGAGCCATGATGGTGACATTGTACAGGCTGTTCCCATTTGTTATGTTGGAATAAACACTCAAATTGTTGAGGTAATAACTAGCTGCTTTTACAATCAGACCCTCTAACATATTCCATCAAAGAAAAGCAAAGTCAATACAAGAGAGGGTTCTTAGTGCAATTACTAATATGTGCTTACTCCCATCAGGGGACTATCTAGAGTTTATTTAACAAAATGCAAGTACCATACAATCCCTCATGCAGCTCATTGACTCTCAGGGGGGAGGGTACCTAGAACCTACAGATGGCAGAAGGGCTGGAGGAAGCTTATCTTCATGTCCATCCACTTCACCCAACTCCCTCAAGTGAATGCTGAATTGTCAGAGACTGACAGGTGTTAGCAGACATTCCTTAGTAGCAGGTTAATTCTTGGCTAAAACAACCAGGAGTCTTCCTGCCCATCTAAGAAGCACACATTGTAGACTAACACATTTTCTTGCCTTTTCACTGCATACAAATCAAAAGAGATGAAGGATTGCTCTGTGGAAGTGCTTGAAGAAGGTAGAAACAGAGAATCTACCAGAGGGAGGCATCCTCAATAGCAGATAATCTGGGAGGGAAGATAACATACAAACATATGAATATACAAATTAGGAGCAGCAATAGGCCACATGGCCCCTCGTGCCTGCTCCACCATTCAACAAGATCATGGCTGATCTGATTGTAACCTCAACTCCACATTCCCGCCTACCCTCGATAACCTTTCACCCCTAGCTTATCAAGAATCTATCTACCTCTGCCTTAAAAATATTCAAAGACTTTGCTTCTACTGTCTTTTGAGGAAGAAGTTCCAACGACTCACGACTCTCTGGGAGAAAAAAAATTATCCTAATCTCTGTCTTAAATGGGCAACCCCTTTTTTTTAAACAGTTACCCCTAATTCTAGATTCTCCTACAAGAGGAAACATCCTTTCTACATCCCCCTGTCAAGACACCTCAGGATCTTTTGTGTTTCAATCAAGTCGCCTCTTACTCTTCTAAACTCCAGCGGACACAAACCTAGCCTGTCCAGCCTTTCCTCATAAGACAACCCACCCATTCCAGGTATTAGTCCAGTAAACCTTCTCTGAACTGCTTCCAATGCATTACATCCTTCCTCAAATAAGGAGACCAATACTGTACACAGTACTCCAGATTCACCAATGCCCTGTATAAATGTAGCATAATGGTAGAAGTGCTCTGTATTTAGTGCATCATCCTTTCCCCAACCGTCATTACTTGTACAAGATTCTGTGCTTTTGGAAAGAGTACAAGGATATATTTGTCACAGTTAGATTATGTGTTATCGACTGTTTCGATAACTGCATATGTTTCTCTTCTTTTTGTATGGTGTTCTCACTATAGTCTGTGCCATGATTGAAGAAGGAACAGCACCATCAAGAATACAAATCAGCATCTGCCGTATGAATAATGACTTTTCTCACCAAGCTGCAGATCTTGTAAAATCTTAGAGCATGATTAGGCTCAAGGTTGCATAACCTGCTAGCTGTGATAAATAATGGAAATATTATGACAGCTGGAATATGACAAGCTATTGCAATGATAATTTACAGCTTACATTTCCACCCCATGAACAGTTTCAGTGGATCCATAAAACAGTGGGCTATAATTGTTGCCATCATTTTCCACCAACCCTGACAATCATCAAATTTGCAAGTACCATGAGTATAGTTTTGTGCTTGTTGCCATCTCCATTAGATCACCACTGTTCCAATGGGAAGGCAGATGGTCTTGTTTGCAGGATTCAAATGTAGTTTTAGTCATCACTGTCAAAATATTGCACAGCCTATGGCACTGGTCTAGTCAAGTGAAAAATAAAATCTTTAAATAAAAAACCTTTTCTTGGACGTCCTCCAGTGATCCTTTTTAAGGATCCTTTGTAAGTCCACTCAACACCAGTAGAACTGGGACCGAGCAGCTATTCCCATTCATACATCAAAATTACAATCAGTGTCCTACAAGCAGTCGTAGGACACTAGCTTGCATTTCTCAACAGCCTCATGCCTGTTTTGGACAAGAGTGCCCAGTTCAAGACCTGCCTGAAAATTGAATTTGGCAGGAAAACGGGTGTCCAAGGTAGCCATCAGGTCTTCTTCTGCCAGTCGCCTGTTTTGCAGGCAAGAAACAGCAACATAACAGTTGAAAATCCCCCCCAGTGCATTTTCTGTCTGACCAAGACCCATCGAGGTGACATTGGTCTTTGGTGAAAGTGTGCAAGGGGTGAAAGCAAACCAGCAGCCACTTCAATGGAATAGAAAATTGGACGCAGTGTTAAACAAGCTGCAAATTCACTCCTGCTGAAGTCTAATTTCACCTCCATCATTTTGAATCTTCTTTCCCTTTTCTTCTGAGTTGCTCCCGTGATTCCATTTATGGCGAGTTATATATGTCTCAGAGTGGCTATAATGCAGGTCCAAGGTTCCACCCCACTTCAGCAGTGGCTAGCTGGAGGGACAGTACAGAGCTGACTGAAACAGTACCAGCTGGGACAGAGCTGTCTGAGGTCAGGCAATTATGGAACCCCAACCAGGCTGGTGTAAAGATCCAAATCCACTGAAGTGAATGGAGGCACTCCAGGATACAGACGCACTCCCATAATTTCTTAAGCAGACATAAAACTCACAACAAGGGCTCCATGAATTTTCTCCCGAACATCCAATGTAATCTTACAAAACTCCCAAATCTACTTGGAGTGGAATTGTGCTGTGTTAAATCAGCAAACAACATTGCTCACATGCTCCGTTCCCATTTGTGATTTTAATAAAGGGTACAGCTATTCATTTTAATTGGTGAATGTTTTCCTTTAAATTTTACACCAATAGTTTTCCAACATTTTTGATCATCTGCAACAACAGTTATATAATTTTCAGTCCTTTTCTTAGTGAATTTTTTTATTCTTTCATTGGACGCAGGCGTCACTCGCAGGATAGCATTTATTGCCCATCCCTAATTGGCCTTGAACTGAAAGGCTTGCTAGGCCATTGCTGTGGGTCTGGAATCACAGGTAGTACAGACCAAGTAAGGACAGCAGATTTCCTTCCCTAAAATGATTAGTAAACCAGATGGGTTTTTACAACCATCAACAATGGTTTCATGGTCACCGTTAGACTAACTTTTAATTCCAGATTTATTAATTGAATTAAAATTTCAATTTTTGCCATGTCCCCAGAGCATTAGCCTAGGCTTCTAGCTCAGTGACATTATCACTATGCCACCATCTCCCCTAATGGTTAGCTGCTATTTGTAAAGGAGTTAATTAGTATGTTCTTAGGAATCTATTGCACATATCTATATTCTGAGAAGCAAGAAAATCCTTCTCATTTCTAATCCTGCTACAGGCTTGTTAATTTGGTACTCTTGTTTTCCAGTTCTGTGATCACAGTCTATTTCCTTTGAGAAAGATTTGTGAGTGTGCAATAGAAAAGAGGACAGTAGTGTTTCGATGCCTTATGAATTATAAGCAACTATTTGACAGAGTGAAACATTCAAGATTATTAGATTTCTTGCCCTGGGTTGGAATTGATGGGCAACGTTTGAGAATTATATGAAATCTTTACTGGCAACAAGAAATAACAGAGAAAGTTGGTAATAGGAATTAGCCAAATGGACAATAATCATAAAAGGAGTGCAGCAAGAGTTGTTTCAACTCATGAGCTGTATTAGTTATAAGGGGCAATCAGGTTGACAAAGAAGTGGAGTTCAAGCTTAAGCTGAAAAACCACCTACATTATGGTAAATACTGGTACAAAAGAGTTTGCAAGAGATGGGTCTGTGTTCTACAGGGTTAAAATACTTCACCTAGATGGTGCCCCCTCTCTGTCAGGTGCTTTTCCATTCATTTTCACTCCAATTTCTATTATCATGACCAGGAAAGACTGAACAGGCTGGGGCTCTTTTCTCTAGAAGAAAAGACGGAGGCGTGAGCTAATAGGTTTTTTAAATTATGAAGGAGTTTGACAGGGTCGACATAGAGATGTTTCCACCTGTAGGGAAGTCCAAACTAGGGGCCATAAATGGAAGATAGTCATGAATAAATCTAATAGGGAATTCAGAAGAAACTTCTCCACCCAGGGTGTGGTTGGAATGTGGAACTTGCTACCACATGGAGCAGTTGAGGTGAATAGCTTATGTGCATTGAAGGCAGTGGCTCTCAAACTTTTTCAGCCATGAATCACTTAGGCTGGGCAAAAGTTCCCACAGACCATCTTCTGGTCCTACTCTGCCTGCTTGTGCTTGCCGCTGCAAAACACACATCAGAATTATGGGAAGAATGGCACTGCTTTTGGTGAGATGCCAATGAGGTGATGTCTGGTTCCAAGCTGGAGAGCTTCATCCTATTGCGGGCTCCATGTTCAGCCTGTTCCTCTTCTTTGTTTTCAGCAGCGCAAGTTGTGTGTTGTAACAGTAACATTAGTCTTGCTTATAAAACTACATTTTTGTTGCTCGCGCTTATGATGACTCGTGCTGAGCACGCGGGAGCTGATCTAGTTTTGTGACATCACGTGAGCGGTGGGGACGAGGGTTCTGGCATGTTCTCTCGTATGGCCTCGGTCATGGCATTACACATCAGCGACTTGCATTTTGGACTGGTCCACGGACCACCTGAAGGGCACTTGTGGGCCCCCAATAGTCTGCGGACCACACTTTGGGAATCACTGATTTAAGGGGAAGCTAGATAAGAACAAGCGAGAAAAGAATAGAAAGACATCTTGATACGGGTAGATGCAGTAGGGTAGGAGGAGCAAAAACAAGAAATGCTGGATTCACTCAGCAGGTCTGGCAGCATCTGTGGAAAGAGAAGCAGAGTTAACGTTTCGGGTCAGTGACCCTTCTTCGGAGTTCCGAAGAAGGGTCACTGACCCGAAACGTTAACTCTGCTTCTCTTTCCACAGATGCTGCCAGACCTGCTGAGTGAATCCAGCATTTCTTGTTTTTGTTTCAGATTTCCAGCATCCGCAGTATTTTGCTTTTATATTAGGGTAGGAGGAGGCCTGGGTGGAACATAAACTTCAGCATAGACCAGTTAGGTCGAATCACCTGTGTCTATGCTGTAAATTCTATCTAAGTTTTAATATAGCAATTTAATTTGTTATTATTTCCATGAACATTTATCTTTAAAAAAAGGCCTCAGCCCAAAATATCTTCTAAAAATTCAAGTAAATTGCACCCACTGGATACTCTAATCCTTCAATTAAACTCAGCCTTCTGAGGGGTCCTGGCAGCTCATGATGTGTTGCAAAAATGACTTATTGTAACATCAACAATTTGCTAGGTGAACGATGATGGCTCTGATAAAATGGAACAGAATATTTTCCTCAAGGCCAATATGAAGTTATCAACCCTGCAATTCATGCCTCGCTTTGTAGAATTTCAGAAAAGCATTATCTTTCCTTCAGTTCCCAGATAGATAAATATTCATGGAAGTCTTAAAACAGTGAGTGTATCTGATCTGATCCAGCTGCCCAGCAGATGTTTTATCCTTTAGGTTTGCTCATATCATGTGATTCACCCTGTGGCTCTATTTGTGACATAATTTGACCAGATCTGAGATTTGTCCTCAAGTTCTGAAGATTTAATTTAGCACATCTGCATTTCCACATGTTCCAAAATATTTGTACCCAACTCTCCCTTAAAAGCCCTTTGTGGCTTTTTACCATTCTGTGCTACTCTTGCTCAGCTAACCTATCTCTTCGGCTGTCTCTTAGTGCTAGGAATCATCTGACTTTTTATTATCCTTCTTTTACTAGATTTAAATTTTATGTGATCCTTCAATCCTTAATATTTTATCTGCGTGTATCCAATTGTCTTAAAAATGAATCCAGAAAAATTGACATCCAATGTGGCTCCAGTTTTCTGTAAATAAATCTAATAAGATTTTTTAAGATCATGTAACATAGTGACATTTGACCTTTCAAGAGAAACATATGTGGGATTAATTTACTCTTTCTACACTGATTATTAACAAATTAGAGTAGGTATTTTTGTGAATGCTAATAATTTTGTATCAACTGCTACTGTGTCCTTAAGATTCATTTCCTATAGGCCTGAAGTTCTGAGGCTTTGGTCTTCAGCTAACAATGCTGCATCTCCTTCTCCCAAATGCACAGTATTGACAGATCTATTACTACATCCTTCAGGCGATATTCTTGAAAAACCTTCGCCCAGAGTCAATGTTTCCTATTTCTATTCCAGGGCCTGAATGGCAGCTGCAAATGGGCGAAAATAACAATGTCAGAACTAAGCAAATTCTGAGTAAATTTGCACATCCCATGTTAAATGCTGTTTGCCAAATAGTTAACAAGCACAGAAACTATTCTACACTCATATCTCTGTTAATGTGCAAGAGAAATATTTGCTCCAGAGTGAGGAAAGGTTTAATCAGACTAGCTTAAAGTGAATTAAAAACAACACCGCAATTGATTTGTCTTTACATTGTAATATGTTAGCTTTTAGCTTTTGTTTGTTAGGTAAGGAAGCATGATTCTATCTTAAAATAGTTGTAAGTATACTAAGGTGTTGGCCACTGAATTTTTGAACTGAGACTGGCCTCTACAGCATCAGTAGGTTTAAATATGAAGTAACCATCTGTTTAATGACAGAAGTTAATTGAAGATGCACTATTGCGCATTGCTTCCCAAGTTTCAGGGAGATTTTAATCACCAATATGGGTTCAAAGAGAACAGGAAAACATCAGGATAAAACATTATCTTTCAATTAATGTTTCTACAGAATGGAGGAATCAGCTGGTGCTGAATTTGACAGAATCAAAGCCAGACATAATGCAAAGTTTCACTTGGTGGGATAGCAATTTTCTGTAACAACAGAGAAATTTGTGATAAGATAACAAAATGGGGAATTAGATTGACCTCATTAGCTCAATGTAAAAAGAGGTTGTTAGTGAGGAAACCAGCTTATTAGCTGTAGTGTTTGATAATATATAGGTCCAATTAGTTTCTCCTTATATGGAGTTGTAGAAATGTGTGAATTGACATATAGTAAGAGTGAAAGTAAAGTTTTAAAAAGTGGCAAATTGTAATGAGGATTTAGATTAAAAGGGCTGCATTTTGCAGCAAGGCCGCTGCTCCCAATATCGGGATTGGAAGCGGGAGCCACTTCCGCTTGGGCGGGAATCAGCCATCTGCACGTGATCCTCTAGCATCCGGCCAGTTAACAGTCGGGAGGTGAGGGGGTCGACCACTGAGGGAGCGGAGGTGGGCTAATAGGCAACAAAGGCTGCGTCGGGATAGTGGGGACTTGCTGGAAAGCTTAACGGAGGAAGAAAGCGACAGTGGGAATGGCAGAAGGAAGATCCTGGGTGGCGCCATGGTTCAGCGATGCGTCCCTGCAGTCTTTCCTCCAGGCTGCCAGGGCTAGGTGGGAGCTCGTCTTTCCTCGCGATGGGAGGAGGAGACTGGCACATCTCACCAAGAAAGCCTGGATGGAGATTGCAGAGGAGGTCAGCAGCCATGGCGTCACCTCAAGAACCTGGATCCAATGCCGCAAGCTCGTCAATGACCTTATTTGTTCCACCAAGATGAGTACTCCATACCTCATTTCCCTTTGGGGCTTGCATGTGGCAACGTGAGCGGGTGAGTTTGGGAGAGAGGGAGCGACCACCCAGTCGAAGGCAAAGCGGTCATGCAGCAGCATATCCTGTTAGAGGCAGGGCTGCACCTCAGTGAGAGGCACCTGTCTGTGTTTGCTGACACCCACAAGGTCCCTCAAGAGTGGCTGCATGCAGGAGACATTTGTGTGCCCCCATCATGGACAGCTGAACTGCCACCAGCGATAGGCACTGTGCTTGTCCTTATGGGGAGACTAACAGGGTTCAACTTTCTGATTGCAGGAGAAAACACCCACAATTTCAAGGAACAGGCCAAGACCGGTGAAGGAGTTCTATTCCTAGCCATCCTAATCCCCATGGAGCAGGAGGCGTTAGAACTGGCAGGGCAGCATGGGGGCCACTCCATCACAGGTGGCGAGACAGAAGTGCAGACCCAGGAGAGTGAGTGGCATAGTCAGAGGCACAAGGGAGCCTCTGGTACACAAGAAGCTTAGTGCTCATGTGTTCACCATTGGATACATGGAGCTCCACACTCGTAGTTGGAAGGAAACAATGGGAAGCGCATAACCCTTTAATCTATCTGTTCTTCATTCAGGTCAGGACGAATAACAGACAGCTGGAGTGACTGGGGGAGAGCCAGCCACCTCTGAGGAGGAGGAAGGAGCCTCAGAGGGTGCACTGTCACATCAGTACAGATACTCTCATGTAAGTGTGTATCCGTTCACGATTAGATTCAGGGACACAAGCTGATGAGCACATCACAGACGTTCCTGAGCATCTGATGGAGGCTGTGACAGCCAAGGCCACTGACAGAGGCCAAACTGAGCCCCAGCTCGATGATGCGCCTCATGGAGAGCCAGATCCAGAGAAACTCTCAGTGGATGCCGGAGATGCGCACACACCTGCATGTCATCTCCTCGTTGATGAGGTCTATTCAGAAATGGCTGGGTGAGAGGGGAACAAGGTGCCTGGAGTCTCCACCACATCCTCGTACTTCTCAGGACAGCAGAGAGGCAGAGGTGCACCTTGCAAGGGAGGAGGAGCGGTTGCCTGATGCATCTGGGGCTCTTCTCAGCATGCTGCTGGTGTTGACAGCAGCAGTTCAAGTAGCCTCGACGACCTGTGCAGGAGCCCCTCAGCACGCCTGGGCCTTCCAGGCCTCAGGCAGCCAGAGAATAGCTGCCAAGTTCACTCCAAGCCACGTGGCAGCAAGGTCAGCATCCTGTCTCTACCTCAGCTGCAAGCGCAGGGGGAGCACCACGTAGGAGCATGTGTAAGGCATTTAAAAAGTGCACCTGGCTGCACCTGGGGTTCACGGAGAATAGAGCATCAAACTGTGAAACCTCACATTTCTTGTGCTGTTAAATAAAGGACTACTGTATTGACACTACTTCTCCATCCACTTTTTGCTGCCCTTGGGGTCTTCAGTTATAACTTGTCTCCCTCCAGGGGTTGGATACGAGGGACAATGCCGTGTACAGTCGACACTTCACCCTTGCTGCTGTGCAATGTGCATCTAGGTACAGGGCGCTGGAATTATAAATGAAGGAGACAATGGCAGGGATACAGAAAGTTAAGGTTATATTGCTATGGTCCAATTGGTAGTAGGGTCATATGAAATGTATGTGTATTAGTGTGTCCTGAACCTCCCTTGCACATATCTCACTGCATCTTGCCTGCTGTCCCTGGGGTCCTTCATCTTGCATTGCCTGGTCAGCAGCCTCCTCCACATCCTCATCATGAGAGGAGGCATCGCAATACACGGGATCTTCATTGTTCATTGCCTCCCCTCTCTGCAGCGCCAGGTTGTGCAGTGCACACAGCACCACCACGATACACAAGACCCTTGCTATAGCATTCTGAAGGGCTCCACTGGATCATTCAAGACACCTAAGTTACATTTTCAGATGCCCTATGGCCTGTTGGATGATCGCTCAGGTTGACCCATAACAGGTGTTGTACCTCTCCTCTGCATCCATGCATGGATTCCTCACAGGAGCTAGTAGCCAAGTCTTTTGTGGGTAGAGCCCTTGACTCCGAGTATCCATCACCGAAGGCGTGTGGTGGGCTGGGAAAGCTGTGGCACCTGAGACTGCCTGAGTAGGTATGTGTCGCGGCTGCTTCCCAGAAACTGTGCGCACACCTGAAGGATCCATCTGCAGTGGTCCCAGACCAGTTGGACATTGATGGAATGGAAGCCCTTCTTGTTGATGAAGGCTGATGGCTGGTCTGTGGGAGCATTAATGGCCACATGCATGCAGTCGATCACACTCTGCACCTGGGTGAATCCAGCGATGGCTCCAAACCCAATGCCTTTCTCGGCTTGACTGTCTGGATTAGTGCTGCAACGTACACACATGCTGGCCTTCTAGAACAGAGCATCAGTCAACTCCTTGATGCATCAATGCATCGCAGACTGTGAGGTAAAAGACATAACTCCAGTGGATCCCTGGAAAGTTCCTGAGGCATAGGTGTGCCACGGTGACCTTCACTGCCACTGGCACGGTGTGGCCACCACTTCCCATGGGGCTCAGCTCATCCTCCAGCATAGCACAGATCAGGTATGGCCTCCCTGGAGAGGCACAGTCTTCGGAGACACTGCCACTCAGTCATTTGTAGGTAGCTGAGCCTTGGATGATTGACCCTTTCTGAGGGGTAGCTTCTTCTGCACACAGGAGGCTGGACGCATGCCCCTCTGCGCCTTTCTCCTGTGTCCCCACTCTGAGGTCAGCCCCCCTGTTGGCCCTGAGCTTGCTGATATGCTGCCTGTGGCTGGACCTCTCTGCCTCTCTGCTGCTCCTCCTCCTCACTGGGGTCCGCAAACCTGAAGTGAATGAGGCCCATGACAGGTGACCTCTCTCAGCTTCCAAGGCCTCTTATGCAAAGGCATCCCCTCGCTTTTCTCCCACTTCTTCTGCTCAGATGCCAATGCCCAGATGGGACCCTGGTGGCATGCCCTCCCACAGTGCTGGCACCTTCCCCCCACCCCTTCCCCGCCACCCCCCCAACACTGCCTTCATTTGCCACTGCCTGCGCTGCTCCACCCTTTCTGGAACACCACGCTGACTCTAATGATGGCTGCCAGATGAAGGCAGCACTGAACTCCTACTTGCTTGCTGCCTCCTTTTACTGGACGAGGCTCTGAAGCCCTGTGGTTCCCGTGTTTCATTTGTAAAATTAAAATCACTCTCAATTGGCCAATTAATTGGCTTAATTACCTTCCTGACGCCTTCATGCGCGATGTCCTCCCGCCATGTCGGCAGCCATTGGGAATATCCGGCAGTGACGTGTCTTCTGTCCTGATATTCCGTCCCTCCGACCTCCGAGCCTGTCCCTAAAGGGCCCAGAAAATTCTGGCCAATGAGTTTGAGCAACTTGAATACTGAGTTCAGAACTGTACTGTGATTGAGTTCCCAACTGTTGGGTGTGGTTCTAAGTACTATATTTTAAGTGGGGAGACAAGGCATAGTGGTAATGTCACTGCACTAATAGTCCAGAGGCCCAGGCAAATGCCCTGGAGCACAGGTTCAAAGCCCACCATGGCAGTTGGTCAAATTTAAGTTCAATTAATTAATAAAAATCTGGAATTGAAAACTATTCTCAGTAATGGTGCCATGAAACTATCATCAATTGTTATAGAAACGCATCTGGTTCACTAATGTCCTTTAGGGAAGGAAATCAGCTGTCCTTACCTGGTCTGGCCTACATGTGACTCCAGGCCCACAGCAATGTGGTTGACTCTTAACTGCCTTCTGAAATGGCCTAGTAAGCCACTCAGTTGTCAAGGACAATTAGGGATGGGCAACAAATGTTGGCCTTGTCAGCAACACCCACACCCATGAAAGAATAAAAAAAAGGTGTGTGCTGAAGTACTGCACATACCACACGCTTAATAAAACTATGAATGTTTAACCTCAATGCTTCAAGAACCTTAATGATTTTGAGGAATCAATGGACCATCTAATCATAAATAAAATCACCGTCGACAACCAACAGCAAGTTTAGGGGTATAGGCAAAAGTTAGAACCTGCCCAATTAATACCATATCACAAAATTTACAAAATATTGCATGCTGTAGCTCCAATGTACACATAAATTAAACCTATGAGGGGGAAAATATTATCTTAATTTTGCGGCTTTCCAAATAATGACAAATTTCTTGAACATTCATGTCTCAAGTGAAATGTATTCCAAAATTGTGTAGGATCTAAAACCTTGTCATTGTAGAATAAAAGAAATTAACAGCTTGCACTTATATAGCACCCTTAACATAGGAAAAATATCCCAAGGTGCATCACAGAAGCCTGTAAGGAAAAATAATAGACAGTGAGTCAGGCAAGATGTATTTTGAAGTGTAACCTAAAGTTTGGTCAAAGAGATCAGTTTTAAAGAGTGCCTTAAAGAAGGAGCGAGAAGTGGAGAGGCCTTGGGTTTAAGGAGAGATTCCCAGAGCATAGGGACTAGGGCTGAAGGCCTGGCAGCCAATTGTATGGTGAAGGAAAGTGGGATGCACAAGAGGCCTGAGTCAGAGAAAGAGCGAGTTGGAGAGGTTGAAGCGCTGGAAGAGGTTACAGAGATGGAGAAGGACCAGGCTATTCCCATAAATTTAAACATGAGGGTGAGAATTTTAAATTTAAGTGAATGGAAGAGCAGGAGCCAATGTCGGTCAAAAAGGACAGGGATGATGTCTGAGCAGGATAGGATATGGGCAGCACAGTTTTGCAGGAGCTGATGTCTACAGAAGGTTGGCATGGCAACATTGGAGTAATTGGGGGTGATTTGCTATGAGCCCATTTTACACAACAGGCTTGGAACAATTTCACCCCCAATGAATCCAATTCTGTCCTGTTACCATGCCAAATGGAAAAGAAAATTGAGTGTGGTGTAAAATGGATGGCTGATTCACTGTGAACCCATATTAATCTACTGGTAAAGACTGATTTCTCCTCCCTGCATCCCACCCCACCCATTGAGGTTGGAGGTGACAAAGGCACGGATGAAGGTTTGAGCAACAAATGGGCTGAGGTAGATCAGAGAGCAAAGATTACATTTAATGAATTTAGAGGTATTCTGATATTTTGTTCGAATTTATGTTAAACTTATGCATCTGACACTTCACAATGCGTTTGTACCATGAGGGAATTCCATCAGCAAGAACAATGGGAGTGAGTAGCAGTTCCATATTTCACAACATTTTGCATTGTTAGCAAATTCGTTCCAGTAGTTGTTACTGTAATCATGGAAATCATGGCCTTTGTCCTGTTTAATACTCTGTTTGATATTGCATTGTAATACAATTCAGTACAGCATGGCCGAGTGTTGTTCAGCTGCAATCTTATACAACCATCAAGTCCCACTTCAGTCTAAATTTGTAACAATCTAAGTTGGCACAGGAGGGTGGTTTCTACTTCAAGCTGTATTAACCATTCAGCTGAGATAAATAAAATTGATGGCCTCATGTCAATAAAGTAAAGTGTGTCAACTGAATCATAGCAAAGCCACAAAGTGACTTTGTTTATCAGAGGGAATTCATTAAGTGTTATCATGATAGAAGTCATCTTTCCTAACTCCTTTTTTCCAAAGCTCTAGAGAGTTGTTCCAAGGTCTCAACATCATTTTGAACTCAAAAAATTATTACTAAGAAATAAAAATATTTCAAGCATATCTCCATAATGTATATATGGGAAAGAGAGAAAGAGAGCAAGCAAAAGAGAGAGAGGGAGAGGTGTAGCCAGTCAACATACACTGGCATGAATTTTAACTCCCCCGGCCTGCTGGAAACTGAGTGGGAGTACATTAAAATGAGGGGGACAACTTTCTCCCTCTGAACCTCCTGCCTTCCTGATCAGTCTAAATATAAACCTGCTCTGTTGAGCAAGTGAGCGAGACATCCTCCCCAAGCTGGTGGGCCCTCATTAAGTATGCAGATTAGGGCCAATAATGTCATTGGGACATTATCTGCTATTCTAGACTGAGGCCTGGCAGCAAGTAATGTTTTCCCTGTCAGGCCAAACCTGCCAGGAGAGAGATCATAGACCAGAATGGACCCAGGCAGGTATGTTTTGAATTTCAGGTTGATCTCCTGTTTTTCTAAAGCTATTCACATGAGTGACTTAGGTCTTTCTCTTTTAAAATCTCACTTAGTACACCTGCATATCTCATCTTCATTTCATATTCTGCCATTCACCTCTATAATGAAGATCTCCTTCTGATGATACCAAGTTCGATGAAGAGTTCCACCCAGAATATTCATCTTCTCGACCTCAGTTTATGAGGTACACCTCAAGGCTTGTCTACATGGGTGAAAGCTTGGGAAGATTTAGAATCAAGACTCTTATTTGTTTTAACCTGCCTGAATATTAGCACTGCACATTCAGGCCGGTCATTCTAGGCAGTGAATTCAATTGCATTATTGATGGAAACTCAATGCTACACTGCTAACCCCAGAGAACGTTGAGTAACTCAAGGGATTACAAAGGTTGGAGAACCATGAAACATCTCTTTGAGTCTCCAGTTCACTAGTGGGAGGCGATCAAGGAAAATATCAAGAGGTTCTTTATCTCCAAAGGTGTTCAGAGGGCAAGAGAGAGACAGAGGGAAATATCTCGACTCCAGAAAAGTATGCAAAATCTGCTCCGGCTGCAGTCGATGGGAGTCGAGGTCAAGGAGGATCTCCAAGAGGTGAAGAGCCAGTAGGCCTCACTCTTTGCCCTGGAGGCCTCCAAGATCATCTTCCGGTCCAGAGTCCGCTCTGTTGAGCAGGATGAGATGTGCTTGTGTTCCTTCTTCCAAAAGGTACACACAGAGAGCTCAGTGATCAGCAGCCTGAAAGAAGAGGATGACTCGGTAACGTCTTCGCAGTCCGACATACTAAGGATCAGCAAATCCTTTTATGCTGGCCTGTACAACATGAAGCCCACGGCCAGCACGGCCTCCCAATCCTTCCCGTCATCTATCACGGAGGTCTTAGATGACAGCATGAGGAAAAGACTGGACAAACCGCTAACTCTGGATGAGCTGACAAACGCCGTCAGGTCCTTCAAGACGAGTAAAACTCCCGGAAGCGACAGCTTACTGGTCGAGCTGCATTCGGCTGTGTGGGACTGGATCGGCCCAGACCTGCTGGAAGTGTACGAGAGTATGTTTCTGGCTGGCAGCATGTCAGAATCCATGAGGAAAGGCATCATCACCCTCATCTACAAACGGAAGGGGGAGAGGGCGGAAATCAGAAATTGACGGCCCATCTCACTGCTTAATGTTGACTACAAGATTCTGTCCAAAAGCATCGCCAGTGGGGTCAAGTCTGCTCTGGAGTTGGTGATTCACTCTAACCAGACCTGCACTGTACCCGTCAGGAAGATCACTGATCGTATCCCTGAGTACCGCAAGACTATCGCCTATGTACGGGTCAGGAGGGTGGGCACCTGCCTCATCAGCTTGAACCAGGAGAAGGCTTTTGACAGGATATCGCACACATACATGATGGACGTGCTCTCCAAAATGGAGTGTGGGGTGGGAGTTCGCAATTGGATCAAACTGCTCTACATAAACATCAGTACTGCAGTCTCAATCAGTGGGTGGGAATCAGAAAGTTTCCCGATCCAATCTGGAGTCAGACAGGGCTGTCGTCTCTCCCCTGTCTTGTTTGTTTGCTGTATCGAACATTTTGCTGAGTCCATTAGGAAGGATGTGGGCATAAGAGGAGTGACAATCCCAGGCAGCGGAGGCACTCAGGTCAAAGCCTCCCTGTACATGGACGACATCGCCGTTTTCTGCTCGGATCCACTGTCTGTTCGCAGACTGATGAGCATCTGTGACCAGTTTGAACTGCCTCGGGAACCAAAGTTCACCACGGCAAGAGTGAGGCCATGTTCTTTGGGAATAGGGCCGACCGATCCTTTGTCCCCTTCACCGTCAGGTCAGAATACCTGAAGGTGCTGGGGATATGGTTCGGAAGGGCCGGGGTGTGCGCCAAAACCTGGTAGGAGCAAGTAGCCATGGTACACCATAAACTGAGCATGTGGGAGCAGCATTCTCTCTCCATTGTGAGTAAGAACCTGGTCATCAGTTGCGAGGCGCTCATATTGTTGCTGTATGTAACGCAGATCTGGCCCATACCTGACTCCTGCGCCGTGGCAGTCACCCGAGCCATTTTCCACTTTATCTGGAGATGCAAAATGGACCGGGTCCGGAGGGACACAATGTTCAAACCACTGGATAAGGGTGGGAGAAATGTACCCAACTCCCGCCATAGTGAACTGAGGGGCTGGACCCATGGGAAACCCCTCAGGCTGTGTACTCCAAATATGGGTTTGCTGTAAAATGTACATGGCATACAAAATGGAATGGAAGGGTTGTGAGGCGACTCACTCCTGTATTGAAGAAAACCGATTTCCTTTGGAATGTCAACTTGGTGCTCTTCTGAACTATTTTGTAGTGTATGTTTTACAGATTTTTATGAATAAAGTATGTTTTTGGGGAAAAAAAATTAGCACTGCACTGATTATTACTGATTAACAACAGTCTGCTGCAACTGTTCCCCATGGTATGCTCACGAGATTCAGATGAGGGAGATCCTTCAGTCAGGCTTATTCCACCTGTACTATACTGGTCAGTGTGCTGTTAATATTAAATGAGGATAGTTGACTTTGGGTCAAAGTAACAGGGGTCTTATCTTCTACATGAGCACTGAGCAACACAAAGTTCACATTCATGACATCACATCCTGTGATGATGCTTATGGTTAATATACATAATCTACTAAGCAACAGCTTATGCACATTAAACTACATCAACCATCCCGTCCCCATAGCCCTCCCATCAAAACATCTATTTCTTAAGTGATTCCAGATAATCCCCTTGAATACCCTATCCACAAGTACTTAACGTGTTTAATCAATCTTTATGTGAACAACTTCCTGACATCAGACCAAAGTTTGACTTTAACTAGATTGGACCTGAGTGCCTTTGCACCTACTATTCTGGTATAGTTTGTAGTTGTGCTGTTTCCTGTCATATGTCATAAGACAAACTCTCAGAAGCTTTTTATCAAAGACTGAAAAGGCCAAATTTCTCGACTGTTTCCTGACAACATTATTGTCTGATGCTAGGGAATTGGCATTGCAGCTGTTCTCTGAATTGTCTCCATACTTGAATGCCTCCCTTATGTTTTAGTGATCAGAACTAGACTCAGTAATCAGGATGTGATCTGACCACAGCCTCACTGGTTTGGTAACAAAGTTCAAAATTCCTTTTAATCTAGTGATTGGACATGTTGTGCACAAATCTCTGAACACTCCGGATGCCTTTCAGCATTATCCTAAATCCTAAAACCATTTCTGCGATACTTATGCTGCCTAGTTTAACAACATAGTTTATTCTAGCTTCCTTGGCACTCAATTCCCCCAACATTTGTAAAATGCTTACATTCAATTACTATTTTTAAACATGTGAATCCGTACAAAACTGATGAGAGAAAAAGATCAGGTCCCCTTGGATATGTTGGGGGAGAAATTGGGCTCATTTGTGCCCATTCTTTGGCTGCTTCATGTGGTGTTAGAGCTTCAAATTGGCGTCTGGGGCACATGAGCACACTTTTAGGGAAAATTGCACTGGACGCCATATTGATGAGAACATTAGCAAAATGCACAGTAAACAGCCGCTGGAAATATACAGAGCAGGCAGAACATTGACACTGGCAGTACCATTTGAGCTCATCGCTCTAGCTAATGCCCTGTCTTAAACTTGCACAACTGAACATGTCTATACCCCACCAGAGCTGTTTGAAGCTGTATCATCAACTACTTACAGGTTAGTTGCTGGTGGATTTTTTCTGGCTGTTGCTATGATTCTACAAGTGTTTGATGCTTTCTATAGTTGTTTCAAGTCGCAAAGGTCTGCAGGGAGTGGTGTGGCAGGTGCTGAAGTAATTTTTGTTGACTTTAAGGATTCTTCACAAAGCTCCCAGACATGGGTGCACTAGTAGACCTTCCCCATGGAATACAGCAAGACTTGGAAAATGAACTAAGTTTCACGCAGAGCAAGACAAGCCGATGAGACAGGGAGGAGGAGAAGGAGGAGGAAGAGGAAAAAAGGGTCTCATCAGGAGACCATATCCCCACCACCACCCCGCCCCCCCCCAGCATGTTCAAGGGAGCAATTCTCCTACCTGAACCTCGGTGAGGAACAATGGGCAGAATTTTACCAGCCCCTGGGTGGCAGGTTGGGAGGTGGACGGGGCAGTAAATTAGAAGGGAACCGTGTCAGGATACTGCCCCGATGCAATCGCACTGCCAGGGAATTTTCCCAGCGGTGGAAGCAAGGTGGATCGGCTGCCCACTCCAACCGGCGTAAGTAAAGGCCCAATTAAGGACCATTTTACAGGGCCACTGTCATTTTTCTGATGGCAGGGCAGCCCCTTGCTGAGTGGAGAGGCTGCCAGCTTCATGAGGTGGTCTCTATGTGACATCCTATGGGGCCATCAGAGCCAGAGGCCCCAAAGAGGGGGCCACAGGCAGGGAAGGCAGCCCCAATGATCCCCTGAAAGGCTTTCCCCTCTAATCCTTGGCCCCCTGAATCTTTACATTTTTATATATTTACCTGCCCGAGCTCCTGAATTCTTTCTGCCAGTAGTGCTACTGAGGCTTCAGAGCTGCCGTCCTTAGTTGAACATTGTAAAATGGCCGAGCAGGCCCCGCTGCTGGCAATTGCAAGCTTGGGACCTGCTTTTTGCCCCAACATCGGGTCCTGAAGCCCAAGATCTGTGCTTTGGTAAGGACATCTCACTGAAATCTGCTACCTGCTGCAGCTATAACTGCAATCTCAGAGCAGCGAAAGGACTACGTTGCCAGTGGCTATGTAAATAACTGTGGTGATGAACATTTATGCATCGGGTTCCTTCCAGGCTGGAGCTGGAGATATTAGTAACATCTGACAGTTTGCCATCCACTGTTGTGTAAGGGAGGTCACTGAGACTCTCCATTCAATGAGAATGAACTACATTTCATTCTCTCTTGCCAAAGACAAACAGACAGAGCAAGCACACAGCTTATCTAGGATTGCAGGTTTCCCCATGGTGCAAGGAGCCATTGACTGCAGGCATATTGCTTTGCGGCACTGCATGCAAATTCTGCCCTATACTGGAACCAAAAGGGATTCCACTTGCTCAACACCCAGTTGCTGTATGTCCATACAGGTCAATGCCCTGTATCCTGGCAGCAGCCTAAAAGTGCAGCAGTCCACTGTGCCAGCTGCATTTCAACCACCATGACAAACCAAAGAGTGTCTACTGAGAGACAAGAGCTATCCATTGATGACGTAGCTGAAGACTCTGGTGCATAACCCACGCACATATGTGCAGCATGCATAAAACGAAAGAAAGCCTTGCTGCCACACGAAGTGTGATAGAACAGAAAAATGGCATGGTGAAACAATGCTTCTGCTGCCTGGAACACTCCGGAGGAGCCCTGCAGTACTCGGCAGAGTGAATGTCAAGATTTGTCAAAGTCTGCTGTACGCTGCACAATTTTACCTTCAAGTTGGCACCTTGCCACCAGTGATACAGTGAGCAGTTGAAAAGCATGAGATAGAGGAAGAAGAGAAGGATGTTGAAGGGTGGAGGCATCCTCGACAGCCACTTTCTGCCCAAGCTGTCAGTGAATAGCTTATCCGAGTGCAATACCAGTTGCTGCAACCCCAATTCTCCATTCACCAACAATCCTGCACCTTTCCTTCTCTCAGGCAATGATCAAAACAGCATCTGCTTGTCCTCAATGCAAAAATAAACGCCACCACAAAATAGTCCTTTTAAATCAAATTTATAAAACAAATCATGCCATGTTGCATACAAAGATCAACTAATCACCCTTTTGCATTTTCTTAATGCATCACATTTGCTTTTGCCTGCCCTAGTGCTCCTATGGGCTCCAAGCTCTACGCAAAGCCTTGTTCCCAGTTTATGCCAGACCCCTCCATGCTCCTTGACATTGAATGCAGGCTTTCTGGCAGGCTTTCCAATGTGCCAAGCATTTCATTGTACATACCCATCTTCTTCTGTAAGCTGCCCTATCAAAGTTCTCATCTGAATCCTCTGCAGCAAAACTCATGTGCGACATCAACCTCCGGCGAGCTGGCATCTGCACTGTCCTTGGCCTCTGTTCAAGCTGCAGGCCCCTTGTGTCCGATGTCTCAACACGTGTAGATTCCGCTTCTATGCTATCCTCTAATTTAAGCACAATGTCAGTATCTGAGCTGGTGGGTACAAGTGTCAGATTGAGTGATGGAGTATCTTCATCATCGCTATGTTCTTGCTGTTCCTCTACTATGTCACGAGATTCCATTTCTTGAGTATCTGAAATTAAAAAGGCACAAGGGTTAGGTTGTGTTGCAGGGAGAAGAAAAAGTAAGAGGTCCATGCTTACACCATCTACAGCTCTGCAGTTTGTAAATCAGAAGAGAGTGTGGGGTAAGGGGGCAGTGGAATGTGAGAAGGAGGATTAGGTGGGAGCATACTGTCATCTTTAATGGTTTCAGCAACTCCACGGGCTATCGCCTCAACAATGGGAATCCAAATAATGTCCAGCACCATCTCCTCCATGGAATCAGGATATACATGCTTTTCCCCCTTAGGTTAGTTCCTGCTGCTTCTTGTTGTGTGCCACCTTGTCCTGCAAGAGAGAGGGAAGTGTGTCAGTGAGTGCCATGCAATCTGTTTGGGTGATGTGGCTGTCATGGTTGAATAGCTGGCAGTGTGTGCAAGCTGTGAGATGTGTGTGTGAGCCCTACAGTAGTGCTAAGTATGTGAGGATGAGGAGAAACATATGAATGTTAAGTATGAGCCTTGATTGATAAAGATTGTTGGTAGGTGAGTAACGGAGTTGTGGTGATTTAAGCAGTGTATGAGGCTAGTGGTGCAGTTGATAGGATATGCAATTTGACAATGCATTTTCAAACCTTAACCACTTGTGTGAGGTCATTGAAATTCTTGCGGCATTGCAACCAGGTCCTTGAGGCTTGACTCCTGCCATTGATCTCCACAGCTATCTGCTCCCACTGACTTCTGAGCATGTGTCTGGAGGACCTCTTGCAGATATAGGATGTCTCTTCTCCTCTACACCTCATCCACCAAGGCCCCAAGTGCAGCGTCCAAAAACTTTGGAGGCCATGCTCTCCTATGTTGTATCATTCTTCAATGTTTCCCACATCAGATTCACTTCCTGAATGATTACCAGCACCTTCTCCGGCTAAAAAGTATCTCCCCTTTAAAGAGTGCAGGCTCGCTTTAAGTGCTGCCAGCGACTCACAACATTGGCCTCATGCTGATGAGTCCAGCTAATCAACAGTGCCGTTAGTGCTGGTTGGGCTCTGAAATCATTCAAACCAGCAGGCAGCATGAAGTTGGCATGCTGTCCACATTGCAATGAATGGGTGCGGGATAATTACGTATCACAATTGTCATGCCCGTTTTCAGGGGCTATCAAATTTAGACCCCATTATTTGCCCAGTGCTTAAAACCCATATTATATTCAGCTTCAGTTATATATTTGACTAATATTCTATTCAGTGGATCCCCAAGATATAGCCCCCATTATTAATGACTAGAATATAATTTATTTTTCCTTTTTTATTATTCAAGTATTCCTTTTAGTAAGAAGCACATGCATAATGTATTTAACAAATGACATAATCCGTAATTACATGCAGAATAACTACAATACATCAAATATTAAAGACCAGCAGAGAAGATACATTCCTGTTCATTATAAGATTTAAAACATTAATTACAGGAGATTAAAAGGCACAAAAGATATACATCTTTCAATAATTTCACAGAGGGGAAAAGACTTTCATCAAAGGTTGGCGGGTGGGAAGAATATCACTGTGTTTTGTAAAACATTCCAAAAGTTATCTCTCCTAATGGTTCATGAGTAGCTGAATTCTACAGATCGGCAAGGTCTTTGGCTTGATCCTCAGTTTTTGCTTATTTCCCAGATCTTAATCAGAGCAACTGGGACACTAGTGAGAGGGATATCAAACAAAGTAAATCTTCATCTGGGACCCTTGGGCATACGAACATATGAACATACGAATTAGGAGCAGGAGAAGGCCACTCGGCCCCTCGAGCCTGCTCTGCCATTCCATAAGATCATGGCTGATCTGATTGTTAACTCAACTCCACATTCCTGCTTTCCCCAAATAATCTTCCACCCCCTTGCTTATCAAGAATCTATCTACCTCTGCCTTAAAAATATTCAAAGACTCTGCTTCCACTGCCTTTTGAGGAAGAGAGTTCCGAAGACTCACGACCCTCTGAGAGAATAAATTTCTCCTCATCTCTGTCTTAAATGGGCAATGCCTTATTTTTAAACAGTGACCCTTAGTTCTAGATTCTCCCACAAGAGGAAACATCCTTTCCACATCCACCCTTTCAAGACCCCTCAGAATCCCTCAGAATCGTATATGTTTCAATCAAGTCACCTCTTACTCTTCTAAACTCCAGCGGATACAAACCTAGCCTGTCCAACATTTCTTCATAAAACAGTCTGCCCTTTCCAGGTATTAGTCTAGTAAACCTTCTCTGAACTGCTTCCAATGCATTTACATCCTTCCTTAAATAAGGAGACCAATACTGTACATAGTACTCTAGATGTGGTCTCACCAATGTCTTATATTGCTGAAGCTAACCTCCCTACTTTTGTATTCAATTTCCCTCGCAATAAACTATAACATTCTCTTAGCTTTCCTAATTACTTGCTGCATCAGGTGAGGACAGAATAGTGCTCAACTGTAAGAATCCCTGTTTCCAAATTAGGAGCTCATCATCAAGACTCACACTTGAGCAATAGGTATGCAATGGACTCTTGGGCATCGCTTAACCCCAGAATTGTCAGAAGAGCCTTGAGCCGCCTAGTCCCTAAAGTCTGGAATTCCCTCCCTCAACCTCTTTGCCTCTCCACCTCTCTCCTTTATAACGCCCCTTAAAAGCTACCTCTTTGACCAAGCATTCACTTACCTGTCCAAGTGTCTCCTTCTTTGGTTCGGTGTCAATGATTGTCTTATTAAGCTCCTGTGAAATGTCTTGGGCTGTTTTACTACATTAAAGGCTCTATAGAAATGTAAGTTGGTGCAGTCAATATAGCAAGAGGTAACTGATGACCTTTGAACTGTATTCCAGCAAGAAATCAATACCTTGAGGGGACTGTTGGCAAGAAAAAAGGGAACTTTATTCTAAATGGAGTTCAATTTTTATTTATTATTTTATTTATTTTATCTCAGGGTCCACTGACCACATGGTGGAATTTGAACCCCTCTCTATCCACTGCTACTTAAAACTTTCAGCCCTGAAATTGCATCTTAGAATGCCAGTATTGAACTTTTAATGCATTGATCAGAAATTCCCCTTTGTTATTTTATTACAAGCATTAATCAATTTATTTTTTAGCAGATTAAACCCTCTCTTAAAGGAGGGAAGAAACAAATTTCAGATAAATGCATTAAGCATTCATTCTCTGGTATCTCATGGCATACATCAACAGCCCTGTTTCTTCTCTGGTTCACAGAGATCTATACAATTTGTGGAGAAATGATTAGATGTGGCCCCTCTGTCAGTTTTAAGATAGAGAGTTTGAAATGAGAATCGTGAATTGTTACAACACAGAAGGAGGCCATTTGGCCTGTCGTGTCTGCGCTGACTCTCCAAAAGAGCAATTTATCTCGTGCCACTCCCTGGCCTTCTCCCCGTAGCCCTGCACATTCTTCCTTTTCAGATAACCAGCCAATTCCCTCTTGAATGCTTCAATTGAACCTGCCTCGCCAACAGTTTCAGACAGTGCATTCCAGCTCCTAACCACTTGCTGCATGAAAAAGTTTTTCCTCGTGTCGCGATTACTTCTTTTACAAATTACCTTAAATCTGTGCCCCCTTGTTCTCGATCTTTCCACCAGTGGGAACAGTTTTTCCCTATCTACCCTGTCCACACCACACATGATTTTGAATACCTCTATCAAATCTCTTCTCAGCCTTCTCTTCTCCAAAGATAACAGTCCCAACTTCAATCTATCCACATAACTGAAGTTCCTCATCCCTGGAACCATTCTCGTGAATCTTTTCTATACTCTCGCCAATGCCTTCACATCTTTCCTAAAGTGTGGTTTCTCGAACTGGACACAATACTCCAGTTGAGGTTGAACTAGTGTTCTATACAAGTTTAACGTAACTTCCTTGCTTTTGTACTCTATGCCCCTATTAATGAAACCTGGGATGCTGTATGCTCTATTAACCACTCTTTCTTTCTGTATTACTACCTTCAATGATTTGTGCACTTTAGAATTGCACTCCTTATTTTATATTGTCTCTCCGCGTTCTTCCTACAAAATTGAATCACTTCACATTTCTCTACATTAAATTTCATCTACTACTTGTCCATCCATTTGACTGACTTGTCTATGTCCTTCTGAAGTTCTACACTATCCTCCTCACAGTTCACAATGTTTCCAATGAGAACAAGTAGAATCTCCTGGATTTGCACCTTTATTTTTAAATTAGGTAACTGCAGAGCATAGGTACAACATGTGATATGGTATTGATGAAAAAGATTCCAGATTCAATTCCTGGTCTGTGCTAAATAAGCTGATCTGAGCAGGAAATCTACAATTGGCTGAATGCCAGTCAGAAAGAACTTGGATTTACACAGTGCCTTTCGCATCCTCAGGGCATCCAAAGCACTTTGCAGCGAATGAGTTATAAAAACAGAAAGTGCTGGAAATACACAGCATGTCTGGCAGCATTTGTGGAGTGAGAAACACATGACATTTCGAGTCAGATATGAGCCTTCTTCAGAACCCTCTCAGTGTTGTTATCTAAGCAAATATGGCAGATAAATTACAACAATAAATAATATTAATGAATTAGACATGAATATAGGAGGTATGATCAGTAAGTTCACCGATGACATGAAAATTGGTGGTGTTGTAAATAGTGAGGAGGAAATCCTTAGATTACAGGGAGATATAGATGGGCTGGTAAGATGGGCAGAGCAGTGGCAAATGGAATTTAATCCTGAGAAGTGTGAGATAATGCACTTTGGGAGGACTAACAAGGCAAGGGAATACACAATGGATGGTAGGACCCTAGGAAGTACAGAAAGTCAGAGGGACCTTGGTGTACTCGTCCGTAGATCACTGAAGGCAGCAGCACAGGTAGATAAGGTGGTGAGGAAGGCATATGGGATACTTGCCTTTATTAGCCGAGGCATAGAATATAAGAGCAGGGAGGTTATGATGGAGCTATTTAAAACACTAGTTAGGCCACAGCTGGAGTACTGTGTACAGTTCTGGTCACCACACTATAGGAAGGATGTGATTGCACTGGAGAGGGTGCAGAGGAGATTCACCAGGATGTTGCCTGGGTTGGAGCATTTCAACTATGAAGAGAGACTGAAAAGGCTAGGGTTGTTTTTCTTGGAGCAGAGAAGGCTGAGAGGGACATGATTGAGGTATACAAGATTATGAGGGGCATTGATAGGTTAGATAGGAGGAAACTTTTTCCCTTAGCGGAGGGGTCAATAACCAGGGGGCATAGATTTAGGGTAAGGGGCAGGAGGTTTGGGGGGATTTGAGGAAACATTTTTTCACCCAGAGGGTGGTTGGAATCTGGAAAGCACTGCCTGAAGAGGTGGTGGAGGCAGGAACCCTCACAACATTTAAGAAGTATTTAGATGACCACTTGAAACACCATAGTATACAGGACTAGGGGCCAAGTGCAGGAATTTGGGATTAGAATAGTTGGCTGCTGTATGGCCGGCATAGACACGATGGGCCGAAGGGCCTGTTTCTGTGCTGTATAACTCTATGCCTATGAATCTATGACTCAATGAATGATTATTCTGTTTTTTGGAGGTGCTGGTTAAGAATGGAGTGTTGGTGAGGCCAGTGTTGAGCAGTACCACAGGACATGTGCGATGCCAATATCATCACCCTCTATAAAAACAAAGGTGACCGCGGTGACTGCAACAACTACCGTGGAATCTCCCTGCTCAGAATTGTGGGGAAAGTCTTCACTCGTGTCGCTTTAAACAGGCTCCAGAAGCTGGCTGAGTGTGTCTACCCTGAGGCACAGTGTGGCTTTCGAGCAGAGAGATCGACCATTGACATGCTGTTCTCCCTTCGTCAGCTACAGGAGAAATGCCGCGAACAACAGATGCCCCACTACGTTGCTTTCTCTACATTGATCTCACCAAAGCCTTTGACCTCGTCAGCAGACGTGGTCTCTTCAGACTACTAGAAAAGATCGGATGTCCACCAAAGCTACTAAGTATCATCTCATTCCATGACAATATGAAAGGCACAATTCAGCATAGCGGCACCTCATCAGACCCCTTTCCTATCCTGAGTGGCGTGAAACAGGGCTGTGTTCTCGCACCAACACTGTTTGGGATTTTCTTCTCCCTGCTGCTCTCACACGCGTTCAAGTCTTCAGAAGAAGGAATTTTCCTCCACACAATATCAGGTGGCAGGTTGTTCAACCTTGCCCGTCTAAGAGCGAAGACCAAAGTACGAAAAGTCCTCATCAGGGAACTCCTCTTTGCTGACGATGCTGCATTAACATCTCACACTGAAGAGTGTCTGCAGAGTCTCATCAACAGGTTTGCGGCTGCCTGCAACGAATTTGGCCTAACCATCACCCTCAAGAAAACAAACATCATAAGATAGGACGTCAGAAATGCTCCATCCATCAATATCGGTGACCACGCTCTGGAAGTGGTTCAAGAGTTCACCTACCTAGGCTCAGCTATCACCAGTAACCTGTCTCTCGATGCAGAAATCAACAAGCGCATGGGAAGGGCTTCCACTGCTATGTCCAGACTGGCCAAGAGAGTGTGGGAGAATGGCGCACTGACACGGGACACAAAAGTCCGAGTGTATCAAGCCTGTGTCCTCAGTACCTTGCTCTACGGCAGCAAGGCCTGGACAACGTATGTCAGCCAAGAGCGACGTCTCAATTCATTCCATCTTTGCTGCCTCCAGAGAATCCTTGGCATCAGGTGGCAGGATCGCATCTCCAACACAGAAGTCCTCGAGGCGGCTAACATCCCCAGCTTATACACACTACTGAGTCAGCGGCGCTTGAGATGGCTTGGCCATGTGAGCCGCATGGAAAATGGCAGGATCCCCAAGGACACATTGTACAGTGAGTTCGCCACTGGTATCAGACCTGCCGGCCGTCCATGTCTCCGCTTTAAAGACTTCTGCAAACGCAACATGAAGTCCTGTGACATTGATCACAAGTCGTGGGAGTCAGTTGCCAGCGATCGCCGGAGCTGGCGGGCAACCACAAAGGCGGGGCTAAAGTGTGGCGAGTTGAAGAGACTTAGCAGTTGGCAGGAATAAAGACAGAAGCGCAAGGGGAGAGCCAACTGTGTAAAAGCCCCGACAACCAATTTTTTCTGCAGAGCCTGTGGAAGAGTCTGTCACTCTAGTATTGGCCTTTATAGCCACTCCAGGCGCTACTCCACAAACCACTGACCACCTCCAGGCGCTTACCCATTGTCTCCCAAGACAAGGAGGCCAAAGAAGAAGAAGAGGGTTAAGAATGGAGTGTTGGCCAGGACGTTGGCCAGGCCAGATCTTTTACATCTACCTGAACAGGTAACATGATTTAACATTCCATTTCAACGATAGTTACTTCCAAGACTGCAGCACTGCTCTGAAGTGTCTGCCTAGATCACATGCTCATGTCCTGCAGGTCAAACCCATGACCTCTGAGTCAAAGTCGAATGTATTATCACTGAGCCAAGCTAATACTTGACCAGGGATACAATTTCTGATCAACAAGCAGTACCCCTGTCACACAGCACTTGTGTCAGAGCCGGACAAGTCAAGATTGACTCAACTTTGCCCACTGACACTTGCTGTACAGGCTGACAAATGAAGGATAGCCACTTCATGCAGGCACCAGTGAGTCAATGATATCCAAGAGCCATGACGATCAGTGAACAAGTGGTCAGTCTAATGAACAGATTCCCTGGTGAGATGATGGAAGCAGATAGTGTTAATTCATCCTAATGCAAATTAGATTGCTTTCTTTCAGAAAGTAACATTTTAGGATGCAGCATATGGGTAATTTGAGGCATGGCATGTACAGGATGCCTAGGAGGAACAGGTGAGTTTGGATCTCTACCACTGGAGGATTTCCTCGCATCATGTCTGGGTCTATTGCAGATCAATTGATAAGAGATTAATTGCTGTGATTAGTCAACAACTCCATTATCATTGTTTCATATGACTACCAGGATAGTAGAAGGCAAACTATATAGACCTTGGTCTTTCTTCGTCTAGGAATCCCTATGTTCCTATGACCTACATCCCAGTGTAAGAAACAACATCAGTGATTCTGAGGCTAAAATGTTGTTCTAAGTCATTTCCTTGAAGAAACTTTTGCCACAGCTTGGCGCGAGAATTAGTTGCAACAGAAGAATCTGCATTTTTTGGACCTCACACACAGACTAATCTATTGAATCGCTGCATTAATTTAAATCTCATTGAGCCGGTCCTATTAACCTACTGTTATAATTAATGAAAGGTTTGATATTAATTGTTGTGTATTGCTTTAAGGGGCTTATCTGAAATGGCTATCCATCACCAGACAGGATGTGGTGTACAGACCCATGTGATCTCTAAGCAATTGTTGAAACCAGAACAGAAACAAGACGTGTATCCTACCTTCCCAGTATTGCTGTATATAACTTCTTATCTTCAATAAAAGAACTCACCTTTTAGATTCGCCGATGTTGTCCATGTGATTGGTGTGTTTGCGTCAAGAAAGAGAAAATGCAACATGAATTGCACCTAAAGGAAATTTAGAAACATTAAACGTGTGCCTTTTATTTCACCACAAGGACCTGAAAATTTCCTCCTAAGTTTATTTGTCTTTAGCCATAGATTATTTCTCTTTGAATGGCCAGGTAGGGCTAGGTATTAAAATGTCAAAAAGATACACACTTACATTGGTCTTATCCAAAAAGTCAAAGTATTTGAATGAAAAATGGAAAGGATATTTTATCACCATGTGTCATTCAACTAAAAATTAATTTGTAGTTTTTACAAATAGGAAGTGTCTGGCTGCAAAATTTGGCCCCATAGTGCTGGTAGTTTTGGCAGTATGGGTGCAGGTTTGGTGGCAAAATGGTGTCCATGACAATTCTGCCCACTTTGGGCGTTAACGCAGGCATCACTTGTGTGTGCCAGAAGTATGTAGCGTAGGCAGATTGCGACATCAGTTAATGTCTAGCACTGATTTGACGCCAGGCCGACCATTTTGGACCTCACCAATCTAGTGAACGCTCTCTCTTAAACACACACAGCTGAACATGTGCTGTTTAAAGGGATCATCCACAACTGGCAGGTTAATTGTTGATTTTATCATGGTTCTATTTGAGTTTGTGGAAGTGTTGGGTGTTTGGAGGAGTTGGTAACAGTTGGGAAAGTTTGTAGAGAGTGGTACTGCTCGTGGAGAGGGTGTTGGCTACTACTTCAAGGGCTCTGGGCACAACACTTCCTCACAGCCTTGGAGGCTACAGTTCGAGTCCCCCTTGGGCTTCAGCATGAGAGAGATGAAGCAGAGGTTGAAAAGAAGACAAGCTGCTCACAGAGGGAGGAGGAGGAGGGTGAGAAGGCCTCTCTATAGGAGGCCTTATCCACCTGGGGTCTTCTGAGAGCACTTCTCCTATGTTCACCTAAGCGAGGAGCAATGCGTTCGACATCTGTGCTTCACCAAGGGGGTGGTCACAGAACTCTGCCACCCCTTGGGAACCAGACTGCAGTCTCAGCAGGGCAAGGATGGCACTGCCAGTAGTTGTGAAGGTGATTGTAGCCATCAATTTCTATGTGCCAGGATCCTTCCAGACTAGAAGAGATAACATAGCTAACATCTCACAGTTTGCCATCCATTGCTGCATCCAAGAGGTGTCAAAGGCTTTAGATGCCAGGAGAGGGGACTTCATTGGCTTCTCTCTGAACAGAAGCGGGAGGAGCACACATATTGCTTTGCCAGGGTAGTGGGCTTCCCCATGGAGCAGGGCACCATTGATTGCACACATGTGGCTCTGTGGGTGCCACATCTCAATGCTAAGATGTACCAAAACCACAAAGGTTACCACTCATTTAATGTGCAGTTGTTGTGCGACCACACCCAGCACATCATGCTGGTGAATGCCTTCTATCCTGGCAGCAGTCATGATGCTTTCATCCTGACAGTCTGCTGCTCTAGTAATCTTTTCAGCTGCCATGTCACGCCAGAGGGTGGTTGCTAGGTGACAGGGGCTATCCACTCTGCACCTGGCTCACAACTCCCCTCTGCGAGAAAACCACACGTGGCCAGCATTCACATAATGAGAGCCATACACATGAGGAATGTCATTAAGCAGACAAATGGAGCGCTGAAGAAACAGTGCTGCTGCCTCGACTGCTCCGGAGATGCCTCTGTTGCGGTCTCCACAATCTGGCCATCATAAAGACATAGCCCTTCCCACCATGGATTCGGCAAGCACCTCGGGAGGAGGAAAAACAGGAGGTGGAAAAGGGGGAAAAGGAGATGGTGGAGGAAGGTGATGAGGATCAAGAGGAGAAGAAGAAAGGGAGGAGGCAGAGGGCATAGCCACGTTCTGGATAGGCTGTCTGTAAGTGCACCTTTCAACTGCACTAGTCAGGGAATCTAGAACACAGGGAAACAGTCTCAGGATAAGGGGCCAATCATTCAGGACTGCGATGAGGAGAAATTATTTCACTCAAAGGGTTGTGACTCTTTGGAATCCTCTACCCCAGAGGGTTGTGGATGCTCCATCATTGAATATATTTATTGCTGGGATCGATAGATTTTTGGTCTCTCAGGGAATTGAGGGATCTGGGGAGAAGGCAGGAAAGTGGAATTGAAGCCCAAGATCAGCCATGATCGTATTGAATGGCGGAGCAGCCTCAATGGGCCATATGGTCTACCTCTGCTCCTATTTCTTGTGTTCTTGTCCATTTCCTGCACCAAAGCAAGACACTCTCTGGCCTCTTGAGCCAGTTTTGTAGCTTTTTTCTGCTCTTCCACTCTTCTCTGACCAGTTTCAGCCCCTGCGGCAGCCAGAATGCACTTTGTCTTTAAGAGATGCAGTAGTGTAGCCTAGATTTAAGTGGTGCGAGCCTCGCAAATATTTGGGCCTCCTGATAAGGCATGCAGGCATTGAGAAACAGTGCATTCAGCACTAGGCTGCACAATCACAATCATTATAATTAGCAGGCGGCATGAAGCTTGCATGCCGTCAGCATCACTTTGAGCAGGCGTAGGATAATTGTGCATTGCCATTACCATAACCGATTTCAGGGGCTATCCAATTTTGCCTCCTCTGTCTCATTAAGGAAAAAATGTAAATTTGGAAATTGTGAACAAGTGATTAAGAACTGATTTTGCCCATTAAAGGTTTCTCAGTTTTTTTTTAATTTTTCTCTTAGCACAAGGGGATAACTCTTGACTTTGTGCTATTATGTAAAACAGGGCGTTTTCCATCTCTCCTAATTGACTTCAATGGAAATAAAAATTGGGAGAAATGTAAAACGGGCTGCCAATTGATTATCTCCTGTTTCACTCTGTCACACAAAGCCCAACTCTACCCCAAGCAGTGCGTTGCTGTGTGCGTGAGGAACAGGAGGATGATTTACTGAGTATAATGGCTCTTTTAGGCAGCAGTTTTCATAACAGAACTCCCAAGACAAGGCCATAAGCCATATATCATGTTTCAATTAATAGTTCTTATATAAAGGCCTTTACTCCCCCTCTCCCTCTCCCTCTCCCTCTCTCACACAATCTCTAAATCTCTCTCCTAACCTAATTAGTCTTTCCCTTCGAAATGTTCTTTCTCAAGGCATATAAATCTCAATTTGAAATAGTCTTATTTATATCTTGGTTAATTCTGTGCTCGTGATCATCGAGGTAAGAGTTATCAGAACAGAGGTAATGAAAATGCCTCCTCACTTTGCTCCAAATGAGAGCATCAGTCATTCTAATTAGATCATGAAGGTGGCGACAGCAACATTTCCCTCAGGTTCCAGCTGAAAAACACACCCTGCCGCATCAGTACTTTTATCTATTTACCATTCAACAACAACTTGCATTTATATAACACCCTTAACATAGTAAAACAATCCAAGGAGCATAGTTTATTAAATGTTGGCAAATGAAAGAAAGACTTTCCTTTATGTAGCATTTTCACAAGCTCTGGATGTCCTGAAGCACTTTACAGCCAATGGGCTGGATTTTCCGAACCCCCCCATTTCGGGTTTCGTGGCAGGGGGAGCCGGAAAATGCCTCTGTGAGAGGGCTGCCACGCACCCCGACGCCGGAAGGGCCCGGCCCTATATTGCCGGCGCGGAGAGGCCTCATGGTGGCCCCCCTGCCGCTCAGCAACAGGACCCCTATTTGCATATTTTAATAAATAGAAATGAATGCATTCATTATACTTACGTCCCCGCCTGAGTTCCCACACCGATCTTCGGCCGGACGGCCGGCACTCCCTCGCCTTCGGTTCCTCTTCCGGGGAAACGAGGCGGAACACTTGTGGGGAGGGGAGAGGAGTGAAATTATCAGGACGGGAGGCTGGGGGGATGGTGGAAAGGGGTTGAAGGGCAAAGTTAACGAGGTTGGGGGGTGAAGTTTGGGTTGGGATTAAAGTTAATTTTGGAGCGATAGGCTCAAAAACAAGCATTGCGGGGGGAAGTGGGTGAGGGGGAGGAAGGGTCTTCAGCATTTGTTTAATATTTTGAAGACAATGCACAATAATGGTACTTAAAAAATTAAAATTTCTTCTAAGGACTTGAAGCCCCATAAAAATGGCGCCGGCGCTATGCAGTGGCGCTGGACGCCATTGCTGAGGATGGAGTAGCCGCCCCCTCTACGCCATCGGGGGCGACCATTCTGCCCCTCTATTTAAATGAGCCCCCAGGCAAAATATCATGGAGGCTCAGCGGCGACCGCTCCAGGCGATCAGACCGCCGACTTCAAAGTGCGCCGCCGCGATTTGCGGCACACTTGGAATTTTCAGGCTTTAGTGTCTACCCTGTCAACCCCCTTCAGAATCCTGTTTGTTGCAATATTCTTCTAAGCTTGAGAGTGTATAGGTCCAATTGACTCAGCCTCTCATCAAAGGACAACCCTCTCAGCCCAGGAACCAATTTAGTGAACCTTCGCTTTGCCACCTTCTGTGAAAATATATCCTTCATTAGATATGGGGCAGGATTTTATTCTGTCCTTAACAATGGACACAGAGGCGGGGAAACAAACAAAATGTCAAGGGTAGCCATTCCTAATGTTGGCCGGGCCCTATGCCAGTTTGTCCATGGTGGGGAATACCAAGAACAGCCTTCCTGCCCCAGGCCAATTGAGGCCCTTAATGGCTACTTAAGGGCCTCTTCCTGCCTCCACTTCGAGGAGCTCACCGCGCATGGAGACACCGCCGAGTTCAGCCTGGCGGTCTCCTAGCGGGTCAGGGGATGTCCCTCCTCTGGGAGCAATTCAGGGTCCCTAGAGGTCTCCCCTAGCAGCAGTGGCCGCAACTACCTACCCCCCCCCCCCCCCCACCCTCTGCACCCGGGAAATAACACCCATCCTGGCAATCCTGACCCCTCTCAACTCTCCTGAGATCTCCTCCAGTGTTCGGTACAGCAGAGCCTACTGGCAGTGGCCACTGTCCACTCACTTAAACTGTCTCTATCGCTTTACAACCTCTTTTTGTCCTCACAGCTTACAGTCCCACCTATCTATGCATTGTCAGCAAACTTGGATACATTACTCTCTGTCTCTTCATCTAAGTCATTAATATCAATTGTAAATTGCTGAGGACCCAGCACTGATCCTTGCTGCGCTCCACTAGTTACAATCTGACAACTTGAAAATGCCCTGTTTAACCCTACTCTCTGCTTCCTGTGTGTTAACAAATCCTCCATCCATGCTAATATATTACCCCAACTCCATGAGCCCTTATCTTGCATACTAACCTTTTGTGTGGCACCTTATTGAATACCTTTTGGAAATCCTAATATACTACATCTACTGGCTTCCCTTTATCTAACTTAATAATTCTATCCTCAAAAAATTCCAGTAAATGTGTCAAACACGATTTCCCTTTCATCGAACCATGTTGAATCTATCTGATCATGCAATGATTATCTAAATGTATTGTTAATACTTCCTTAGTTCCAGCATTTTCCTGATGACTAATGTCAGGGTAACTGGCCTCTAGTTCCCTGTTTTCTCTCTCCCTACTTTCTTGAACAGCAGTGTTACATTTGCTAATTTCCAATCCACTGGGATCATTCTATAATCTAGGGAATTTGGGAAAATCATAATCAGTGCATCCCTTATCTCTGCAGCTACCTCTTCTGGAACCCTAGGATGTAGGCCACCAGGTCCTGGGGATTTGTCAGTTTTCAGTCCCTTAAGTTTCTCTAACTCTTTTTCTCTGCTAATATTAATTACCTTAAGTTCCTCACTTTTATTAGCCCTTTAGTTACCCTTTATTTCTGGTATGTAATTTGTGTCTTCTACTGTGAAGACAGATACAAAATATTTGTTCAACATCTCTGCCATTTCGTGTACTCCATGATAATTTCTCCTGACTCCACCTCTATGGGACCAATGTTTACTTTAGCTGCTCTACTTTTTTATATATACTTGTAAAAGCTCTCACAATCCATTTCAAATTTGTGGCTAGTTTATTCTCATTCTATTTTTTCCCTTTTTATCAACTTTTTGGTGGCCCTTTGCTAGTTTCTAAAACACTCACTATCCTCAGGCTTATTATTATCCTCAACTTATTATTCTTTACTACATTTTAAGCCTCTTCTTTTAATCTAATATTATCCTTAACTTCCCTAGTAAGCCACAGATGGATCTTTCTCACTGACTTTTTTTAATGGAATATATTTTTGTTGAATATTTTGAATTGTTTCTTTAAATGTTTACCTCTGTTTCTTTTAGTCTTTTACTCAAGCAACCTTAGCCAACTTTCCGCTGATACCCATATAATTGACTTTGTTCAAGTTTAAGGTTCTTGTTTTGGACTCGAGTATGTTGCTCTCAACCATAATTTGAAATTCAATTGTATTATGATCACCTTTTCCTAGAGGATCTTTTCTCATTGCACAGTACTAGATCTAAAATAGTTTTAGCCCTAGTTGTTCCACAACATATTGTTCCAGGAAACTGTTGTGAAAACATTTTACAAACTCATCTTATAGACTATCTTTGCCAATTTGATTAGTCTAGTCTATAAAAAGATTAAAGTCACTCATGACTATTACATTGCTTTTGTTACAAGCTCCAATTATTTCCTGCTTAATGCTCTGTCCAATGGTATTACGATTGTTAGGGGTCCTATAAACTACTCCCACCAGCATTTTCTGGCGCTTGCTATTCTTAATCTGCACCCACCCATACTTCTGATTTTCTGAACCAAGATCATTTCTTACCACTGTCCCTCTGTCATCCTTTCCTATGAAGGTACTCTGCCCACTTTTCCATTCTGTCTGCCTTTTCATTTACTGCAGTCCATATAGTGCCTGTACTCAGATGAGCAGTTGATAGAACTGAGTGCCTTGCTAGGCCACTTCAGAGAGCAGTTAAGAATCAACCACATTGGTGTGGGACTGGAATCACATATAGGTAGGACTGGGCAAGAATGGCAGGTTTCATTCCTTGAAGAACATTTGGTGTGGGAAATGAAGAATACCAGAGAGGATCACTGATGGGTCACAATAGTAGAGGCTGACCTGGTACTTCATGATCATTGAAGGCAGGAGTAAGTTATAAAGAGTGCCACAAGTGGGATAGAGTTTGTATTCTGTAGATATGGCACATTGATAAGTAAATTATAACATTTGAGTTGAATTTGAATTATAACCTCTACTGATAAACAAACTGTGGAATGGCTTTGATAATGTCACAACAAAACTATTTTTTCCATAACTTTAATGTCCTCTAAAGTGATGTTACAGCCATGAAATATGAATTAAAAAATCAAATTAAAGAACAAATTCACCAACACAGCACTTCCAACAGAAAGGAATCTTGAGTAGGGGAATTGATGTTACAGTGACAAAGCTCTATCACTGATCTGCACTCCCTCCTCTGTCCTTTTAAGCCTCTAGGTCAAGATGTTGTGAGTTCAAATCCCACTCCCGAATCAATAAAAGAAAGACTGCATTTCTGATGAAAGGTTGCAGACCTGAAACGTTGAGCTAAACCTTCTGTGGCCGTTGCTGATGTCATCTTCTGCCTCTGTCAGACTGCCTGTCCCAGATCCTGGCTTGGATTAGCCTCAGTTTCGTCCAGTTAAAGATGGGGAATAAAGAAGCAATCAGCTTTGGTGCTCGCCACAAAATCCATACACTTGTCACTAATTCCATACTCCATGTCCGTCTTTGTCTCAGTCTGACCCAAACTGTTCGATCAGAAGTGACCTTCTGAGCAGTTGGGGAGCTGGGTTTCACTGACTGGTCTTTATATCCCAACAGTTGGTTGACTTAGCAGGACGGGACCGAGTTGGGAACTGGGAAATGCCGACTTACCCAGTCCGAAGGCCGAGTCAGGAAAATACAGACACGCAGGCCGATCCTGGAGACTGAAGACGGGTGACAGAAGTTCCTAGGAGCAAAACAGAAGTGGTCCTCCAAATTATCGTTGGCAGACCTCAAAAATGATACCCTTGACCTTCAACTGTCTCCACCACTGCTGCTGAACTCATATCCACTCCCTCACAAAGACGCTCTATTTCCACCTCCGTAATATTGCCTGTCTCCACCCCCGCCTCAGCCTACCTGGTGCTGAAACCCTCATCCATTGTTTTGTCATCTCCAGATTCAAATATTCCACAGTTTTTCTCGCCATCTTCCTATCCTCCATTATCCATAAACTTCAACTCATTCATATTCAGCTGCCCATATCCTCTACCACACCAAGTCCCATTCTTCCATCACTCTTGCACTTGCCGACCTACACTGGCTTCCAGTTCTCCAGCATCTCCAATTTAAAATTCTCATTGTTGTGTTTAAAGTGCTTCTTGGCCTCTTTCTCTGTGTCTCTGTAATATCCTCCCCACTATGGTCCTTCGAAAACTCTCCATTCCTCTAACTCTCAGCTTTTGTATATCCCACCCAACTTCACCCTACCATTGGAGGCTATGGGCTGAATTTTAACAGCCCTCTGACATTGGGGGTTGTGATGGGGGGGCCCAGAAAATTCTTCCAGGAGAGGCCCACCTCAACCCCCAATGCCGAAAAGGCTCCATCGTATTTTACCGGCGGTGGCGAGACCTCGGTACAGCTCCCCGGCCGCTTGGTGGCGGGGCTTTCATATTAATATTAAAATTAATTTTAAACATGCAAATAAACCTAACTGGTTCCAAGTTCGGAGTTCCAAGGCGAGGCACTGGTGGGGAGGGGGGAGGAGTGAGATTATCAGGGTGGCAGGGGGAGAGTGAGAAAAACACCCTTTATAGGCTGTGGGGATGATGGGAAGGGGTTGCAGGGCAAATGTGACGAGGTTAAGTAGGGGAAAGTTCGGGTTGGCAATCAAGTTAATTTTCATGAGATAGGCTAATAAAAAAAACATTGGGGGGGTTGGGAAAGGGCCTCCAGCTTTTAATAATTTTTTTAAAAGAAAATGCACAGTAATGTAACTTTAAAAATTCAATTTTTTCCTAAGGGTTTGAAACCCTTTAAAAATGGCACCAGCACCTGCGTGGTGGTGCCAGCGCTGTTGTCAGAGACGGAGTGACCGCCACCTGTACGTCATGAGGAATGGCGGCGAGCTTATAAAATTCAGCCCATATACCTTCAGCTGTCAAGACCTAAACTCTGGAATTCCCTCCCTAAATCCCTCTGTTTCTCCTCCTCCGTTAAGACCATTGTGTATCTGCTCTGTGAAGGTCTTGAGACTTTTTTTTCTACATTAAAGATGCAACATAAATGCAAATTGTTGTGTTCCAATGATGAATGTACACTGTGTTTTAATAAGTATAAACTCCATAATAACACAGCCAAGGTCAGACTAGGACATTTTAAAGAGCTCTGACTAAGGAATTCCAAATCTTAATTAAATCCACTTCAGTATGAACAAATATGAAAATGTAAGATACATCAAAACAAATTTATCATGTTTTTTCTCCTCTTTTATTAAGTTCAATAAGGGAGTGCGGCCATAACAATATTGGAATAATACAGTAAGTTCTGAAACTTCAAGGGAAAATTAAAGAGGTAGAAATTGGTCCGTGTTGTGCCCTAGTTTACCAAGAGGGTTTTAGTGCTGAAGAAGGTTACAGAGATGGGGACAGGGGAAAGGCCATGGGGGGATTTGAACAAATGAATGAGAATATTAAAGTTAAAGTGGTTGGGAGACCAGGAGCCTTTATAGTTCAGTAAGGACAGTGGTGATGGGCAAATGGGCAGCATAGGATACCGGCAGCAGAGTGGACAGTTACAGATCCAAGATGAAAACATATTCTATTTCAAATATACTAAACACTTTCCTTGGGGCTTCTTCCAACATCAGAGGGAGATCAGTGAAAATTCCTCTCTAATCTTGCAGCAAAGTTACGACAGGCAATTAGGAGAAACTCCCCAAGGTTCTGGCATTATTACGGGATGGGGACAAACAGATTGGGTGAGTGCTGCTGAGGTCCCATGCCAACAATCCAGCATGGTCCTGGAGTCTCCACGAATCAAAGGTTAATCTCCAACAACAATTAAAGAAAATTATGTGTTTTCTCATCATTTTCTTTGAACTCGTGTTTCTGAGTTAAAAATATTGGAGGTGGCTAAAAAAGGTTGTTTGACTGGGGGGAGGGGGAGAGAGAGGCAGCAGAATGTGGGAGATCATGTGATGAAAGTTCCAGGAAGAACCCCAACCAGGTTTGGCAACCCTAGCCTGCACACAGCTGTGAACTAATCAGGAGATCATAGATATACGGTGTGTGATTTCTATCCATTGAGGATGAATGAAAACGATTGGTCATGCCCCTGCAAATTTCCAGTCAATTTCCTGCTGCATACAAGGCACGGGACCTCAGAAAATCAACAGCATCACCACCCTGCACTTGCATAACACCTTTAACATAACCTTCACAGGAACGCTGGCAAACAAATTTGACATCGAGCCACATAAGGAGAAATTAGGACAGATGACCAAATGCAAGTAGGTTTTAACAACAACAACTTCTATTTATATAGTGCCTTTAACATCAGGCACTTCACAGGAGTATTATAAAACAAAATATGACACCAAGCCACAAAAGGAGATATTAGGTCAGATGGCCAATTGTTTGGTCAAAGAGGTAGGTTTTAAGAAGCTCCTTAAAGGAGGAAAGCAAGGTAGAGAACTGGAGAGGTGGAGAGAGGCCTTCCAGAGCTTTAGGCCTAGGCAACTAAAGACAGGGCCACCGATAGCGGAATGATTAAAATCGGGGATGCTCAATAGACCAAAATTATATGAGTACAGATATCTCGGAGGATTGTAAGGCTGGAGGAGATCACAGAGATCGGGAGGAGCGAGGCCATGGAGGGATTTGAAAACAAGGATGAGAATTTTAAAGTCATGGCATTGCTTGATCAGGAGCCAATGTAGGTCAGCGAGCACAGGCGTGATGGGTGAACAGGTCTTGATGCAAGTAAGGACACAGGCAGCAGAGTTTTGGATGACCTCAAGTTTACTGAGGGTAAAATGTGGGTGACCAGTCAGGAATGCGTGGACTAGTCAAGACTAGAGGTAGCAAAGGCATGAATGAGGGTTTCAGCAGCAGATAAAGTGAGGCATGGGCAAAGTCGAGCAATGTTACAGAGGTGGAAAGAGGTGGTCGTAGTGATGGTGTGGATGTGTGGCCGGAAGCTCATCGTGTGGTCAAATAGACACCATTGTGTCGAACAGTCTGGTTTAATCTCAAACAGTTGCCAGGAAGAGGGATGGAGTTGGTAGCTAGGGAACGGAGTTTGGAGCGGGGATTGAAGACAATGGCTTCAGTCTTCCCAATTTTTAATCTGAGGAAATTTCTGCTCATCCAGTACTGAATGTAGGATCTGCAGTCTGATAATTTAGCAACAGTAGAGGAATTGCGAGAGGTGGTGGTGAGGAAGTTGTGTGTCGTTAGTATACGTGTGAAAATTGACACTGTGACTTTCGGATGATATCATCGAGGGGAAGCCTGTAGATGAGAAATAGGAGGGAGTCAAGGATAAATCATTGGGAGACACCAGAGGTAATGGTGTGGGAGTAGGTAGAAAAGCCATTGCAAGTGATACTCTGGCTACAATTAGATAAATAAGAATGGAACCAGGCAAAAGCAGTCCCATCCAGTCGGATGACACTGGAGAGGTGTTGGAGGAGGATGGTGTGGTCAACCATGTCAAAGGCTGCAGACAGATCAAGAAGGATGAGAAAGCATGATTTCCCTTTGTCACTGTCACATAGGATGTCATTTGTGACTTTGATAAGAGCCGTTTGAGTACTCTGGCGGGGTGGAAAACTGATTGGAGGGATGCAAACATGGAGTTCTGGGAAAGACAGGCACAGTTTTGGGGAAGGAGGGGGGTGACAACATGTGCAAGGACTTTAGAGAGGAAAGGGAGGTTGGAGATGGGGCAGTAGTTTGCAAGGACAGTGGAGTCCAGGGTTAGCTTTTTGAGGAAAGGGGTAATGACAGCAGATTTGAAGGAGAGAGGGATAGTGCCTGAAGAGAGAGCACCACTAACAATATTAGCTAACATGGGGACCAAGAGGGGAAGTTGGATGGTCAGCAGTTTCATGTGAATAGGATCGAGGGAGAAGGATGTGGGTCTCATGGACAAGATGAGGTTGAAGAGGGCATGAGGCAAGATAGGAGAGAAACTAGAGAAAGATGTGAGTTCAAGGCTAGAGCAGGGGGTACCTTTAAAGGAAGCTTGGCTTGGTGAGCTAGGGAAAGCGAGGCAGCTGATTGGAAGGTCTCGATTTTGATTTAAGGAGTGTCTGAAAGGAAGAGAGAGAGGTAAAGAGGCGAAGAGGTTTAGGGAGGGAATGGCAGAGTTTAGGGCCTAGACAATGGATGGCATGGCTACTAATGATAGAGAAATTAAAGTCAGGGTTGCACAAGAGGCCAGAATTGGAGGAGCACAGAGATCCACAAGGGTAAAGTCTGCAGTAGTTCCCCAAATTCCCACCATGACTTAGACAGAAGATTTGTGATAACCCCGGAACCTACCATGTAAACACACTCCGGCAACTAGAAATTGGTCTGACTTTGCCAAACATTACTAACTTTCAAATCCAACTCTTGAGTGCACTCAACTCAGCAGTGGTTGCCAAGCAACAATGTTCCCTGTGCTGTGATGTTGCAATGCAACAGAAGTTCTGAAGGTTATGCCATTTAATCTAAGGCTACGTGATCAAGAATCACTTTTAAGCGCAGCAAAATGCCCAACAGACCATGAAATCCTAATTCAAATCAAATCAAGGACTTGTTTTCTACAAACTTTGCTAGAAATTAGCAGTACTCAGTGAAAGATTGTAATTGTTCAATTTTTGCTTGTTTTTTGATCCCCTTGTGTCTCCTGCAACTCAAGCGTCTTGCAGCCTGTCTCACTCAACTAACTATTCACAGTGTGCAGGTCTAGGCAACAAGAACATAGAGGGAATTCTACCTTCTTAGAAATCATAGGGCTGAATTTTATGAACCCACCTCTAGGAGCAGCAGCAGATGCGCAAAAAAAGGTGGCGGTCCCGCTTGTGATATCAGCGGCAGTGCCGCCACAAATACACACGGGTGACCATTTTGCATAATGGTGGTGGCCGTGCCCCTCAATCACGTGGCGAGGGCGGCAATTGAGACACTGTTCACAGTGTCACTTGATACTCCCCCTGTTCACACACAAGCCCCTTGCGGAGGTCCCCCGATTCACACACAAGCCCCTTGCAGAGCTCCCACCATTCACACATAAGCCCCTTGGACACTGGGCATAGTGCCAATGGCTGCTGTAAACCCCACTTCCCCTATGCTACTCTGGTTAGGTTACCTTCCCTTTCACGGCACCAAGGACTCTTGCCTCGGTGACTCCAGGTTTCCAAAGTTGTGAAACGGAAGGAAACATCATTGGATCGCAGTGAATTGGATTCAAATTTATTTAAAGCAGCATTTCAAACATTTAAATTATGATGTCGTTGCATCGGCGCATCAGTACCGCCACAATACTTCCCCACCTCTGACAGAATCGGCACATTGTGGCACGGCGTTGGGTTTCGTGGCAGATGGCTCCGCGGAGATTTTCCGCCTCCCCCATGCCACTGAACTTACCTTAGTCAAGGCTGATCGAGTCCTCTTGTCAATGTGCATTTTCCAACAAGAATCATTGGAGAATGACCAGGAAAAGGAACTCTGGTTTACCCAACAATACTAAGGCAATCTATATTCCTCTGACCTACTGCCCAAGCTGGGTTCAACTAATCTAGTACAGACTGGAGATCTAGTTCAGCACATTGGCGGAGTGTGATTGGTCTTGGGCGATCGTGAATCAGATGCCTGTTTTATACTTCGCCCGATTTTCTTTTCCATTTACTGCTCAAGCAATTCTTGCAGACTATTAATTAAACTTTTCCAAAATATCAACTACTTCTTACTGTTACTGCTCTTAAGTTACTGCAGTTTGGTAGCTTGTGGAAATTCCATTATGAAAAAGATAATTTTTTGTTATGACAGCTTGTGTCGTCTACAGGCTTTTTTGAACCTTAACCTTAACATCACCCATTGAGTTCTTTGATTGGGCCTATCTTCACTCCTTCTTTGGCCTCCTTATCTCGAGAGACAATGGGTAAGCGCCTGGAGGTGGTCAGTGGTGTGTGGAGCAGCGCCTGGAGTGGCTATAAAGGCCAATTCTAGAGTGACAGGCCCTTCCACAGGTGCTGCAGAAAAATTTGTTTGTCGGGGCTGTTACACAGTTGGCTCTCCCCTTGCGCCTCTGTCTTTTCTCCTGCCAACTGCTAAGTCTCTTCGACTCGCCACACTTTAGCCTCGCCTTTATGGCTGCCCGCCAGCTCTGGCGAACGCTGGCAACTGACTCCCACGACCTGTGATCAATGTCACAGGACTTCATGTCGCGTTTGCAGACGTCTTAAAGCAGAGACATGGACGGCCGGTGGGTCTGATACCAGTGGCGAGCTCGTTGTACAATGTGTCTTCACTCCTACCCTTGGGAATTTTCCTTTTCAAAACAAGCAGCTTTACAGACAGCATATTGGGTTATCCAAGAGCTTAAAATTACACTGCCTTAAAAGCAATTTATCGCTGGAATCATCAGGAACAGCAGCCCAGACCTTGGAAAAGTTTTGCTCGTAATTAACAATGTGCAGGAAAGTTGTGGATGTTGATTATCAAATATGAAGGTTGCCATTGTGCTTCGGGGAGGGTAAATTCAACAGGGTTAAATTATCATTTTTTGGCAGTAGCATAAAATTCGTGGTAGTAGATTTGCTGGTTATTATACAACTCTTTTGAATTTCCTTTCCACCGAATTCAGTTGAAAGGGGAATCAGGCTGAATATTTTAACATGCAGTCAATGCAATACTGGCCCAATTTCTCCTGCTGTTGAACGTGATACAACCCAACATGTGATGTGTTACTGGGATAGACAAATTAGGCTCAGTCTCCAGTCTGCTCTGAACTCGCTGGCCTCAGCTGGCAGCACTTTGGGGAAATCCTGGTTGGCTCAGTATTTCTTGGCTAAAATTCTATTCTGTTAATAGAGATAGCTATTCTCTCAACTGAATTTAATGACACAGTGGGAAATAGATATTCACTTATATCATCTGGCCATATAGTATCAGCAGAGTTCAGCAGAGAGGAAAATGGGCAAGGAGGATCACACGCTAGTAAGCAAGCTCACCTGGCATTCCCATTAACTTAAATGGATGGGGTTCATTGGAAGAGTGCGATGTTCCCCCATTGATTTTCTTTCCAGCTGTGCCTGGGTGATACTTTTTGCGCAGGTAGTACAGAGTAAAATCTATCTTAACTGTATCGTTGTAAATTATATTTGACTACTCCTTTCTCATCATTGGGTCAAAATCCTGGAAACTCCCAAACTAAAAGCACTGTGAAAGAATCTTCAACATGTGATGGTTTAAGAAGAAGGTTCACCACCACCTTCTCAAGTGTAACTAGGGATGGATAATAAATGCCAGCCTTGCCAGCAATGCCTACATCCTGAGAATGAATTTAAACCATTTAAACATTCTATTGATTGAATGTTGCTGTTTCTGAGTGTGCTGGATAATTTTGCTGTCAATGAATGATCATTGAAAGATGTGCCAAAATCAAAGTAAGACTGATTGGCTACAAACAGTGATTGGTAGCAGAATACGTATGCCCCTTAAATTAAAATATCTTCCTGTCAATGATGGCCTTTAAGGATTCGTTCACTTGAGTGAAAGAATCTCATAACTCATTTTGTGCCTATGCTAACAGTGAGTTATGGGTCTCTCACAGTCATGAAAGTGCTGCCATAAATCAGTCTCCAGTCAGATACCCTCTAACAGGACAGGTGATCTGTACAATGGAAGAGCACAATTTATTTTAATTCCATCACTTTACTAAGACAAAAAAATACACTGTTATACTTTATTTTTGGTATGCGTCAAACAAAGCAAGATTAAAACAATGCATACTTTAAAAGTTCTTCTTTCATTATTTTGCCAGAGGCTCCATTAGTTATTGAAGATATTGGTTTCAGGAAGATTTCCAACGTGGCTGCTTTAGATTGGTTTGTCCATCGCTATGACAAACTTTGAAGCACCATTACGCTTGAAGGATCCATTTTATAAAGTATGGAGCCAAACACTGCTGGATTTAAGTTCTCTTGTCCAGGCTTAATCATAGTGAGAACTTGATTGCCATCTTACTTCTGCCATTCTCCATTCTTTCCACTCTAGAGACTGGGCTATAATTCTGCATTTCAATCAATGCAAAGTAAATAATTTTAATGAGTTCATATAATAATAAAAAGTGTTGAGAGCAAGAGACAAATACATCAGCTGAAGTGCTGTCTCTGGAGTGAAGAGAATTTCCACCGTTGTAATTTACACTGAAAGGGTATCGAAGTGTGAGTCTTGAAAGTAATAAACACGTCTTTGCTGAATTTAGGACCTCAGGGAAACTCTTACTAATGAAATCAATTTAAAATGTTAAACTGCTGTTCACATTTTTCTACAATGCGGCTCACTTAATAATTAATGCACTTTCTGTACCATGTGAATGCAAAAAAAAGTTACTGTGTTTGTCATAATGGCTTATTCCCTCTGTGTAAATCAAACATTGGATATTCATTCCCCATCTCTGCTCACTGCTTCTTAGTTCTTGCTTTGCTTCAGTGACAGAAAGGTAAGTTTAACCTGATGCTGCAGTGGAATCAAATTGATCACTCAGGGAGGGGGTTAATAGCAATTGAATGTGTCCCATTAAAAATATGTCAGCCACAGTTCAAGGTGATAAAAGCTGAACACAGCTTCCCTATATGAAAGAAGACAGTTGTTTCCATAGTCAATGTGGGACAATATGAGTTCTATTCTTTGTTGGTATAAAAACTGTATTCAAAGCAAACATTTGGGAAAAAAGCTACAATTCTTGCTATTAATTATTATTAAAATCCATTATTGTCTCATCTTCATGGTAGGATATGGTAGTGAAGGTACAATGACAACCTAAAAAAAATCCAAATTTAGTTTCTGATTACATTTCTGCTGTAAAATTAGGAAATTCTGAAACATTGTAAAATAAAATAACATAATAAGAATGTGTTACCACATTGAACCATTGAGGTAAATAGCATTGATGCATTTAAGGAAAACTAGATAAGTAGATGATGGAGGGAGAAATAGAAGGACATGTTGATAGGGTGAGATGGCGAGGGATGGGAGGAGGCTCATGTGGTGCTTAAGCACTGACAAAGACCAGTTGGGATTGAGTGGCCTGTTTCTGTGCTGCAATTCTTTTCCTTTTTGGCCTCCTTGTCTCGAGAGACAATGTGTAAGTGCCTAGAGGTGGTCAGTGGTTTGTGGAGCAGTGCCTGGAGTGGCTATAGAGGCCAATTCTAGAGTGACAGATTCTTCCACAGGCGCTGCAGGTAAAGTTGGTTGTCGGGGCTGTTACACAGTTGGCTCTCTCCTTACACTGCTGTCTCTTTTCCTGTCAACTGCTGAGTCTCCTCGACTCGCCTCTTTTCAACCCTGCCTTTATAGCTGTCCGCCAGCTCTGGTGATTGCTGGTAACTGGCTCCCACGACTTGTGGTCAATCAATGTCGCAAGACATCATGTCACGTTTGCAAACGTCTTTAAAGTGGAGACATGGACGGCCGGTGGGTCTAATATCAGTGACGAGCTCACTGTACAATACGCCCTTGGGGATCCTGCCATCTTCCATGCGGCGTACATAGCCAAACCATCTCAAACACCGCCGGCTCAATAGGGCGTACATATTGGGGATGTTGGTTGCCTTGAGGACTTCTGCATTGGAGATACGGTCCTGCTATCTGATGCCAAGGATTCTCTGGAGACAGCGAAGATGGAAAGCGTTGGGATGTCGCTCTTGACTGACATACGTTGTCCAGGCCTCGCTGCCGTAGAGCAAGATACTGAGGACACAGGCTTGAAACACTCGGACTTTTGTGTTCCGTGTCAGTGTGTCATTTTCCCACATCCTCTTGGCCAGTCTGGACATAGCAGCAGACGCTTTTCCCATGCGCTTGTTGATTTCCGCATCGAGAGACAGGTTGCTGGTAATGTTTGAGCCTAGATAGGTGAACTCTTGAACCATTTCCGGAGTGTGGTCACCGATATTCATGGATGGAGCATTTCTGATATCCTGTCCCATGATGTTCGTTTCCTTGAAACTGATGGTTAGGCCAAATTCGTTGCAGGCAGCCGCAAGCGTGTCGATGAGTCTCTGCAGACACTCTTCTGTGTGGGATGTTAATGCAGCATCGTCAGCAAAGAGGAGTTCCCTGATGAGGACTTTCCTACTTTGCTCTTCGCTCTAAGACAGGCAAGGTTGAACAACCTGCCACCTGATCTTGTTTGGAGGAAAATTCTTTCTTCTGAAGACTTAAATGCATGTGAGAACAGCAGTGAGAAGATCCCAACCAGTGTGGGTGCGAGAACACAGCCTTGTTTCACGCCGCTCAGGATGGGAAAGGAGTCTGGTGATGCACCGTTATGCTGAATTGTGCCTTCCATATTGTCTTGGTACGAGGTGATGATGCTTAGTAGCTTTGGTGGACATCCGATCTTTGCTAGTAGACTGAAGAGTCCACGTCTGCTGACGAAGTCAAAGGCTTTGGTGAGGTCTATGAAGGCAACGTAGAGGGGCATCCATTGTTCGCGGCATTTCTCCTGTAGCTGGCGAAGGGAGAACAGCATATCAATAGTGGATCTCTGCTCGAAAGCCACACTGTGCCTTAGGGTAGACACGCTCAGCCAGCTTCTGGAGTCTGTTTAAAATGACTCGAGCTACAATATTCTATATAATTCTATCTAACATATTTAAGGAGATGCTATCATCTCTGTGCTGCTCCCAGGCCTGCTGCAATGGCAGCAGTGGCCACCATTCCCGGTGGCGCTGCGGGGACTGAAGAGTTGCCAGCCCTCGGGGACATTCTGCCTGAGAGGGGCGGAAGCCACGACTGCAGGCAACTAACTGCCTGAACAACCTAAATACCCGGTCATGGCTTCCATGACCAGTGGAAACAGGGTTGCCCCTGACTTTCTGGCCGTTGAACGGGGCCACCGCCACCCTGTAAAATTTTCATTTTCTTTGAGCACCTCTATTGATTAATATAAAAATATTGTTGATGGGAAGAAAAGGCAAACTTCATCCAGTCTTGGCTGGTGCGGATCCACCAGTGTTACCTTTATTCAAACCCTTCAGTGACAACCCTATGCATTGTATGGCCGAGTCTGGTTAATCAATTACTTTAAGTAACAGAAGCCGCTCCTGGATCCAGCCTTTACATTCTTCAGGCAGCCTGCACTGGTCCCCTGTGTGATCTGAGTTTGGATGGCTCTGTGTCCTTTTTATCTAGTTCAAATCAGTTTCCATTTCCCCAGAAATCTGAAGTTTTACTTTCTGTTTCTGTTTCAGTTTTAGTTTCCCTTTCAGTTAGGGTCTGTTTCCAAAAGAAAAACAAGCTTTGAAACCAGGGTCAGTACACCTAACAGAACATTTGACAAGCCATCCATTCAGACAAAAATTTGCACACGCTCCCCCAATGGTCCCATAAGCCATGAATTCCATCACAATAGGAGCAGGAGTAGACCATACAACCGTTTGAGCCCGCTCCACCATTCTGATCTGATCTTGGCCTCAACTCCACTTTCCTGCTTGTTCCCCATAACCCTTGACTCCCCTATAGTTCAAGAATCTGTCTATCTCAGCCTTAAATATATTCAATGACTCTGCTGCCACAGCTCTCTTGGGCAAAGAATTTCAAAGATTCACAACGCTCTGAGAGAAAAATTCCTCCTCATCTCCATTTTAAATGTCCTTATTCTGAAACTATGTCCCAAATTCTAGATTCCCTCATGAGGAGAAACATCCTTTCAGCATTTACCCTGTCAAGCTCCCTCAGAATCTTATATATTTCAATAAAATCACCTCTCATTCTTCGAAACTCCAATGAGTATAGGCCCAACCTGCTCAACCTTTCCTCATAAGACAACCCCTTCATCCCAGGAATCTGCTTAGTGAACCTTCACTGTAATGCCTCCAAATTAAGTATATCCCACCTCAAGAAGGAGACCAAAACTGTACACAGTACTCCATCCCCTTGCAATAAAGGCCAACATTCCATTTGCCTTCCTAATTACTGGCTGTACCTGCATGCTAGCTTTTTTGTGTTTCATGTATGAGGACACCCAGGTCCTTCTGTACCACAGCATTCTATAGTCTCTCTCCATTTAAATAATATTTTGCTTTTCTATTCTTCCCACCGAAGTGGACAACCTCGCATTTTCCCACGTTATACTCCATCTGCTAAATTTTTGCCCTCTTACTTAACTTATCTATATCCCTTTGCAGACAATTTATGTCCTCCTCACAACTTGCTTTCCTACCTGTCTTTGTATCATCATCAAATTTGACTACAATACTCTCGGTTCCTTCATCCAAGTCATGAACACAGATTATAAATAGTTGAGGCCCCAGCACTGATCCCTATGGTGCCCCACTAGTTACAATTTGCCAACCTGAAAATGACCCATTTATCCTGACTCTCTGTTTTCTGTTAGTTAGCCAATCCTCTATCCAGGCTAATATATTACCCCCAATACTATGTGCTCTTATCTTATGCAGTAACCTTTTATGTGGAATCTTATCGAATGCCTTTTGGAAACCCAAATACACGCAAAATAAAGGTTGCCCTTTATCCACCCTGCTTGTTACATCCTCAAAGAACTCTAATAGGTTTGTCAAACACAATTTCCCTTTCATAAAACCATCTTGACTCTGCTGTATTATATTGTAATTTACTCCTTCCTTAATGCAGGATTCCAGCAGTTTCCCAATGACAGATGTTAGGCTAACTGGCCAATAGTTTCCTGCTTTCTGACTCCGTCCTTTCTTGAATAGGTGTGTTACTCTTGCAGTTTTCCCAATTCACTGATACTGTTCCAGAATCCAGAATTTTGGAAGATTACAACTAATGCCTCCACTATTTCAGAAGCCACTTCTTTTAAGACTCTAAGATACAGGCTATCAGGTCCAGGGGACTTGTCAGGATTTAGTCACATGAGTTTGCCTAGTACTTTTACTCTAGTGATAATGATTGTTTTAAGTTCCTGCCTCCCTTTTGCCCCCTGATTTTCTACTATTATTGGGATGCTTTAAGTGTCTTCTACCATGAAGTCAGATACAAAATATTTGTTCAATATCTCTGCCATTATTGTTTCCCATTATTAATTCCCCAATCTCATCCTCTGAGGGACATTTACTTTAGTTTCTCTTTTCCTTTTCATATACTTGTAGAAGACCTTACTGTCTGTTTTAATATTTCTTGTTTGTTTACTCTCATAACCTCCTCTTTACTTTTTTTTAGTAATTCTTTGCTGGTTTCAAACATTTTCCCAATCTTCTGGCCTATTACTAATCTTTGCAATGTTGTGTGCCTTTCCCTTCAATGTGATACCATCCTTAACTTCCTTAGCTAGCCAAGGATGGTGCATCCTTCTCATAGATCTTTCTTTCTCAATGGAGGATATTTTTGTTGCTAATTATGAAATGTCTCCTTAAATATCTGCTACTGCTTATCTACTGCTTTACCTTTCAATCTATTTTCCCAGTCCACTTTAGCTAACTCTGTCTTAATTAATACTTTTGTAATTGCCTTTATTTAAGTTTAACACATTACTTTCAGACCAAAATTTCTTACCCTCAAACTGAATGCGAAATTCAATCATGCTATGATCATTTTTGCCTAGAGGATCCTTTACTATGAGATCATTAATTAATCCTGTCTCTTTACACATTACGAGATCTAAAATAACCTGTTCCCTGGTTGATTCCACAACATATCGTTCTGAGGAACTGTCCAGAATGTACTCTGTGAACTTGTCCTCAAGGCTGCCTTTTCCAATTTGATTTGTCCGATCTATATGAAGATTAAAGTGCTCCAAGATTATTGTTTTCTTACAAGCCCCCATTATTTTTAGATTTATACTCTGTCCTATTGTGTAGCTACTATTAGGGGACCTATAAATTATTTTCACCAGTGACTTCTTTCCATTAGCTCTTTTTTATCTCCATCCAAACTGATTCTACATCTTGATCTTTGGAGCCAGGATCATTTCTCTACTGTACTAATCTCATTCTTTTATAACACAGCTACCCCATCTCCTTTTCTGTTGTTTCCCCCAATACTTGAGCCATCATGTTAAACCAGAGAGTGATTGCTGGGTGACAAGGGCTATCTGCCAACCACCTGGCTCATGACTTTGGTATGCAACCCACCAAATGTGGGCAGCATTCATATAATGAGAGCTATGCTCATGCAAAGCTTCTAGTCCCGGACAGCTCTGGAGGAGCACTGCAGTGCTTACTGGAGTGTGTGTCACGATTCATCATGGGCTGCTCTATCCTGCACGACCTCACCATCTTGAGGGCACAGCCCCTACCACCAGGGATATGGCGAACAGCTGAAGAAGTGGAGGAAGAGGAGAAAGAGAAGGAGGAAGAAGAAGAAGGGCAGGAAGTGAAGGAGCAGGAGGAAGGAGGGGCGTCAACCAGCACATTCCCTTTCTGGCCGAGCTGTTTGTGATCGGCTTATCTGACTACTGCATCAGTGAACTTAACTCCAGTTCCCCATTCAACAATAGTCACACACCCTGCCTTCCCTCTGTCACTGACATCACAGCGTCCTTTTGGCTACAATACTGAAATAAAAACCACCACAAACAAATATTCCAAGCCAACTATATTGAACAAACCATTCAAAAGTCAAGTAATCTCCCTCGTGCATTCCTTTAGTGTCTGTATTGCAGGTGCCTTTGCCTGGCCTAGCACTCCTACGCAGTGCTACCTCAAGTGGCAGCAGCAGGGCTGGTATAAAGCAGTGGACTTTCAGTGAAGGAGACTGCAGATGGCCTTACAGGATGTCCTCGAGCAGCTCTGGGTCTATAAGGCTCTGTTTCAAACTGCGTGATCTTAGAATGGATGGGTGGCTGACTGACAGGCAACAGCCAGGGTGGCGTGGCAGTAGTGGGAGGATGAATGTTGTCATCTTGAGAGGACAGCAGGTTCCTGCTCCACAGAGCCACTGCTACTCTTGCGGGCTGACGGCTCAGCAATGCTGGTAATTTGTTGTAGCACAGATTGCTGGACTGCTGTGAAACCCTGTAAGCTCCTTTGAGGACTGGAATCCACAGCCATGATGACAGCAGTCTGACCTTGCGTGGCAACAAGCTGAGATTGCATGACCTCAGTATAACCTTCCACTGCGGCACCCAGATTTGGATGGCTCCTGTTTCTGCTGTTGTGGAAGCTGAGACATTGGCCATCAGATGCTGCATCATGGTTGTGCCTACAAGAGTTGACCATCACTTTCAAGCTGGAAAGGATGGGCTCCAAAGTCTGCGCGCTCTCCTGTGCCTAATTGGTGCTAGACTGCTCCATGCTCCATGACAGTGACAGCAGGTTTTTTGTCTGGCTTGCTATTGCGCCAAGCATTTCATTCCTCTGCAGCAGAAACAGTGTGCAACCTCGCCCTCCAGGGAGTCTTCCCCCCTGCTGTGCTGCAGGCCACTCATACCCAGTGACTCATTACGTGCAGTTGCTGCCTCTGTGCTATTCTCTAAAATATGTGAAGTGTCAGTCTTTGATCTGGTGGCTGCAAGTGGGAGATTGAATCATCAGTCTGTTGTTCCTCTGAACTTCACACTTCAACATCAGTGCCTGACCAGGTGGCGGCTCTTGGGTGTCTGAAAGGAGAAAGGTAGAAGACACCTACTGCACCAAGGCCTCAAATGCTGCATCACAGAAACTTGGAGCATGTTCTCTGGCCTTTTGTGCTATTTTCACTTCTCTTGTAGGCCAGATAGTCCTCCCCAGCCACTTCGAAACCTGACTTTAAGTAATGCAGGCTAGCTTTAAGTGGTACTAGCCTCGCACAAACTTGGGTCGCCTGCTAAAGACCACTGCCACTCAGCCGCACATTTAGTGCTGTTCTGCAGGCTACTGTCATTTAAATTAGCAGGCAGCATGAAGTCTGCATGCTGCCTAGATCACAATGAACAGGCGTCGGTTAACAGCACACCATGATTCCCTTGCTTGTTTCTGGGCCTTATCCAATTTTTCCCCCTATAGTTCAATGAATAACTGAAAGGGCAATCTGTTTCTATAATAACATACAGTGATTTAATTTTACTAATCTTAGGCAGTTTCTTCTTGAAGATTTTTAACTGAGTCAATTTTAGTTGTTGCAATTACATATTATGAATTGATCATTTCAATAAGAACTCCTTTAGTTTTGTGTTACATGGAAAGTGAAGAAGAGGATGAAGGGACAGCCTGAGGCAGGTCAGATTGAACACTGGGCAGTCTGTCCACACCCAGCATTGTCCACGAATCTGTATTAACCATTCGAGGCCATGGTAACTATTCCCAGCACCAGACCTAATCCAGCCGGAATTGTGTTTAATGGACAAAACTGTAGGAAATCCTGCAAGATCTGACCAATATGGTGCCGGAGAGTATCTACTTGCTGCTCCAATGCTCTAGTACTTCAGCACTGGGGTTGGATAATTCCCCAAATTATCCCAATAACTTGGAACAAGGATTTGAGTCCAGCCCATACTGATTGGAATGAGACTCCTCTTTGTGCACCAGCTTTCCAAGTTTTAGTGAACAGGCTCTGCAGGTGTCAATTGTGTTCTCAGTGGGTATGTTTTGCCCAATTACTAACTAATCACAATTTGGTACCAACTAACAGTCCCACACAAAAAGCACACGAAGGTGGCTAGCATGAACATTGTTAAGCTGGTAGAGGAGTAGGGCTGTTCTCAATCTGGTTTGAATCTACCCCATTTGCTTTATACATTTGCCTCTGCTAGTTGGAACCTTGTTGGGCATTACTGTGAAAAGTAAGCAAAGCCATGCCAGTTCCATTAGGTACACAGAGACTGCCCTTGAGAGTGGGTTTCTCTCAGTGTTTCTGACCACTGGAAAGCACCAAGAGCAAACAGGTTGGAGGATCATCAGTTTCACACCTAATATTTTTGTCTTAGCTATAACAACTTCCCTCCCTGCAGCTATTCTGTAGATACTTGCTTGTGCTTTTGGCATTGCTGGATTCATCACATCTTCCCCAACATTGGAGAAGGTCCAGTTGGCCCAGTCACAAATGTGGGCGATTTGTTTAGCTTGTTTTGAAAGGATGAAATTACAATATTAGCATTCACAAATAGAAATTTAGTGACAGTGATTCCTCAGCCATTAGTTTGGGTTCTAGCATCATGTGAGCTTTTCCAGAGGGCCTTGTAAGACCGAGTGTCTCCATCCACCACTCCAACCCCCAAGGCTTGTGATGGAGAGCGGGTGGTGTCTCCCAGGGCTGAGAGTTCCAGCAGTCTTGGCCTGGTCCTGGGACATCGCCACTTGGTGGATCTGCCGATATGCCAGAAAGAAGAGTAATAACATCCCGATGGATGGTAGAGGCGACAGCCTAACTGGAACTCTAAGCCTTGGTCACGGCCGAAGCACCCAAATAGGAAATCAGTTTTTTTAAGGAGGCTGCTGGGGCACAGTCTTGCATTTCTGAGGGTGGGGTGGGGATGGTGCTGGGATGGGGTGGCCAGCACACCTCTCTAGTCCAGCAAGGATCACCACCTTTTAGATTCTTCCGTGATAGACAGGTGCCCAAGGTGAATCGATATTGCGGAATCCACTCCACGATATAAAATGGGGTTGGTTAAAAGAGAATCCGATTATATTGAGGAACAGGTTTCAATGGAAGCAGTTTTCGAAAGTAAATGAGATATAAAACACAATTGTGTTAACCAGTGTAGTGAATTACACATCCATTGCAGAATCTGTCACCACATTCAACTGAAATCAATGCGATGAAAATTGGGTGAGTTCTACAGCAGGTGGCTCCACTGGTTAACCACTCAATAGGCAAAGTTGGAAATGGCTGCTAAGTTTGGAGTTAATTCTTTACACTGGAAGAAGCAATTGAATTGGCATTCAAAATAATGATTAACTTCTTTTTTGAGTTCTACCAGTCTCCTGGCCAACATTTATCTTTCAACCAACACCATTAGAAACAGGTTAACTGCTCATTTATCTCATTGTTTTTTGTGGGACTTTGCTGTGTGCAATTGGGTGCCGTGGGCTGGATTTTGTCTAGGAGGCGGGGCTTCCAGCGCCGGGCCGAAAAGGAGGCGAGAACCCCATCTTTGCCTTTTCCTTGCCCCCCCCCCACCACCTACCACCACCATCACCCCGCTCCCTCACCACAGCACCTCCCCCTCCCCCACCCCAGAGTGATCCTCCAGTCTTTGTACATCAAAGTTTCAAGAGCAGGGATTTCCATCACTTTAAAGATTGTGATCCTGCCTCCAAGAGCTGCCAGCCAATCAGACCAATGGCCACTGCCAGTATTGCAGAAACCTTGGACCCAGGCCCAGCACTGGAACCCCAAACCAGAGGTTGGTGAGGTGGGGTCACTGAGGCCAGCCCAGAAGACCCCGGTGAGGTGGGGTGAGGGGGTGATCATGCAGTTCAGGGGGCTAATGTGGTTTTCGATGGGATTCCTCTGTGGGCCACAAATTGCCTACGCTGGAGGGACCACACCCCGCAAGCCCCCAGGGAGTGCGTCTCATTTTACAAGGCTCCCTCCCCGTGTGGCTGAGGCACCCCCCCCCCCCCCCCCCCCCCCGCCTCCCTGCTGCTGGCAAGATCCCAATGGTGACGGGAAGATGCTCTTAATTGGCTGTTAGTAGGCCACTAAAGGGCCTCAATTGGCTTCTGGGCAGGAACACCGTCTTCAGCCTATCCCAGCCCCGGTAAGATTACTTGGTGATGGGCCCTTCACCTCCCACCACCTGTTGCAATTCTCTATGACCCACCCCCTCCTCCAGCCCCGCCTCATGGGGGGCCCATAAAATCCAGCCCCATGTTTCTGTACAAAAGAACAGTAACTGCACTTCAAAGAAATGCATTGGCTGTGAACCATTTTAGGTCATTCTGAGTATGTGAAAAGCACTATATGAATGCAAGTTCTTTCTTTTGTCCAAATGAGGACAATGGTGAGAGAAATTTTGTTTTCAATCAATTTATCTCAGAAAGGAAAAGTACAGAAAAGGAGATATGAAGAATCTGCCCATTTCCTGCTGTCATTGTAAATTTGCTCCTAAATGTTAGAACAGAGACTCTGCACCTCAACAGTCTGATCAATAAGATGGAGAATGCATTGTAAAGGCATTAGCTTGGAGTTGCCATTTGAAAAGAACACCAGAAACAACCAATGTTTTTTCTTCTTCCTTATGTAGTGAACACTCTTTATAAAGTAGTCCTCACATCTGCAAATGAACTTTGGTCAGAGATCAGCTTCATAACAATTGTAACTAATGGATTTATTTTAGAGATACAGCACTGAAACAGGCCCTTTGGCCCACCGAGTCTGTGCCGACCATCAGCCACCCATTTATACTAATCCTACACTAATTCCATATTCCTATCACATCCCCACCTGTCCCTATATTTTCCCTACCACCTACCTATACTACGGGCAATTTATAATGGCCAATTTACCTATCAACCTGCAAGTCTTTGGTATGTGGGAGGAAACCGGAGCACCCGGAGGAAACCCACGCAGACACAGGGAGAACTTGCAAACTCCACACAGGCAGTACCCAGAATTGAATCCGGGTCGCTGGAGCTGTGAGGCTGCGGTGCTAACCACTGCGCCACTGTGCCGATAATGTGAGAAACTACCAGTACTCACATGCAGAACAAACAGTGCCACCAAGGCATTAATATTGGTTTAGTATCTGAGCATCACCTCATAATTTGGCTTTTTCAAGATATAAACAATTTCCCTTGAGGTCACTGTGACTTACAGTGTTTTTAATGCCATACTTTCAAATTTTTTGATGTGCCATCCTTGGCTCAGTACTTCAACTCTTGCTGCGGAGTCAGGGACCCTGATATTTATGAGAAAGAGTGGGTAGCAGAGGGGTGTTGGGGGTGGGGGGGGGGGGGGTGGGTGGGTGGTGATTTAGTGGCTGGGAATCCAGAATCCAGAAGTACAGTTTTCCCCCAGGTTCTTGCAAAATTAACATTTTAGGATTCAATTTTCCAACCAGATTGGGAGGTTTGTGGTTTAGGCTGGCCTTGTGGGGGTTGGGGGGAGGGGGTGGGGCAGCGAGATAGGTCAAGGCAGTGGTAGATCAGGAGTCGAAGACATTGGTGAGGCTGCAGAGATAGTTCAGGGATCAGAGAGTTTGAGGGGAGGGGTGGGGGGGGGGAGGAGTCCAATTGAGGTGGTGCGGGATGGGGGGGCGGGGAGTGGTGTAAGGGGTCTGATCACTGGGAAGTCTACAGGTTAGTTTGGTAGGCCAGGCAGATGCATTCCTGCTCCTCCGGGCCCACAAGCAGTTCTGAAAAGGCACATACCTGTTCAATCCAGCCATTCTCGCCTTCCATCAGCTGTAGGGTTTCCCAATTCCCAGGAAACCTGCCCAGCAAACGTAAAAACAGGTAAATCTTAAGACTGCACCTTAATTAAAAAATTGAATGAGGGGCCCTCCTCCCAGAGACAGGTTAGTTGCTGGCAACCCATCCTGCTTCTGTTAAAACTGCAAGTGGGTATGTTCCTCATCACTGGAACCATTCTCATGAATCTTTTCTACACTCTCTCCAATGCCTTCACATCTTTCCTAAAGTGCAGTGCCCAGAAATTACAGATTACAACAGTGACTACACTTCAAAAGTATTCTATTGGCTGTATAGCAATTTGGGATAAAATAAAAGCAAAATACTGCGGATGCTGGAAATCTGAAAAAAAAACAGAAATGCTGGAAATACTCAGCAGGTCTGGCAGCAACTGTGGAGAGAGAAACAGATTTAACATTTCAGGTCTGTGACTTTCCGGAGAACTGGCAAAAGTTAGAAATGTAATAGGCTTAGAGCAAGTGAAAGGGACAAAGGGGGGAGGAAGAAGAACAAAAGGGAAGTTGTGTGGTAGGACGGAAGGCAGGTGAGATTAAATGACAGAGATGTCACAGAACAAAAGGCAAAGGGTGTGCTAATAGTTGTAGTAAAAGACAATGCATTAGTCTGGAGAGAGTGTTAATGGCAGAATAATAAACAGCTCTGTCTGAAAGCAAAAGCATGAAAAACAAGTTTAACACAGGCACATAGTTAAAAAGTAAAATAAAATAAAGTCAATTTTTTTTAAAAGGCTCTGAAATTATTGAACTCAATGTTGAGTCCAGAAGGCTGTAGAGTGTCTAATTGGAAGATGAGATTCTGTTCCTCAAGCTTGGGATATCCTGACGTTGTGAAAGGTTTGATGTGAATGCAAGTCTTTCTTTTTTCATTACATTTTTTCTGCAAGCAATTAAAAGCAATCCGATTTCAAAGATATTACATTATCATTAAAATCACCTTTACTGCTGAAATCACACAATTTTTAAGGAACATTTTAAAGGAGGAATGAGAGAATGAGGTGGAGAAAAGTTGATTTAAATAGTGGGGTTTAAACAACAACAAACACCTGTATTTATTAAAGCGCCTCTAACATAATAAATATCCCAAGAAGCTTCACAGGAGCGTTATAAAGCAAAATCTGGTACCAAACCGCATAAGGAGATATTAGGGTAGATGATAGTGCATATATAATTCAAGAAAGTTTCCATGTTAATAGTCCAGAATAACATTGGTTCCTTTCCTCCTCTTTCTCCATTCCATTGTTTTGTTCTTGCCCCTGTTGAATTGTAATACATTTAGAACAAAGGAATTAGTCAAATTACATAGCTTCCACGGTTGGATCTTTGAAGTTTGTATACCCAGTGTATTAAATTCTACCAAGCATGAAAGTGACTTACCAACTACTTGTAAAGCTAATGTGAAAGAGAATTATGAATTTATCCCAAAGATCTGGCAGATCTAATGTAGTAAGTTATCTGTGGCAGCATCATCAAAAACACTTATGATTCTATAGAATTTGAATCACTGTAAGTCATCCAAAATTCTGATGCCATGTCCTAACTCAAATCAAGTCCCGGTCACCCATCACCCTTGTGCTCGCTGACCTACCTTGGCTCCCAGTGAAGCAATGCCAAGATTTTAAAACTTTCATCATCCTTTTTGTAACCCCTCCAAGGCCTCTCCCCTTCCTATATCCATAATCTCCTTCAGCTGCACAACCCTCTGAGATATCGACACTCCTCTAATTCTAGCCTCTTGAGCATCCCCGATTTTAACTGCTGCTCCATCGGTGACCGTGCCTTCAGCTGCCAAGGCGCTAAGTTCTGGAATTCCCTCCATAAACCTCTAACCCTCTTTTTCCTCCTTTAAAACCCTCCTCAAAACATACTTGTCTCTGTCACTGAACAAGCTTTTGGTCATCTACCCTAATATCTCCTTCGGCAGTTCGGTGCCAAATTTTGCTTTATAATGCTCCTGTGAATCACCTTTGGATGTTTTATTACGTTAAAGGTTCGATATAAATATGGGTGGCTGTTGTTATTTGAACCCGGCTATTTAAATCAACTATTCTAGGTTCACCATCAGGGTGTGTGTTTTCTCGCAGCTTAGTTTTCCACTGGCTTAGTAGGTTTTTGAAATTGCGACCACTTATCAGTTGAGAATTTTACTGAGCAAAATTGGATGTTGGAAGCTGCTAAATTATGTTGTCATTTAAAACTGTTAATCGGGGCAGCTTCAGAAATCGAACAGGTATTAAAACATTTTGGGACAGCTCAGAATAAATAAAAATGTATGTATTTTTGCTTCATTACTCTCTCCAATTTCGGGAAAGATGAGATTGGCACTATGCTATATGACACCCCATCCCGCCCCACAGAATATTCAACACCTAAAATCCAGAGGCCAAATCTTGGGTACGGTTATGCCAGAATAGGTAGGTGAATGGGAAATGCTTGGGTCTTGTAACAAAATAAAGGACAAAGACCATTTCAGTTCTAAAATGGTTAAAAGGTGTTAGCCATAAATTTCCAGGGGCCTTCTCCTGATTTCTTAATCTCAAATTATTCATATATTGTACCCAAAAATTTTATTTTCTGAAAGAAATCCATCTAATTTGCCTTTGAATGAATCAATATTGTCTGCTTCCATTGTCTCCTTTGAGAGCCTCTTACATTGATTTACCATTCCCTTGCTAAAATAATAGTCTCAGTGTTAACTCTCTGTGATGGGTGGGAGAGGGAGCGTGACCCCCAACCTGCTGTGTACGTGTCTGTTGCTGTTTATAAGGATTTGGATTTTGAAGGGTCTGACCATCCCCTATGGAATAGTGAGCCCAATTTAAATTTAACAGCTGTTGTACACATTTCCCAGGAGTCAGACAACCTCGCAGTGTAAGGGAGAAGGGAGTTGCCGGCTGCACAATGTAAGTGCCTTTTACAGCATTCCTTGTGGGTCAGGAGGAGTGGGGGTTCTGCCCCAAGGCCCCTCAAGGAGGTCTTTAACCTCCTCTTCACCGATCGTGGCGGGGCATTAGAAAGACCATAATGGGATGAGCTGCCCCCTCCCCCAAGACCTGATGCACTCTCTCTCTCCAAGTCCCAATCAGGGCTGACCTGCCCCCACCCCTCCAAGCTCTGAAGATCAGCCTTCTCCCTGCCTGATTTCCAGGTCTGCACCCAATTGTCTCCAGCTGCAGCCTCCTCCCATTGGTTGCCCCACCCAACAGCTGACTAGGCTGCTAACTTGTCCAGGAAATGGGGGGAAAAAATATTGATAAGGTTCTACCATTGAATTCATCAGGACCTCTGTGTCTATGGCCTTGCCAAGTTCTTTGAATGTTTTTTGACCTCCCCTGCCCGTAAATATTGGGGCAGTTGTTTTTGCAGATTGGTTTTGAACTTATCCCCTTTCAAGTATAGGCTGTGACCTCTGATTCTACTCTTCCGCAAAAGTGAAACAGCTTGTCATGGTCTACATGATTTATTCCCTTTGGATCCTTAAAACTACAACAGCAACTTGCATTTGTATAGCGCCTTTAACATAATAAAATTCCCAAGGTGCTTCATAAAATCATTATCGAACAAAATTTAACACTGAGTCACATAAGAAGATTTCAGGACCAGTGACCAAAAGCTTATTTGATGAGGTAGGTTTAAAGGAGTATCTTAAAGGAACAGAGAGAGGTAGCGAAATGGAGAGGTTTAGGGAAGGAATTCCAGATTTTATCATCTACATAGCTGAAGGGATGACCGCCAACGGTGCAGCGATTAAAATTGGGGATGCTCAAGAGGCTAGAATTGGCTAAAAAAAGCAACCATATTCCATGTCACCTTTGATGTTCCATTGAGAACATGTCCGCTGCATGTATTTGCTCCTCATAATCCAATCCCTCTATCCCCTTGATCATTCCACTTGCTCTCTTCATCATTTCATTGGCTGCAATGTCCTTTCTGTACTGCAGTGACCAGAACTGTGGACAATATTTTAAGTGCAGTCAGACCAATGATTTATAAAGTGGCAGGACTACTTCACTAGTTTAGGTCGATATCGGCCATTTAATGCATCCCAATGCACTGCACTGCAATTTAATGCACTGCCACTGGGCATTTCATTAGCTTTCTATCATCTGCAAATGTATCCACTGTGCTAAAAGAAATGGAATATATCCATCAGAAAATATGGAATGGATGTATATAATGTGTCATGAAGACCGCCACCTGCCAAGAATGAGGCATATTCATTTTGTCATATGAACATTAACTTATAAACTGCTGCTGGAGTGAAGAAATGACTTGTTTTACAAGACAGCACCAGACACTTAGCTGGAAGGACATTTGCATACTATGTGACAGTGCTTGGAGAGACAAAGGACTAATCCCTGGTCCAATTAACCCAAATGGATTTTGAGCACCAGACATTGAAAGTGTAAGGATGTGCATTCCAGGTCTGCTGAGATGATAGAATCCACAAACACAGAAGTGGTTAAACCGGCTGGTCCAGGTTTTTTTGAATTAGACACAGGACAGTTTGAAGATAGACTGCAGAGTGTAACTGAACCTCGAACAAGACCACCTGTCTCCTGTCTGGCTCTCTCCCTCTTTCTCACAAGCCTCCGGACCCACTGAAGACACATAAACCTCAAGAGAGAGAAAAGACTCCTACATCGAAACAAGTTAAAGCGTGCTCTGGGCCCCAACGAACAACAAGACTTACCAGCAACCAAAGACTCAACATCAAACTCAAAGGACTGTAACTACCAGATATTGCCTCAAACTTTACCCCTTTATTCCTTCTGCTTTTTCTGTCTCTATCTGCATTTATCTTTAACGCGTATGCATGCCAGTGTGGTCGCGTCGCGTACTCGTAATCATTAACCAAATTAGAGTTTAAGATTAATAAACTTCCACCTTTCTTGTTTAAATCTAAGAAAACCTGTCTAATTTCTTTGCCTTACAATTGGAAAGTGGTGAACAAAGATTCACAGAGGGGGTGCAAAAACACATTGTTTTTAAAATTAAACTCTGTTACAGTTAGACCAGGCAAAGGCTGAGCGGGAACCCCTGGACCCCTTCTCATCTGGTCGTAACAAATGCAATGCCTGACAGGAATCTATGATCATTCGTTCCTAATCCTGATGTACGATATAATTCAATAGATAACATGGATTCAGAGCCGTCACATCATTACTTCAGTGTTATACAAAGCTTCTATATCACTGCTACAATATATTACACAGACACAATGGGCCAAATGGCTTCCTTCAATGCTAAATGTTATGTGATTCTATTTTTGCAATTTTCAGGTTACATGTCATGTGAGGCATTCAACCATCTCCCTCTTTGCCCATCACCCAGACCCTGGCCTGCTGAAATGTTTGGAGAGAGGGAAATAAGAAAGATGACATTAGCTTTCTGTTCAGTGACCCACAGAGAAACAAGATGGGGAGCAGGAGAGAGACAGGTCTCAGCAGATGGGAGGAAAGGGTCAGACCTAAGAATTTTTATTTCTCTTACACGAGCATGCTAGATGATTATAACAGAAAAAAAAATCTTAATCAGATGGAATCATCTAACAGAAGTGGAATCTACTTCAGAAGCTGCAAAAGAGTGAGATTGTCTTTGACATCATGAACTAAGCTTAACAAATGCATAACACTTTCTTGCTAAGATTATCAAAAATGCAAGCAAACATGCTACACATTGCTGCTTCCCTTGAAATGTCACTGAGATTCAGAATGTTTCATGGATTAGAATGGAAAGAAAAACACATCTTATTTGTTTCTCCCCATTCCAAGGCTGCCACATGACATCTCCCAGGAACAGTAATATAAAGCAGTAGCAGCTGAATGAATTGAAAATCAAAAGATTCCTCAGACCATCATCTCCTCAAATTATCTCTCAGTCCATTTAGTTGCATTATCCTATTCCTCCATCATTTCTATATACATCATGACATTTTATTTCAGAATATTTCTTCATTATTATTATTACATTTATGAAACCCTGTGCTTAATTCCATCATAAGTCAACTGTGATACTGATAGAGAGAGGAATGTAATTAAATCGATATTCCTGCCACTTGCAAGTTTGCATTGGTTTTTAGGAACAGGAAATTAATATCCATGGAGTTCCTGTAAGCCTAACTCTGTCAATTCAGCATTACTTTCAGAGGAACTAGTGAGGGTTCAAACAGAAGAAACCTACAGTTAGATTAGCAGAAGAATGTGTTATGCAACTTGTTAGTTAATAGACTAGATCTAGATTTCAAGAAGGCATTGTTGATCATTACAGTTTAAATACATAGAAAAAGGTTTATTTCTGTTTGTGTATAAATATATACATATTAAATATGTAAATTAGACCTCTTTATGGCACTAAAGATAATTGAACAACTTTGACTGCGCCGGAAGATATGAAAACCGAAACATGAATTTTAACCTTTAATCCACACTGATTGAGAGTTCGAAACTAAACATCATTCGACGATCCATTCTTTTACTCAAGATGGATCAAGATGGGTGTATAGTTTTGCACAATTGTCTCCAAGATAATTACTCCTTTCTATGAATTTCTGTGGAGAAAAAGTTCACTTTCATAATATAACTGGCTATCACTGCAATCCACTGTTTTGTTTACCTTTGACCTTTCACTTTTGCTCTTTTCAATTCATTGACTGTGGCATTAAGAATCTGCTGCTTGCTACTGATAATGAGTAAACCGTGTTGATGTCATGACAGGTAGGCATGGTATAAACCTCAGCTCTTCTCTGGAAAGCAACATAAAATTAACTGTTATTGGAATCGTGTTAGACATAATGAATTATGTGTTCATGAAAACGCATTGTTAATGAAAATTAAACCTAACTACTCAACACAGGTTTTATATCAATCTATGGTGAGATCCTGCAGTACAGTCTGATAACAGTTTCAATGTTTGTGGTGATGTGCTGCAAGTTCCACAACTTTCCCTTGCACAAAAACATAGGATGCAAAATTCATTCGCCCCAATGCATGGGCAGCATACCCACGGCTATTGGGAACAAAGTGGGTAAGACACAATATTCGTCAACCTACCTCATTACCCTGACAGTGGTGTCAAACGAGCGACTCCCACGCAGCACCATACTCCATTTCACTTCTGGTGTCTGGTGCTCACGCAGGGGGCCGAGTTAGCATTGTGAAGAAACCATGCACTCCAGGCAGCCTTCCTTTTATAAAGATGCAGTCTCTATAAAAGGGAGTTTGCAGCAATGCACTGCAAGCTGCTGTGTAATGGCTTTTTGCCATTGAGCGATGGGGATTATGGCAAACCAGGGGAAAGAGAGGGCTCCTTGCTTTCATGACAACATCCTAGGTGCACTAGGCAGAGTGGTGGATCCCTGGAAGTAGGCCATGTTTCTGGCAGGGGGAAGGAAGCCTTCAAGACTAAGCCTCCAAAGGGAATGGCAGCATGGGGCAAGGGTGACCAATGCCCAGAGGGTGGCTCCCAGAACCTGGCAGCAGTGCCAGAAAAAGTTTAATGACCTCACTTGGGTGGTTAAGGTGAGTGTATGCATCTGCTTATCGTATCTCACACCCACCGCACCGCCCACCTCTTACACTGCTCAATGCACCACACTTTCATCACTCACCCAGTAGCACACCTTGACACTCAGGACTCACCCCCAACATCTTTATACTCACAAGCACACACCTTCCAATCATGCCAGCCCCACACATACCTCTACATGCCTCCGCAGCCGACAGCTAATCAGCTCTGGCAGACTCAACACCAACCACACTGTCACGCAATCACTGGCATTCTGCCCGCTCTCCTGCAGGTGAGGGTCGCCCATAACAGGAGGGAGACCCAAAGGACCAGCGGAGGAGCATCACGCATCCATCCCCTCAGCAACCCTTGAAGTGATGATCCACAGTTTAATTGGAACCAATGCCACTGAGCCAGTGACACTTGCCAATGCTGGGGCCATCCTGGATGACAGTAAGTTGCTGCCTTATGCACCTTCTGCACCAGCTCCTCACCCTCATCCTCAAAGGTGCCATGAAATGGAAATGCCAATGGAATAACCGTGGACCTACCTCCCCACCACCCCTTCCCACCCCCCCCCCACCCCCCCACCTTCCCTTTATGCTTTTGCACTTACAGATAATCATGAACTGTCGGCTGCTCAGCCAGTGCAGCATCAGGAGGAAGGACAAGAGGAAGAGCTCACCTTTGTGGAAGAACCACCATCACTTGGCCTAACACTTGAAGCCCCCCAACTCAGATACTGGCACACTGCAAATGTTAAGAGGTGAGTTTAGAGTCGAGATCTGCCTGTGGTGAGTCACTGGGCATAAGTGGGTTTCAACCAGGACAAGGGGATATGTCAACTTGTGTGAGAACTCACCGGAGGGCGAGGTCCAGCAACCTGTGCCCCAGCAGATTATGAAGATTTCTGGAGTCCCACCTCGTGGGAGTGGCAGTGGCTCCGTGGAGCATGAATCTGCTGTCGTCTCTCAGGATAACAGCATTTGTTCTCCTACCACTGCCACTCCGCCAATGCCCTTGCTGTTGCCTCTCAGCCAACCAGCCCAGGCTGCTGCCAGCCATGCCCAGCTGGTGCAGTCCGAAACAGGGCTCTCAAAGCCCAGAGCGATCGAGGGCATCCTGCATGGCGATCTGCAGTCTCCACCAATGAAAGGCAGCAGCCTTCCACCAGTCATGCTGCACCCACTGTAGTTCATTTGTTTTATCCTTTTATGTATTTTTGATATATTGCTGGATAAAGTTGTTAGGGGAAGTTTTTTTGATGTTCACCTTTATTGAGTGATGTTGACCAAGGCAACTTTGTGATGGGGAATCTGAAATGAGTGTACTACTAGAGAATGGTGGGTCCATGTTGGGGCTGGGAAACTTCCTTTTAACTGAAACAAACCCTCACAATGTAGTCCCTCTTGCTGTGCCCAGTTGCATGTGGTGGATGTGGTCTTCGCCCTTCCTCTTCCTCTTTCTCCTCTTGAGGTGGCCTCTGCATCCCAGGAGATAATGGCTGAGCCCTGATAATTCCTACATTATGCAGCACACAGCACACCACCACAAACATGGACACTTTCTCAGGCATGTACTGCAGTGATCCTCCAAAGCGATCTAAGCAGCAAAATCTCTGCTTTAGGAGATCGATGGCTTGCTCCATGATTTTGCAGGTGGCTTCATAGCTTTGATTAAAGGCCCTCTGACATTGCGTGATGTGACGGTGGAAGGGGATCATGAGCCATGTGTGGAGGGGGTTGCTCTTGTTGCTGAGCAGCTCCTGGAGACCCAAAGATGGTGGGAATTGCTGACTGTCACAGGATAAAAACATTGTGGGTGCTGCCAGGATAGCAGGCATTTACTGAGATGAATTTCTTGATGTTGTCAGACACCAACCGCACATTGACAGAGTGGTAGCGGTTGCAGTATCGCTCCCTGTTGATGTGGGGAGCCTGCAGAACCCCATGTGTACAGTCGATGGCATCTGCACCATTGGGAAGCTGCCATCCAAGTGAACCCACATGTCCTTTCAGCCTGATCTTCTTTCCTCAGGGAGAAGAGGAAGAAGTCCCCTTTCCTCTTGTAGAGCATCTCTGTCACTTCCTCGATGATTCTGTGGATGGCGAACCGCAACACATTGTTGATGTTGCCGGCTCCCTCGTGGAAGGCTGCTGTTACATAGAAAGAAAGAGTGACAGTGATCTTCACAGCCACCAGGAGGACATCCTCTCCCTGGTTTGAGGCTCCAGATCATCGTGAAGAAGGTGACACACCTCCATCACTCCCTGTTTCGTGAAACAAAGTTTTCTGAGGCACTGCTCCTAGCTCATTGATGTCCTCCCAGAAGACCCTTTTGGAGTAGGGCCTTGTAAGAACAGCTCTCCTTCTACTTCCTCCTCGCAGAGGTTTCCCTCTCTGCCTCCTCCTGTGCATGTCCTGCTCCAGTTGCAGAGCAATTGGCGCTTCAACTACTGCACCAATACTTATGCAAGGCAATGTAATTCTCTGCCTTTCTGTGATCAGCAAAAACATTCAAATTCCTCCAGCAACTCTCCACAGTGCTTCCACCAACTTTGCCTGAGCACAAGTAAGTCAAAAATACCTGAGCTGCAAGTTGTTGATTGTTACTTGCAGGGCTTTGGGGATCAAGCAGTTACTGGGAATGACTGGATTGCTCCGTGGAGAGTCAGCATGGACTAGATGAGCTGAATGGCCTCATTCTATGCCGTATATGAGTCTATGACTCAATGACCCTTTAAATAGCCCCAGAACAGGGCCCATTTTACTTCAAACACTAGCTCCTTCAAGAGTGAATGAGGAAGATGTTGTGTGCACATTTGTTGTTCAATTTTGATATCCTAGTTTTGCATCACCCATTGACATCAGTAATGTCATGATTGTGCGCAACCAGCAACTTCAAGCGCACACAGGGGACACACCTGGTGCTCAAATTTGAAGTTGAATCATCACCAAAATAACAGCCTTGTTCTTCATTATCCTACTCTTCAGTGTTCCTGTGTTTTTTGCAGTAACAAACCATCTAGAGTGGAAGACATATTCTTCCCATTCACCAATCACAATTGCCTGCTCTCAGCTCCCCTATTTGGGACTAAGGTAAATTAAATATGACTTATTTACCAGAATTATTAAACTCAGAGCCAATTTCACAAGTGGAAATAGGCCTAGGAAATGAGCAGAATCCTCCCGCTACTCCAAATTACATGGCTGCAATAAATGTTCTGTGCGTCACCTAAGACCTCCAAAAGCAATTACTTTTCAAACTTTAAGGGTATGAAATATTCCCACCCAGCCCCCACATGAAGAACGAGCTCATGCTCAACTGATAGGCTGATGCAAGACTGACTGAAGAAATTGAGAAGCTCCATTCAAAAATTGGACTCACTCCAAAACACTTGGTGGGAAAAGGCCAGGTCATGATGGGGACTACATAGGAAAATTCTATATATTTCTCTCTGGAGATCCTTACTTGGTATTCTTTGTAAGTATGAACCGTGCAAGGGCCACATCAATACACATTGCTGTGACAGTTTTAGCTGGTTGTGTGAAATTATATTGTCCATAGTGCATGTACTTCAAGTGGAACAACTATAAATTCTTCTGACACCAAAAAGGATTTCAAACTAGTGGCAATTACAGCTTGTGATTACATCATTTTTCAAAAAGACAATCACTTTTTCTAACTGGCACTGTGTGGTACGAGAATATACTTTTGCGCTAAAGCTTCTGTTGTGATAAAGAGGTATATATAAATATATATGTCATTCAACCTTGTGAATAGCAGTTGCTGTATTGACAGGGAAACAAATACCTTAAGGCTTCTGAAAAGAGAAAGTGTTTTAAATCTAAGAACTGTGAATGGTAAATATTTATTCCTAGGTCGGCAATTTTTTTTCCAACAAATTGTTTGAAAATGGTTTCCATTTCCAAAACCCTGTTTATCCTTATTTCATCAGTTAAAAGACACTCAGTTGTCAAGGGCAGTTAGGGATGGGCAACAAATGCTGCCCTTGCCAGCGATGCCCACATCCAATGAAAGAATAGGAAATCAAGCCTTCCCAAATTCTCCTGCCCTTGTACCACCAGCACTGTTTGAATCAGCTGGCCAAAGAGTTTCTGAGGGCATCACCACCCTTCAGTTTCAGTATTCATAGATACTGCTGTGTTGCACTTACCATCCTCTCCAATTCTCAGAACTCCTCACTTAATCAAGAGGATTTTCCATTTCACTATCATTGTCACTTCATAATTTTCTGATAAGGCTTTATTCTTGAAGAAAGAATCAACTGTCTTGTGTTTACTCTGGTTATAATGTTTAGCTAAAAATTGATTGGCACACTTTTGGGAAGGAGGGGGGAGGTTCACGATTTGCAACCTGCCCACGTCGTTTCCTTTTGAGGCAGGCAGCATGCAAACTTGGTACTACCTCCTTGTTTACATAATTGTAGCATTGGCCTGCACTGCTGGATACCGCAGCACTCAGCAGGGCCAAGCAGCATGCACTGATATCACGCAGTGCAGCCAGCCTGCTCCTCTTAAAGGCAATCTGCCCCTCTTTAAGGGAAGATGCACTCAGTGGAAGGGAGCCACTGCAGACTGCCTGTACTGATGCTCCACAATGCTTCCACAAACTTTGCAATAGTAAAAGGTAGCCTAATCACCTTCCCGGCGAGTTGGATGACTGGTCCTTTAAATAATGCTTGTGGGTTCTCCCTCTTGCAGCTGAACACATGAAGCCAGATTTTTTGGCCTTTGAGTTTGATTAGAAATGGCACTATATCTGTGGAGTCATTAATTGAGTCAGAAGTACCTCTTTTGTCAAAGTAATGGAAATTTCCACCAACCAGTCGGTGACCAACTTAGTTCCTTTTCTTTTTGATTGGTTGTACGTTGATGACTGTATCTAATTCTTCATGAAAATATCAATAGGCTGGATTATGATGTACAGGAGCACATGGGTTTAGGCATGGATGGGAGGTTAAAACCAATGAAATTTACAGCACACTGGGATGTTGGCTCCAACCTGCCAACTTCTGGGTTTCACTGCAGCATGTTAGGCTTCATGCGAGCAACCTTCTCAGAAGAGGCAGATTGGCAATTCACATATATTAATGGCTCAATTAGAAAGATATTGACATCGTTTTTTTCTTCAGTTTAATCCCGGACTTCTTGGAACCCGCCAGTAAAAGCAAGGCAAGTACTCAGCAGTAATTGAGGAGGCTAAAACCTCAGGGAAAAATGCTTATGCTGCATTAGATTGGAGCTCAGATTAAACCAATTGACCAGCAATGGCACCAGCAACAGCAGCAGCAAAAGCACAAACAGTGGTAGCAGCAACCCGCTGGGCAGAGACCTGTAGATCCACAGGAGAGAGGGGAGCAGCAGATAGGTGCAGCTCACAGGAAGCAATACCCGGCACACAGAGGATAAGTTTCCTTGGGATTTCTCAATACCAGTGTCTCAGGAGGCTCGGGGTGTCACTTCAGATAGTGGCAGATATTTGCAGCCTACTGGAACAAGGCTTGCTGCCAGCTGAACTTGGTGGCCACACTTTACCAGTGGCCGACAAAATCACCACCACCCTCAAACTTTATTCCTCTGGATCTTTCCAAGGCCCTGCTGGAGACGTATCCAGGATTTCCCAATCAGCGGCGCACAAATACATGATGCCAGTCAGAACGAGTGAGTGCTCGGATTTACGGGTTCGTACAGGTGTAGGTCAACATCGGCTGTTCACGTTGTTACAGTTAAGACACCCATAGATCACCCATTTGTCAACCACGAGAGCTTCCACTCCACCAATGTGCTGCGAGTGTGCAATCACAAAAAGATTTTTATGCAGGTGGGCACAGGATTCCCAGGCAGCTACCATGATATTCTCGCCCTGTAGCAGTCCAGCTTCCCAAACATTTTCATACCAGGAAGCGGAGTTACCAGCTGGCTGCTTGGAGACAGGGGATATAGCTTAAAGCATAGCTCATGTCACCTCTCAGAAACCCGTGGAATATCACCACCAAATTCATCATCAAACAAGTCATCAGGATACGGCAGATGTGTTTCAGGTGCCTCGATAGATTTGGAGGTGCCCTTCAGTACACAACAGCCAGGGTCTCCACAATGATCATGGTGTGCTGTGCTCTGTACAGCATTGCCTGACAGTGAGATTTGAACCTGCAGCAGGAATACACAGAGCACAGAGTCTCTTCAGAGACTTTGGAGGAATTGCAAACAAAGACAAGAAGGTGGTAGGAGGTGAGGAAAGTGCACCACCAGCTGTGCACATTGCTGCCCAGGATGTCCTGATTATTGTAATGTTCACTAAGGTTCGAACAGTACACCCATATCACAACCTCATGGAAAAGCCACTTTTGGTTTCCTACTTGCCCCTCCAAAGTCACTGACACAAAGCAGTCCTGCAAACAACAAGCATACTTTCACTTGTCCCCATTGGTCACTGTCACTTCAGGTCTTCCCATTCATCATCAAACCACTAAAAAGGTGACTTGTTATCCAGCAAATAAGAGTGGGCAACACAGGAAAGTGATGTAAGATAATAATATTTATGTGCATTAAATGAACAATCAAGACTCAACAGTACAAAATGTGTAAGACACCCATGTCCAGATCCTTGTGCAACTATAAATCCTTACTTTTACTTTTCCTATTGCTTCTGCATGGTGCAACCCCTATGGTTTAGCAGAGGTTGAGGCAGGCTGCTCACAACCCGGCTTTGTCTGTTGAAGTTGCTCTTGGGCGAATTCCTTTGGGTTTTGGAGCCCATGAGGGCCGCATCAAAAACTACTGTACCTGTAACTGTGCAGGGGCATATTTGACCATCGGGACACATCGGGTACTGGCTGAGTGGTGGAGTGAGGCAGCAGGTGAGAAGTGGAAGTGCTTTAAGTGGAATCCGCACTTAAATGTCTCCTTTCACCATTACCCCTCTCATGGTCCTCTCATGGCCCAGCCTCACTTCCCTGCTACCACTGGGCTGGAAAACACTTTGCTGCAGATCAGTGGAGCAGTGAAAGGCCAAGGTTTAGGTACCAGTAGTTCTATTTAAGGCACCATCTAGAGTGTGCATGCCATTATTGAAGGTCTGCATGCTCCTGTTCGATTGCCAGGCTTGATGCTCCGTGCAGTTGGCCACTGTATCCATGAAAGAAGGCATCATTGCAATAGCCCATGACAGCATCCCACTCATATTTGAGACAGACTCCTCCAATCTCTCGGCAATCATGGACAATTGCTTTGAATGCTTGTCAGTACATTGCACAATCTCTGCTGCTGCTCGATGATTATCCTCTTCATCAATGGCCCCTGAGATCAAGCATCTGCCTCCAACCGAGCAGAACTTGGCGAGCCTTACCTCTCCAACAAGGACTCTCCACTGCTGCCCCTAACTCCACCATCTGTTCTTGCTCAATTGTGAAGTGCAAGTCATCAGGTGAAAACCGAACTATTTCTCTAACTGGACCCACCAATGTACGAGTATCTGAGCAGCTGTATGGTCTGCATAAGTCAGGTGATGTTGCACACTCAGAGGGATTGAACTCCTCTGAGGTGTTGCCATCATTCGTAACATTGACCACTTCCTGCTGGATGCATGAAGGCCCTGTGGGAAATTAAAGACATGAATTAGTATTGTCAAGATAAGAATGTTTGAGGCTATCATTATACACATGATTATATTTCACTCACTGTTGATAACAAATCAACATGACTGACTGCTGTGTGCCATGCGGATCTCTGATATTTAATTCTGTCACCAGCTAGCTGGGAGGCCCCCATCTCCCCATCTCCGATGGCAAGGCATGCCAAGACTCCACTGATATCCAGTGCCTCCTCCTCCTCTGTCGCTGTTGGTTACAAAACAGTTGGAGGGCCACCTCCAGTTCTCTGTCTCTCCCTGGTGTTCTGTGTTCTCTTCTGCTGCAAGGAGGGAACGAAGAGACCTAGGAGTGAGAGTAATGGCATGTGTTAACCTGATGGATAGATAGCATTTGCTGAGGATGACTATGAGGGAGAGGCATGACATTGCATAAGGATGTGGGTCAATGTCACTGGTGGATGGATCGTTGGGAATATGAGGGAGTGCATAGACAGAGAGGGATGGGTGCTCCTGTGAGGTAAGTGGATGTGAGGAGTGATGTGCTGAACTAGGCTTGAGAAAACAGAGTGAGGGTGTCACCTCCATCATGATGTTGGTGACTGTGTTATCTCGCTCAGCTTTCCTGCCTTGCTTAGATAATTGAACCATTTCTTGCATTGGATCCAGAAGTGTGCCACCTTCTAAAGTGCTTTCTTGGTTTCCCCAGCCAGCTTCTTCTTCCTGTTGCTCGAGAACGGTACCTCCCACCGGTCCTCATAGCCACCAGCAGCACCTCCAGGGAGACATCAGTGAAGTGGGTTGTAGCCTTTAACTGTCTACCGAATGGCCTACTCCTGTTCCTATTTCCAATGTTCCTATGTACCTTCCATGGTGACACTTCTTTCTCTCTCCCTCTCAACTCCAACTGCTTCAACCTCCATGTTTGGAGTATCCCTTTAAATACTGGAGTTGATATTACATCATGCAGGCCATCATCACGCCTGCTGACGTTAATTGGATGGGAAATCAAGAAATAAGATGTTAGTGACGTGGTTACGTTAAACAGCCACTGATCGACATGCTTCATGTATTTCTGGGTTTCTCACGTGCTATTGGGCTGCCTTTGCTCCCAGCACATCTGCACATTAAGATCCAGCCCAATGGTTGTGTGCTGTTCAACTATTCTTTTTTTTTGCTCTATTTCTATATCTCTATCCACTTTTCTAAATATCATGTAAGATAAGACATTGTGGAGAGCACCTGGGAGCAAATCTGTACTGTGATTCACACCCATGTGACCAGCTAAGTAGATGTCTATTCAATTTATATTCTTAAAAGCAACCCTACTGAGAGCAATAACTTAATAAGCCTGTTGAAGTGTGTAGAGAGCAAGCAGAGTTGATTAAATACAAGAAAGTAGAATTCAGTTATGCTGCATTTATTCTCCTTGGAGTACTGAAGGAAATGCCAATGAGGAATATGATTATCACCAGTAATTAATGAATTTGGTGTCCTTCACAATGATGGTCCTTCGCAATACTTCAGAATGAGACAGGCTTTTCTGATCATACTCTTGGTCAAAATGATTTATTCTTCTCCGATGGAATTACCACATCCTCAAGGGTATTATAATGGGCCTCCATAGTGCAATGAAAGGGAAGGAATGTCCCAGAGCTTCCACAGACTCATGCATTATGTGATATTTTGTGAAGCCATATGAACCTGGTTGTTTCCAGATACAATTTATTGAAATGGATATTTGAAGCTGGGGCATCAGTAGGTTCTATAATTGTCATAGGTATCTCTGAATAGGGGAGAGAAAAAAAGTTAGTCAGGCTCTTTCTTACACCTGATAGCGATCCAGTAACCCCAGTTAGAAGGTGGTTACATGCATTTTTTGGGAGGACATCTCCCTGTTACATCATTGGCTTTTTCCAACCTCCTTTCTTTCTTTTGGGCCTCCTTATCTCGAGAGACAATGGATACGCGCCTGGAGGTGGTCAGTGGTTTGTGAAGCAGCGCCTGGAGTGGCTATAAAGGCCAATTCTGGAGTGACAGGCTCTTCCACAGGTGCTGCAGAGAAATTTGTTTGTTGGGGCTGTTGCACAGTTGGCTCTCCCCTTGCGCCTCTGTCTTTTTTCCTGCCAACTACTAAGTCTCTTCGACTCGCCACAATTTAGCCCTGTCTTTATGGCTGCCCGCCAGCTCTGGCGAATGCTGGCAACTGACTCCCACGACTTGTGATCAATGTCACACGATTTCATGTCGCGTTTGCAGACGTCTTTATAACGGAGACATGGACGGCCGGTGGGTCTGATACCAGTGGCGAGCTCGCTGTACAATGTGTCTTTGGGGATCCTGCCATCTTCCATGCGGCTCACATGGCCAAGCCATCTCAAGCGCCGCTGACTCAGTAGTGTGTATAAGCTGGGGGTGTTGGCCGCTTCAAGGACTTCTGTGTTGGAGATATAGTCCTGCCACCTGATGCCAAGTATTCTCCGAAGGCAGCGAAGATGGAATGAATTGAGACGTCGCTCTTGGCTGGCATACGTTGTCCAGGCCTCGCTGCCGTAGAGCAAGGTACTGAGGACACAGGCCTGATACACTCGGACTTTTGTGTTCCGTGTCAGTGCGCCATTTTCCCACACTCTCTTGGCCAGTCTGGACATAGCAGTGGAAGCCTTACCCATGCGCTTGTTGATTTCTGCATCTAGAGACAGGTTACTGGTGATAGTTGAGCCTAGGTAGGTGAACTCTTGAACCACTTCCAGAGCGTGGTCGCCAATATTGATGGATGGAGCATTTCTGACATCCTGCCCCATGATGTTCGTTTTCTTGAGGCTGATGGTTAGGCCAAATTCATTGCAGGCAGACGCAAACCTGTCGATGAGACTCTGCAGGCATTCTTCAGTGTGAGATGTTAAAGCAGCATCGTCAGCAAAGAGGAGTTCTCTGATGAGGACTTTCCGTACTTTGGACTTCGCTCTTAGACGGGCAAGGTTGAACAACCTGCCCCCTGATCTTGTGTGGAGGAAAATTCCTTCTTCAGAGGATTTGAACGCATGTGAAAGCAGCAGGGAGAAGAAAATCCCAAAAAGTGTGGGTGCGAGAACACAGCCCTGTTTCACACCACTCAGGATAGGAAAGGGCTCTGATGAGGAGCCACCATGTTGAATTGTGCCTTTCATATTGTCATGGAATGAGGTGATGATACTTAGTAGCTTTGGTGGACATCCGATCTTTTCTAGTAGTCTGAAGAGACCACGTCTGCTGACGAGGTCAAAGGCTTTGGTGAGATCAATGAAAGCAATGTAGAGGGGCATCTGTTGTTCACGGCATTTCTCCTGTATCTGACGAAGGGAGAACAGCATGTCAATAGTCGATCTCTCTGCACGAAAGCCACACTGTGCCTCAGGGTAGACGCGCTCGGCCAGCTTCTGGAGCCTGTTCAGAGCGACTCGAGCAAAGACTTTCCCCACTATGCTGAGCAGGGAGATTCCACGGTAGTTGTTGCAGTCACCGCGGTCACCTTTGTTTTTATAGAGGGTGATGATGTTGGCATCGCGCATGTCCTGGGGTACTGCTCCCTCGTCCCAGCACAGGCATAGCAGTTCATGTAGTGCTGAGAGTATAGCAGGCTTGGCACTCTTGATTATTTCAGGGGTAATGCTGTCCTTCCCAGGGGCTTTTCCGCTGGCTAGGGAATCAATGGCATCACTGAGTTCCGATTTGGTTGGCTGTATGTCCAGCTCATCCATGACTGGTAGAGGCTGGGCTGCATTGAGGGCAGTCTCAGTGACAGCATTCTCCCTGGAGTACAGTTCTAGGTAGTGCTCAACCCAGCGGTCCATCTGTTTGCGTTGGTCAGTGATTATGTCCCCCGATTTAGATTTGAGGGGGGTGATCTTCTTGATGGTTGGCCCAAGAGCTCTCTTCATGCCATCATACATTCCTCTGATGTTTCCGGTGTCTGAGGCCAGCTGAATATGACTGCATAGGTGTTGCCAGTAGTCGTTTGCGCAACGCCTAGCTGTTCTTTGTGCAGTTCTTCTGGCTGCTTTAAGTGCTGCGGATGTTAAATCGCTGGGGGCTTTCTTGTAGTTCAAAAGTGCAATGCGCTTAGCGGCTATGACAGGTTCCAGCTCTTCATTATGAGATTGAAACCAGTCTGCATTTCTCTTCGCACTTTTGCCGTAGGTGGTCAAAGCTGACTCATAGATGGCGTCTCTGATGTGGGCCCACTTGGTCTCAGCATCCCCTGTGGGAGTGTTTTGAAGGGCTGTTACAAGTGAATTTAGAAATTTTTGTAACAGCTGTGGGTGAGAAATTCTGCTCGTGTTGATGCGCGGATGGCCCTTCTGCTTGGAATGATGCAACTTCTTTGGTCTGAGTCTAACCTTGCTGCACACCAGGGAGTGGTCGGTGTCGCAGTCCGCACTGTGGAAGCTGCGTGTGATTTGAACACTGTTTAAGGCGGCTCGCCTTGTGACAATGAGGTCTAGCTGGTGCCAACGACGTGATCTTGGGTGCCTCCATGAAACCTGGTGACAGGGTTTAGTGTGAAAGAACGAGTTGGTGATGCAGAGGTTATGATAGGTACACAACTCAAGCAGTCTCTGCCCGTTCTCATTCATCCTTCCAACGCCATAGCGCCCAAGGCAGGAGGGCCATGAGTCATGGTCGGCCCCAACCCTGGGCCCCAACCCCAATCCAATTTATTGAAATGGATATTTGAAGCTGGGGCATCAGTAGGTTCTATAATTGTCATAGGTATCTCTGAATAGGGGAGAGAAAAAAAGTTAGTCAGGCTCTTTCTTACACCTGATAGCGATCCAGTAACCCCAGTTAGAAGGTGGTTACATGCATTTTTTGGGAGGACATGTCCCTGTTACATCATTGGCTTTTTCCAACCTCCTTAACCAGGTTAATTCCGCTGTGGTATCTTAGATCACTCTGGTGGGCCAGTCCCAACTCCCAATCTTGTGAGAGTATTTTATCCTTGCCATGAGACTCCATAAGCTTTCAACAACATGCCTTAAGAAACAAAAAACACTCTCCTGTTAATTGCGATTAGGTGCTGAACTGATTCTCTACATCCATAAGATCACATTCCAGACTTTGAAAGCAGTACAGCATCACAGGAGACCTCATTTTACATTTAACAGGCTGGGTTTTGTGTAGGAGGTGAGGGTCCTGGATCCAGGCTGAAAAAGCAGGGGGAAGCCCCCCCTCGGCCTTTCCCTGCACCCCACCATCCTCCCCTGGCTCCCCCGGCCCCCCACAAGCCCGCAGGGAAGGCGCCTCATGTTACAAGGTGACCTCCCCACGTGGCGGAGGCCCCCCCACCCCCCACTGCTGCTGGTAAGATCTCAGTGGCGGGGGGGAAGAAACACTTAATTGGCCGTTAATAGGCCACATAAGGCCCTCAATTGGCCTCTGGGAGGGAAGGCTGTCATTGGCCTATCCCACTCCCGGGAACATTGCTTGGCGGCGAGCCCTCTGCCCCCGCCACCTGTTGCAATACTCCATGCCACTGCTCCTCCCACCTCCGACTGCACCTCAAGTAGGCCCATAAAATCCCAGCTAACATATCAAACAAATTTATTTTACAAAAGATGAAGTTCTTAAGTACTACTGATATAATTTAATTTGTGGTAGACAAACTTCCACCTAACACCTCGAGTAGACAAATTAATAAAAGGATACAACTGGAAGAAGAAAGCTAGTCCTTTGTAAATAGCTTTTCAATAATACAGCTTTTTCCCTTGAATTTCTTACTACTGCCTAATTAATCATAGCTGTTTTTTGCAAATTTAAATAATTTTTCTCTCAAGTATTTCACAGATCAGTTCATTCTCTGAAATTTTCAAACAGACTGATTTGAACAGTACATATGCCTTTTCTATCCTGGAAAAGGGTTGCTGGGATTATGAATATCAGATCATAACAAATTTAAAAATGAGCTGCCAGTCATATATATAAACAAAACCAATCATGCAGCACATTTGAGGTTGAAGTATTGCTCACTCCAAGCTGTAGTTGATCAAACTTATGACATTGTATTGAAATAAGCTTGAAACAATTTCTGTCTTGGCTTATAACTAAAGAGTGTTGACTTGGACAAGATACTGGAGGGATGAACAAGTGGGGGGTGGATAATATGATGGCAGGCACTGGGAAATCAGGTTTAGCAACTTGAGGCTGACCATGTGCCTGAGGTGCTCAGTGAGTCCCAAAATGAGAGTAGTAAAATGTCCCAAGGCACTTTACAGGAGTGTTACTGAATAAAATTTGACACTGAGCCACATAAGGAGATATTAGGACAAGTGGGTGCATTTCAAAGAGCATCTTAAAAGGAGGAAAGGTAAAGAGGTGGACAGGTTTAGGGAGGCAGTTCCAGAGTTTAGGGCCAAGAAAGCTGAAGGCATGGCCACCAATGGTGGAGCAATTAAAATTAGGGATGCACAAAAGGCCAAAATTGGAGGATCGCAGAGATTTCAGAAGGTTGTAGGGCTGGAGTAGGTTACCAAGATAGGGAGGGGCAATACCATGGAGGGATTTGAAAGCAAGGATGATAATATTAAAATTGAGGCATTGTCAGACCGGGAGCCAATGTAGGTCAGTGAGCACAGGGCTGATGAGTAAGGGGCACTTGGTGCAAGTTAGGATATGGGCAGCAGAGTTTTGGATGAGCTCAAATTTATGAAGGGTGGAAAATAGGAGGCCAACCAGGAGAACACTGGGGTCGTTAAGCCTAGAAGAAACAAAAGAATGGAAGAGAGTTTCAGCAACAGTTGAGCTGCGGTGGGGTGGAATCAGGTGATGTTAGAGGTGAAAATAGGTGGTCTTGGTGATGGAGTAGATAGAAGCATAGAAAAATTACAGCACAGAAGGAGGCCATTCAGCCCATCGTGTCCATGTATGTAGAGTTGAAAGCTCAGATCTGGGTGAAATGAGATGCCATGGTTCAGCCTCAGTGGCCATAAAGTCAGTAGCTAGTGACTGGAATTTGTGGCAGGGTCCAACAATGGCTTTGGTCTTCCCAATACTTAGTTGGAGGAAATTTCTTCTCATCCATTATGCAATGTCAGGCAAGCAGTGTGACGAATCAGAGACAGTGTTGGTGGTGCTGAGGTAAAGCTCTGTGTCATCAGTTTTCATGTGGAACCTTACTTTGTGTTTTTGGATAGTGTTGCCAAGAAGCAGCATATAGATAAGAAATAGGAGGAGACCAAGGATAGATAATGGCACAGGAGCAGGAACAGGAACCATTACTGGCTGTGACTGGATAGATAAAAATAGAATCAGATGAAGGCTTGCTGGATGATTGGAATAGCTTTGTGTGGTTAACCCGGCCAAAGACTCCAGACAGGTCAAGAAAGATAAGGAGGGATAGTTTACCAAGGTCACGTCACATAGGATGTCATTTGTGACTTTGATATTCTTAGCACAATTTTTCATCCTAACGAATGGGGTGGCACAGTGGCGCAGTGGTTAGCACCACAGCCTCACAGCTCCAGGGACCCAGGTTCAATTCTGGGTACTGCCTGTGCGGAGTTTGCAAGTTCTCCCTGTGACTGCGTGGGTTTTCCTCGGGTGCTCCGGTTTCCTCCCACAGCCAAAGACTTGCAGGTGGTAGGTAAATTGGCCATTGTAAATTGCCCCTAGTGTAGGTAGGTGTTAGGGATTATGGGATTACTGTAGGGTTTGTATAAATAGGTGGTTGTTGGTCGGCACAGACTCGGTGGGCCGAAGGGCTTGTTTCAGTGCTGTATCTCAAAATACATAAAATAATTTTCAGAATATAGACAGCTTTATAGATCAACTGGGTCATTTTCACCCTTCATTAACAGCATTTTATTGGCCCTTTATCAGAATTTACTGTTGCTGATATTAGCCTGACAAAAACTTAATATGTTTGCATGATGCTCCTTTTCCACTATGTAAACAAATTAATGGTGCCATTAAAATCACAGACTAAACATCATATGGACTTTAATATTGCTAATGGCATGTTCTATCTTTTTGCCTTTCTACTGGTACAATGTACAATCATTGTTCTTCCAGAAAATGTTTTAATATTATGATCGATTATATGACAGAGAATAGTGCACCAGTTTGTATTCTGGAAATCAGTCAATGTTCTAAGATGTTTGCCTCTCATTCACTACCTGGAAGACTGTGTCTGATATGTTTTCATCTGTGAATCAAAGGAGGAGGTGGAACAGGAGGAACTATCCATTGTTGTGAACTTTTCAGTCTACTTCCTTAGAGGTCAACACTGTGATGCTACAGCTTTGATAAGCAAGCAATCATAGATATCTGCAAGAATTATTGTGCCATTCAAAGGGTTAATCACCCCAGACACTGCCCTGAGCTACTGTAAAACTTATTTCTATATACTGCTGAGTCCTTTTCTGAGTCCTATTAGTGATGTCAGTGGTAACAGTCAGTTTACTATGTCTAATTATATAAGTCAGGTTACCAGTGAATTGATCAATAGAGAAGGTCATTCCATGCTGGAGTAGAAAAAACAAACACAAATGAATTATCTTGTAGCTTATCTGGCTTTCCTAAGGCCCTGAGACTCACTGACTGTGTACATGGCCAATAACTGCGCTACTACATTAGTAAGAATGCAATAGAATGAAAGACTTCCATTTCTCACAACATCAGGATGTCCCACAAAGCTTTACAGCCAATGAAGTAATTTTGAATGGTAGTCACTGTTGTAATGTAGGAAACAAGGCAGCCAATTTGCACATGGCAAGGTCGCACAAACAGGATTATGATAATGACCGGATATTCTGTTTTAGTGATATTAATTGAAGGATATTGGCCAGGACACCAGGAATAACTACCATGTTCTTCTTTGAGATATTGCCACAACATCTTTTACATCTACCGGAAAGAGAAGACAGGGTCTCAGTTTAACATCTCCGCCGAAAGTTATAAAACAGCATTTACTAACAACCTGCTTACCAATGCTCAGCTTGGGTTCTGCAGCACTGCTCAGCTCCAGACCTCATTACAGTCTTGTTTCAAGTATGGACAAAAGTGCTGAATTGCAGCTATGAAACTGTGGTGGGACAGCACGAGGTTGGATGAGCGTGCCAATGTTCCACTCCACCACAGCATACTTCCGATGGAAATAACAAGAAGTCAGAAAATGAAGCATTGTCTCCTAAAAATGCTTAATGTTCACCATCCTTCCAATCAATCCTCAACACCTCCCACAGTAACAACAGTTACCGAGATCAAAAGATTGATACAAGATAGGTAGGCTCACCATACCTTAAGGTAATTCACTGGATTACCCTCAGTGGTACCTTTCACTATCTTATAAATGTTTATTGTCCTAGCTAGACTATGAAGTCCTTAGTGCTCAAGATCAGCCTCATGGTTTGAACGGTCACCTTAGGGCTGTTATAGACAGGTGGGACATGGCTTCCACTTTTCACCTCTCAACTGACCGCAGATAGTGTTTTAAATATTAGTGTTTTAGTCCCTGAATATTTAAGGGTCAAATAAACAGACATATGACAGGTTTTCTCGTAGGTTTAAATAGCAAGATAACTATTTGTTAAAACAATACCCGAAAATGTTCACAACCTCGCCCACTCATGCATTCTTACACATAAGAAAAGTTAGAGAACAGAGCGTAGCATGCAATTGGTGTCCGATTGTTGCAAAGAGAGTTCAGTTTGAAACCTTCTGGGTTTTCCAGGAGAAATTTTTAATAGCGTTGCAGGCCCGACTGTTCTTTGTCTTGGAATTGATGTGGTGTTGCATACTTCTTTGGTTAAATCTCATTTTGGAGTTAATGGTGGAAGTCCTAGTTTCACTTCTCAGATGGGGAATTTTCAAGGTCTCCTTGCAATCTCTCTGCCTAGAAGTTTAAAAATCATGTTGGCAGGACATATTGCTTAGCTGGATCAATCTCACAGCTTCTCTGGCTGGAATGGCTTTCTGTCTCTCTCTCCCAGAGCATTCTTTTAATGTAAAAACTTATCAGGTTTTGGTTTTAGTCAGGTGACTCAAGATGCTATCCCCTAGGGTGTTCATACAATGTCCCAGGATGTGTGGACCATTGTCACATAATGGCACCTGAATGTGGTACATTTTGATAAATAGGTGTTATTTCACATATATTTGGGCCTTGGCTTCTGAGTCAGTCTGACTGCAAAAGCCCTTGCTAGCCCAATTTTTGATGATAGGAGTTGTTAGCATGGAATGGGCTGTTTTACATATCATTGTGCCACCTCAAGGCAATTCCAGATGTTAATAATGGTCCCGGCTTCAACAAACATGTTGATTTGCAATACAGGAGGGGATCACCTGACCTCTCCCTCCATGTTGCTAGGTAGCAAAGTATTCATTTTCTTGTAGCTTAGTTCAACGGTTTACTTTTATTTCATAATTCCTCCAGTTCATTTCCAATTTCATCACTGTTTCCTCCATGAGCATGACAGGGCGCTGAGCTGGGGAAATCTCCACTCCTACATGTTGGTAACCAAAATATCATACTTAGTCACAACACTGTATGGGTTTTGATACAATATTTTCTGACCCGTACTCAACTGACGCAGCAGCCTTCTCCTAATTGCTTCATGGTGCATTAACATGTTAAATGATGAATCTGCTCTTGAGATCAGTTCTTCACTTCCCTTATTCACAGAACTTTTGCATTGGTCAAGCAGCCATCTTGAATCTGCCTCTTATTTCTATCTGCTGGATCCACTCTTCCATTTCCACATATCCCAGTTCCATGGTCCTATAGCTCATTTTACTGAAGCAATCCCAAGTAACGAGAAAGCATCCACTTAGTCTATGTATACTTCCTTCAGGAATCTGCCCTTTCTTCTTTGATGTGAATGATTTCCTAGAAAGCTTCAAATATTTTTGTGCTTTCTTTCTCCAAGAAGTGTTCAGTGACGAATTCTATCTCCAATTTACTAATTCCTCCCACCACTGCCATGGTTCTGAGCCTAGATATACCTTGAGTGCTAATTGCTCTTCCAGCGGATGGATGAAATACAAAGTAGTAACAGATACAACTTAAAGAAGTTGCATGCTGTTATAAATCAGACAGTAAGTTAACAATTCTAATTTCATGTATGTGGTAATTTCTCAAACATAGCTTGTGGTCACTGAACACAAAAATTATCAGCTCAAAATCTGAACTTAAATTGAGCATTCGAATTAAGTATCTTCTGCCTCTTGCAAATGTTTCAAAGTATACATGTCTATCTTAAAATTAAATAAAATAAAGGAATGGCCCATGCCCGGGTACATTGGATTGTGTGGGCACAGTTAATATTGGAAGTTGGGCTTCTCTCCCTAAACATCTCCACCTCTCTTTCCCCTTTTAAGATGCTCCTTAAAACATACCTCTTTGAACAAGCTTTTGGCCACCTATCCTAATGTCCTCTTCTTTGCCTCAGAGGCATTTCTTTTTATTTGATAACACTCCCGTGAAGCATCTTGGGACATTTTACTACCTTACAGACTCTATATATATGCAAGTTGATGCTTGGGGCACAGGCTTGTAATGGAGACCAGCCAATTTTCTGATATTCACTGCCCATTGACGATCAATGATGCCCAGGCACTGACCAAAGGAAATATCCCCTATTGTATCCTGTTTGGATTATAGTAAATTTATCCAGGAAAAATGTCAACTGACTATCAGGAATTCTCAAAAGCCTTGCCTCATATCAGCATATTTCCCATATTAAATATAGGAAGTTTGGGCTGAATTTTCCCATGGGCATTGGTAACCTGGCATTGGGCTCACATGCGGGTCCTGATCCAGTGCATGCCCACTGGAGCAACTTTATGTGAGGCGGCCTCCTAATTGGCCACCACTGCAATTGCCAATTAAGGATAGCAGATGTGATCAAGACACGGGAGGCCCAATGAGGGAGCCTGCAGCACTGGATGGCCGGCAGCCCCACTGGGAGAGGTGAGCGCTGCTGAGGGAGGTAGGTGAGCATGAGGGCACCTCAAAATGGAGGTGGCAGGCGGCGGTGGCAGTTGGTGGGGGGCTGTGATGGTCGATCTGGTGCAAGTACTCCCACAGTGCTGACTTTTCTGTAGTGGTTTGATAAAACTGAGTGGCTTACTTTGCCATTTCAGAGAGCAGTTAAGATTCTACCACATTGCTGTGGGTCTGGAATCACATATAGTCCAGACCAGATAAGGACAGCAGTTTTCCTTTACTAAAGGGCATCCATGAACCAGATGGGTTTTTACGACAATCAGGTTTCATGGCACCATTTCTGAGACTAGCTTTCTATTCCAGATTTTTAAATTAATTATTTGTCTTTATTAATTAATGCTGCTGTAGTGGGATTTGAACCCATGTCCCCAGGGCATTAGCCTGAACCCCTGGATTACAAGTCGAGTGACATCACCATTCAGCCATCATCACCCCTTAACATGGCAAGGTTGTCTAACTGCAGTTGTCAGGCTATGGAATCAGCAACAGACCCGTTCAACACTGGAAAAGTTCAGTCCGTGTGGGATAGTGGCCCTTGATTGGGGCCAAATTGGAGCTATTGGCTGCCCGTCTCCGTGGAGCGTGCTGCCATTTCCCCTGGCAGCCAGCTCCTGGGAAAGTCAGTTGGAGGCGCAACAGCACTGGGAGCATTGGTTTCCCACTACTTCCCCATCTCCACGGGGCTGGGAAAATTCAGCCCAATTGCTTCCACAGGATATTGATATTGATCACAATGTAACCCCAGCTAAACTGTCACACACCGACCACTTCATGTTTTTTACCCAAAAACATGTCATTAAGGCTTTCCAGTAAATTCTTATCTCTGTACAATAGATTAGATTCCTGTCGCTATCCCAATTGTTAAGAATTATTTGCATGTTGAGAGTCATTTTCTGGAGTTAAACTTTTGTTTTGCCCAAGCAGTATTGTCAAATCAAACACATCTTGCCACTTGCCATGCAGTTTCCTCATGCATATAGGCAATCAGTTCACCAGTGAGCGTTCCAGTTCATTTTCACCAGGAAATTCCTCAGACCTGCTTCCATACTTCCATTCCATCAATGTTACTTCAATGGAACTGACGTGGAAGTCCCGTTTTTGTGTGTAAGCAGCGTGTTCACAGCACTTGCGTGAAGTGAAATTGGCGGAGCAGGAGCAAGAAAATCCCAGCTTATTTTATTCCATTTCTCCCTTTCCAATTTTCTCCTCTCGTGAGATGTTGCCCCCTTTGAACTACTCAAAGAACAGGAGTTTCCATTTTTCATGACTGAACCTGGATACATAGAATTCACAGCAGAAAAAAAACAGACCATTTAGCTCAACTGGCTATGTTTATGCTCCACACGAGATGCTTCCCACCTTACTTTATCTCATCCTATCAGTATATACTCCATTCCTTGTTCTCTCATATACTTATCTAGCTTTCCCTTAAATGCATCTATGCTATTCACCATAACTACACTATGCGATAGCAAGTTCCACATTCTACCTGCTCTGTGATAAAAAAAGATAGACCACATCACACACCCATGTCCTGTTCTATCCCCATCCTGCATCCCAACATGTGTCATCTGCAAATCTACTGAATATTAGAACACTGGAGATTTACCTTTTTCCTACCCAAAGGTTGATACAGTTTGTAGCGTTGTTGCTTACAATCTGGCTAATGCATCACGGAAAAAAATGGTTTTAGCTAAAAATAATATTCACATACATTCATAAACCATGAAACATGGATAGTTTTGAAAAAAGTACTCAATACTTAAGAAACAGACCCCTATCATAACTTTTAGTGAAATGGCCACAAAGTCTACTCAGAATCAACAGGTCCTGGACTAGCCTCGGATTTTTCAATCGCTTGTCTTGGGAGCGCAGCCTTTGCCACTACCTTAAATTGGGTATTTCTGCTTCTTCGCACAGAGACCTGGTATACGTCTGGAGTCGGTACGCAGGTGAGTTGAAGCATACTTCTGAAGAGTGCCAGAGGGCACCACAGCAGGAGTCCAGGCCATGGAAGTGTCATGGTAGCCCGACTAATGATATGGGCCTAAAGAGCTACAAAATCATCTTCCGGTGGGAGGAGGGTAGTGGGCAGGACACAGCCTGCCAGATGGCAGCGGGCACCTGAGTTCCCAGGTGAATCCTTCAGGTGAATCCAGAGTGGTGAGTGTGCCCACTGGGCCCATACAGACAGGTAACTGTAGTCACAATCCTGACATCACTGCCAGGCTCATGACCCCAAGTGGCTTTTGGGGCTGTAATATTTTATTTCACTTTCGTTCAGAAAAATGGGGAGGAAATATAAATTAAAAAGGACAATTTTAGAGTGGATGCAAGAGTAGTGAAATGTGAGGGTTCACATACTCAAATCTGTGAAGGTGGCAGGACAAGTTGATAAGGCTGTTAAAAAAAACATATGGGATCCGTGGCTTTATAAATAGAGGCATAGAGTACAAAATCAAAGAAGTTATGCTAAATAAAACAGGGAAGGTATGCTGAGCCTTTATAAATCTGTGCCCCAACTAGAGCATTAAATCCAAATCTGGTCACCACACTTTAGGAAGGATGTGAGATTTTACCAGAATGGTTCCAGGGATGGGCAGGATTTTAGTTACAGGGCAAGGTTGGAAAAGCTGTTGTTGTTCTCACTGGAGAAATGGAGATTGAGGGGAGATTTGATAGAGGTGTACGAGATTGTGACAGGCTTAGATAAGTTAGACAAGGAAAAACTGTTCCCATTAACTGATGGTACAAGGACTAGAGGACACAGATTGAAGGTTTTGGGCAAGAGATGCAGGGGGAATGTGAGGAAGAACCTTTTTACACAGAGAGTGGTAATGACCTGGAACTCGCTGCCCATGAGGGTGGTGGAAGCAGAGACAATCAATGATTTCAAAAGGAAATTGGATGGGCACTTGAAGGAAATAAACTTGCAGGGCTGTGGGGAAGTGGGACGGACTGGATTGCTCCGAGGACAGCTGGCGTGGACTCGATGGGCTGAATAGCCTCCTTCTACACAGTAATTGATTCTATGGGCTGGATCTTGTGATCGTCTGGAAGGCAGGATTAATTGGGGGGGGGGGGGGGTCCAGAGAATTGGAGCAGAACCACTCGCCATGACACCCAACACCAGGATTCCCAGTTCCAATCTTCTCAGGGATGGGATAGGCCGATGACCTTCCCACCCAGAGGCCCATTGAGACCCTTAAGTGGCCTATTAATGGCCAATTATGGGCATCTTCTCACCGCCACTGGGATCTTACAATGGCGAAGGGGGACCTATGCCACTTGGAGAAGGATGCCTTGCAAAATGAGGCACCCTCCCTGTGGGCTTGGGAGGGGGCTGGTCCCACCTTGTGGACAATTTGTGGCCCATGGAGGAGCACCCACCCCCCATCCCCTGGGAACAACTGTACCCCCCAGGACTCCCCTCCCCCGGACCATACTAACACCCAACCACCACCACCACCCCCCTTACCCCTGCCCCCACCTCGCCGGGGCCTTCTGGACTGGCCCTGTCAATCCTGCATCACCTATCGGTGTTCTGGGGTTCCAGTGCTGGGCCTGGGTCTGAGGCCTCTGCGGTACTGGCAATGGCCACTGCTCCGGGTGGTGCTGCTGATACTGCTGAACCGCCAACCGTCTGATCGGCTGGCATCTCTTGGAGGTGGGATCTCCATTCCTATAAAGTCTTTAAAGGAACGGGGGTCCCGCCTCCAAAAATTTTGACCCCTAAAGACCGGGGGATCGCTCGGGGGGGCCAATAAAATGCAGCGGCAGGATTTCCCCCTGCTTTTTCGGCCCAGTGGCCAGGGCCCTGCCTCCTGCACAAATTCCAGCCCTATAAATCTTTATGAATCATTATTTAAGCCTCAGCTTGAGTACTGTGTCCAATTCTGGGCACCATACTTTAGAATGGATGTCAAATCTTGTCGAGGGTACAGAGGAGGTTTACTAGACTGATACCAGGCATGAGGGATTTCAGTTACAAGGAGAGACTAGATAAGCTGGGATTGTTCTCCTTAGGGCAGAAAAGATTGAGAGATGATTTAATAGAGGTGTACAAAATTATCAGGGGTTTTGATAAAATAGATCTTGAGAAACTGTTTTCATTGTCAGGAGGGTCAGTAACTGAAGGACACAGAATTTCAATGAAAAAAATTTAATGCGTAGATGAGAAGAATTTTGTAATGCCGTGAGCCATTAATGAATTCACTACCTGAAAAGTTGGTGGAATTGGTTATAGACTTGAAAAGGAGAAATTTATAGGACTTGCATTTATATAGCACCTTTCATGACCATCAGACATCCCAAAGTGATTTACAGCCAATAAGGTACTTTTTTTGAAGTGTAGTCACTGTTGTAATGTAGGAAACATGGCAGCCAGTAAGTGCACAGCAAATGCCCACAAACAGCAATGTGATAATGACCAGATAATCTGTTTTTGTGATGTTGATTGAGGGATAAATATTGGTCAGGACACCAGGGATAACTCCCCTGTTCTTCTTTGAAATAGTGCTATGGGATCTTTTACATCCACCCGAGCAAGTTGTTGAGGCCTCAGTTTAATGTCTCACTCGAGAGACAGCACCTCCAACAGTGCAGCATCCCCTCAGCGCTGCACTGGAGTGTCAGCCTTGATTTTTGTGCTCGAACCCTGGAGTGGGAGGCTCAGAGGAAAAAGTGCTACAAACTGAGCCACAGCTGACACTGACTATAGGCAAAGAACATGGGAGTGGACGAATTAGATATTTCCAACCTTCCCTTCCTCTCCAAAGTCCTTGAATGCGCTGTTGCCTCCCAAATATGTGTGTCTCTTTCCTGGAAGAACATGTTTGAATCCCTCCAATCAAGTATCCAAAAACAGTCTTATCAAAGGCACAACTGGCATCCTATGTGACTGTGAAAAAGGTAAACAATCCCGCCCCGTCCTTCTCAATCAGTCTTTTACATGGTTGACCACACCAATCTGCTCTGGGTGGGACTCTTCTCACCTGGTTCCATTCTTATCTATCCAGTTGTGGCCAGAGAATCACCTGCAAAGGCTTCTCTTCTTGCTTGCCCACCATTACCTTTGGTGCCCATAGGATCTATCCTTGGCCCCCTCCTATTTCTCATCTCCAAGCTTCCCCTTGGCGACATCCAAAAACACAGTGTCAGTTTCCAAATGTACACTGACAACTCCCCATTCTGCCTCACCACCAACTCTCTTGACTTTTTCACTGCCTCTAAATTGTCAGACTGCTTATCTAACATCTCATACTGGATGGGCGGAAATTTCCTCAAATTAAATATTGGGAAAACTGAAGCCATTGTCTTTGGATCCCACTAGAAACTCCATTCGCTAGCTTCTGATTTCACTCCTCTCCCTGACAACTGTCTGAGGCTGACCCGGATTGTTTGTAACCTCAGTGTCGTATTTGACCCCAAGATGAGCTTCCAACCACATGTGCATACCATCACTAAGACTGTCTACTTTCACCTCTGTTACATCACTTGGCTCCACCCCTACTTCAGCTCATCTGCTGCTGACACCCTCATCCATGCCTTTGTTACCTTTAGATTTGACTATTCCAACACACTCCTGGCTGGACCCCTACGTGCTACCCTCCAAAAGATTGAGGTCTTCCAAAACTCTGTTGCCTGTGTCCTAACTCGTAACAAGACCCATTCATCACCCGTGTACTTGTTGACCTACATCGGCTCCTGGCTAAGCAACACCTTTAATTTAAAATTCTCATCCTTGTCTTCAACTCCATCCATGGCCTCACCCCTCCCTATCTCTGTAATCTCCTCCAGCCCCAAAACCCTTTGAAATCTCTGCACTCCTCCAATTCTGGCTTCTTGGGCATCCCTGATTTTAATTGCTCCACCGCTGGTGGCTATGCCTTCATTTGCCAAGGACATACATTCTGCCGTTTCCTCCCTGAACGTGCTTCTCCAGCTCTCCTTCCTCCTTCAACATAGGGTGGCGCAGCGGCTAGCACCACAGCCTCACAGCTCCAGTGTCCCGGATTTGATTCTGGGTACTGTCTGTGTGGAGTTTGCAAGTTCTCCCTGTGACCGTGTGGGTTTCTGCCGGGTGGTCTGGTTTCCTCCCACAGCCAAAGACTTGCAGGTTGATAGGTAAATTGGTCATTGTAAATTGTCCCTAGTGTAGGTAGGTGGTTGGAGAATGGTGGGGATGTGGTAGGGAATATGGGATTAATGTAGGATTAGTATAAAATGGGTGGTTGATGTCAGCACAGACTCAGTGGGCGGAAGGGCCTGTTTCAGTGTTGTATCTCTAAATAAATAAATAAAAACAAACTCCTCTTTGACCAAGCTTTTGATCATCTGCCCTCATATCTCTTAATGCTGCTCGGTGTTAATTTTCCTTTGATAACACTCCTGTGAAGCGCCTATTGTTGTTATTTCAAAGAGGTGGCACAAGGGCCAAATGACCTCCTTCAAAGTTATATCATCCTATGATTCTTATTATGACATAAAGAAGAAAAGAATAATGCAAGAACTTGCAATTTAGTGCCTTTCACAATCTTATGGTGTCCCAAAGTGCTTTATAGCCAATAAGGTAGTTTTGAAGTTAGTCACCGTTTTAATGTAGAAACACAGAAGCCAACCTGCACAAAGAAAGAGCAGACAAACAGCAAAGAGATAAATGACCGGGTCATTTGTTTTAGGCATTGGTTGAGGAATAAATATTGTCCAGGACCCTGGGGAAGAATGTCCCTGCACTTCTTTGAAATTGTGCCATGGGATCTTTTACATCGACCTGAGATATCAAAAATGAATTAATGCAAATTATTCCTTGCATAGTTTTCAGTCATTCTACTATGAGTTGGTGTTCAGGATGTTGCATTTACTTTCTCTTTGTTCTCTGACCTTCTTAAAATGGTGAGAATTGTTATCGTTATCAATGACACTTAGATAGCTAATCCCATTGTACAGCTAAAGGCCGGAATATTTGCATTAGTGAATCTGTTGAAGCTGTCAACAATCTCCCTATTCCAAATGTTTTCTACTTTGACTGCTCTTGGCCGAATTCCCATTGTAGTCAACTTTGGAAGGGCCAGGAGCCGATTACAAGATGCTTTCCTTCGAAAGAGAACCTTTCTTATCAGTCAACTTGAGCTGAACTTTTCCAAACTGTCACCACAAGTTCGCACGATAAGTTCACATATTCTGATGTTATGAAGCAGAAGGCTTGCTTGTAAGAGAATCTCAAGTTGGTTTGAATTTTGATTGCTTTTTCTCTAAGAACTTTACTTGCTTATAAAAAGGAGGAACAATAAATTCTAGGAATCTTCTTGAGTGCGTCTTCCAGTTCCTAAGCCAAGAGCCGCAGTGACCCCATATAAAAGGAGTTTCCGTCAATCTTTCACCAAAATTATGTTAGCAAATTGGAAGAACACTACCCCCCAAAAGGAAATTCACCACCAAAATATAATATTAAATTGCAAATATTTTAACCAATCAGCGTTTGAGTATCAAAACAGATCAAGGCTAAACAGAATAGCCCCCAGAAATGGGCACGGGGATCACAATGCACAATTAGAATTAGAATTAGAATTAGAACATTACAGCGCAGTACAGGCCCTTCGGCCCTCGATGTTGCGCCGACCATCTGACCTACACTATTCCATTTTCATCCATATGTCTATCCAATGACCACTTAAATGCCCTTAAAGTTGGCGAGTCTACTACTGTTGCAGGCAGGGCGTTCCATGCCCCTACTACTCTCTGCGTAAAGAAACTACCTCTGACATCTGTCCTATATCTTTCACCCCTCAACTTAAAGCTATGTCCCCTCGTGTTTGCCATCATCATCCGAGGAAAAAGTCTCTCACTATCCACCCTATCTAACCCTCTGATTATCTTGTATGTCTCTATTAAGTCACCTCTCCTCCTCCTTCTCTCTAACGAAAACAACCCCAAGTCCCTCAGCCTTTCCTCGTAAGACCTTCCCTCCATACCAGGCAACATCCTAGTAAATCTCCTCTGCACCCTTTCCAAAGCTTCCACATCCTTCCTATAATGCGGTGACCAGAACTGCACGCAATACTCAAGGTGCGGCCTCACCAGAGTTTTGTACAGCTGCATCATGACCTCGTGGCTCCGAAACTCGATCCCCCTACTAATAAAAGCTAACACACCATATGCCTTCTTAACAGCCCTATTAACCTGGGTAGCAACTTTCAGGGATTTATGTACCTGGACACCAAGATCTCTCTGCTCATCTACACTACCAAGAATCTTCCCATTAGCCCAGTACTCTGCATTGCTGTTACTCCTTCCAAAGTGAATCACCTCACACTTCTCCGCATTAAACTCCATTTGCCATCTCTCAGCCCAGCTCTGCAGCCTATCTATGTCCCTCTGTACCCTACAACACCCTTCGACACTATCCACAACTCCACCGACCTTCGTGTCATCCGCAAATTTACTAACCCACCCTTCTACACCCTCATCCAGGTCATTTATAAAAATGACAAACAGCAGTGGCCCCAAAACAGAACCTTGCGGTACACCACTAGTAACTAAACTCCAGGATGAACATTTGCCATCAACCACCACCCTCTGTCTTCTTTCAGCTAGCCAATTTCTGATCCAAAGCTCTAAATCACCTTCAACCCCATACTTGCGTATTTTCTGCAATAGCCTACCGTGGGGAACCTTATCAAACGCCTTACTGAAATCCATATACACCACATCCACGGCTTTACCCTCATCCACCTGTTTGGTCACCTTCTCGAAAAACTCAATAAGGTTTGTGAGGCACGACCTACCTTTCACAAAACCGTGCTGACTATCGCAAATGAACTTATTCTTTTCAAGATGATTATAAATCCTATCTCTTATAACCTTTTCCAACATTTTACCCACAACCGAAGTAAGGCTCACAGGTCTATAATTACCAGGGCTGTCTCTACTCCCCTTCTTGAACAAGGGGACAACATTTGCTATCCTCCAGTCTTCCGGCACTACTCCTGTCGACAATGACGACTTAAAGATCAACAACAACGGCTCTGCAATCTCCTCCCTGGCTTCCCAGAGAATCCTAGGATAAATCCCATCTGGCCCAGGGGACTTATCTATTTTCACTCTTTCCAAAATTGCTAACACCTCCTCCTTGTGAATCTCAATCCCATCTAGCCTAGTAGGCTGTATCTCAGTAATCTCCTCGACAACATTTTCTTTCTCTACTGTAAATACTGACGAAAAATATTCATTTAACGCTTCCCCTATCTCCTCTGATTCCGCACTCAACTTCCCACTACTATCCTTGATTGGCCCTGTTCTAACTCTTATCATTCTTTTATTCCTGATATACCTATAGAAAGCCTTAGGGTTTTCTTTGATCCTATCCGCCAATGACTTCTCGTGTCCTCTCCTTGCTCTTCTTAGCCCTCCCTTTAGATCCTTCCTGGCTAGCTTGTAACTCTCAAGCGCCCTAACTGAGCCTTCACGTCTCATCCTAACATAAGCCGCCCTCTTCCTCTTGACAAGCGCTTCAACTTCTTGAGTAAATCACGGCTCCCTCGCTCGACAACTTCCTCCCTGCCTGACAGGTACATACTTATCAAGGACATGCATTAGCTGCTCCTTGAATAAGCTCCACATTTCGTTTGTGCCCATCCCCTGCAGTTTCCTTCCCCATCCTACACATCCTAAATCTTGCCTAATTGCGTCATAATTTCCTTTCCCCCAGCTATAATTCTTGCCCTGCGGTATATACCTGCCCCTGCCCATCGCTAAGGTAAACCTAACCGAATTGTGATCACTATCGCCAAAGTGCTCACCTACATCTAAATCGAACACCTGGCCGGGTTCATTACCCAGTACCAAATCCAATGTGGCATCGCCCCTGGTTGGCCTGTCCACATACTGTGTCAGAAAACCCTCCTGCACACACTGGACAAAAACAGACCCATCTAAAGTACTCGAACTATAGTATTTCCAGTCAATATTTGGAAAGTTAAAGTCCCCCATAACCACTACCCTGTTACTCTCGCTCCTGTCGAGAATCATCTTCGCTATCCTTTCCTCTACATCTCTGGAACTATTCGGAGGTCTATAGAAAACTCCCAACAGGGTGACCTCTCCTCTCCTGTTTCTAACCTCGGCCCATACTACCTCAGTAGACGAGTCCTCAAACGTCCTTTCTGCTGCTGTAATACTTTCCTTGATTAACAATGCCACACCCCCCCCTCTTTTACCCTCTTCTCTGTTCTTACTGAAACATCTAAATCCCGGAACCTGCAACATCCATTCCTGCCCCTGCTCTACCCATGTCTCTGAAATGGTCACAACATCAGGATCCCAGGTACCAACCCATGCTGCAAGCTCACCCACCTTATTCCGGATGCTCCTGGCGTTGAAGTAGACACACTTTAAACCAAGTTCTTGCTTGCCAGTGCCCTCTTGCGTCCCTGTAACCTTATCCCCTACCTCACTACTCTCAACAGCCTGTACACTGGAACTACAATTTAGGTTCCCATTCCCCTGCTGATTTACCCATTCAATGTCATGCAGGCAGGATGCAGTCTTCATACTTCTTGGTCATTAATATGATTGCTGCATGCAGCCAGTGCTAACCGTGCTGTTAAGGGGCTGCGCATATCAGCAGGGTGCCCAATATCATTGCTTGCTGGTATTACATAAAGCTAGCCTGCACTGCTTAGAGGGTGTGTCCATTGAGGCTGCAGAAAGTGCTGACATCATTCAAAATAGTGCTGTGCAATAAAGAACAATGGCTGACATTGGGAGAGAGTGTGAACCAAGGTTTTCCAATGTTGCAATGTAGGTCTTGGTGGAGGAGGTGGAAAGGAGGAGAGATGTCCTGTATCCACAGGGATAGTGGCAGCAGACCCTCCAGGCACACAATAAGGAGGCATTGGGGTTAATGCCAGGAGTGCAGCCCCAAGCACCTGGATACAGTGTCACAAAAAGTTTAATGACCTCACACGGTCAAGGTCAATGACTGTACCTTCAAATGCCATATCCTACTAACTACACCACTAGCCTTAGTTACTGTTCAATTCACCACACCCTCATCATTCACCTACCAACAATCTCCATCAATCAGGATTCACACCTGACATTCATATACTTCACCTCACCCACACGCACATAGCACCTTTGCAAGTCTCATACACACATCTCACAGTTTGCACACTCTACCACCTATTCAACTATGACAGCCACATCAGCCAAATAGACACTCACTGACACACTTCCCTATCTCTTGCAGGACAAGGTGGCGTACAACCGGAGGTATCAGGAACTAACCAGAGAAGGAGAGGTGGGCCTGCATATTCTAGCTCCCATGGAGGATATGGTGCTAGTCATTACTGGAAGGGCCATTGCTGAGACTGTGGCCAGCGGCAGGGCTAAAACCATTAAAGATAAAGATATCCTCATACCTAATCTCACATCCTACTTCCCAATCATCCCACAATCTCTCCTGACTCAGAAACTGCTGATGATGTAAACATACACTTCTTACTTTCCCCTCTCCCCTCACCACAACCTCACCCTTGTCCCTTTTTCCTTTCAGATACTCATAAACTGTAACCTGGCCAGGCAATGCAGGATGACCAAGAAGAATGATGAAGACACATTGTCACTTGATTTCAATCTTGTAGGCACCAGTTCAGATAATGACACTGCATATATCTTAACGGATAACACAGAGGCAGGATCTGCACATGGTGAGACACCGGGCACAAGTGAGCTTAAGCCAGGGCAAAGTGGAAGGACAGCACAGGTGCCAGCTCACTGGAGGGCGAGGTTACACACATGTTCTGTTGCTGAGGACTCAGATGAGGACTTTGATTGGCCAGGCCACAGAAAAAGACTGATGGGTATAGACACCAAAATGCTTGTGGTTCAATGTCAAGGAACATGAAGAAGTTTCACACTAACTTGGCACAGGGCTTTGCACAAAGCTTGATACCCATTCTTCCCAGTATGGAACTGGCAGCCAAGTCCTTCAACACACTTGCAGACTCCAACTATGAATCGGTGTCTGATGGTCGATGTCTCAGCTTCCATTGCAGCACAAGCAGCTTTGAACAAAAGTCTGAGCTCAGGCAGCTTTCATGCAAGCTCTACTTGCTGCCATGCAAGCTCAGACTGCTGTCATCATATCAGTGTTCAAAAGCCAAAATATTCAATCATTATTGTAAAGCATCTTAAATTAAATTTGAAGACTTAGAACATCACAAAAACAGTTACAAGTTAACTAGAGAAGACCTTAATGACTGTTTTGAAGAGGCTTTTTATTTCAGAGTCTTAGCTGAGACTTACAGCTAAGAAGGTAAGGTTTTTCAAGAATATATGGAGGCAGAAGAGGCCAAGAATAGTCCCTGTCCCTCCACCTAATGACTTTGGGTTACTCTAGGGGCCACTGCTACCTCCTCATTTTTCCTGGGAATGATGGAGATTCCAGTGGTCAGCAAGTAAATAGACAGTGTCATGCAGGCCCCCACCTGCCAAGAACAAAGCATATTAATTTCGCCACATGGACATTAAATTGTTGCTGGGAAGAAGAGAAGGCCTGTGACAAGAGGTTGCCAGGCCCATAGCTGGAAAGACATTTTTTCATATTAACAGACTGTGCTTGGAACAAAGGAGCTATCCCCTGCTCCAATACAATCCACAAACAGACGTGGTCAAACCAGTTAGTCACATGACTAACCTGCTTGGCAGTCTGGGTTTTTTTCTGAATTGTACAGTTTTGAACTGAGAGTCTGCAGAAAACTGTTTGCTCCAGGATTGAAAAGACCTCTCCTGGCTGGCTCACCACAGCCTCTCCTGTCTGCTCCCATCTCTTTCTCACAAGCCTCTAAATCCACTGAAGACACATGAACCCCAAGAGAGAACAAGGTTTAAGAATAATACTGGGCCCCAACGAAAAGCAAGATCTACCTACCATCAAGGACTTACAGTGAGCTTGAAGAACTGTAACAACAACTCTTCAGATATTGCCTCAAACCTTTCCACTTTATTTTTTTCCGCTTCTTTTCTGTCTCTATTTGCATGGGTGTATCACCTATGCATGCTAGTGTGGGTGCACCACGTATCCATAGGCGTCAACCGAATTAGAGTTTTAAGTTTAAGTTTAATAAATTTCTACTTTTCTTCTTTAAACCTAAGAAAGCTTGTTTGTGCTGGTTTCTTTGCCTTATAATTGGAAAGCAGTGAACAAGGATTCACCAAGGGGGAGCTAAAAAATAGTATGTTTAACATTAAACCCTGTTACAGTAAGACCTGGTGAAGGCTGAAAGGGAACCCTGAACCTTTTTCTCACCGGGTCATAACAACTTGCCAGACCCAAGCTCCCCAACAGTATTTACATATTGTGAAAGGGCAAAGAGTGGCCTTCCTGTTAGAGATGGGGGAAGGAACTGGTCAGAATGGCAGTAGAGTGGTTTTCGTCTGCCATCTTGCTTGTTGATATCAGAGGAAAATCTAGCCCAATGTGGTTGAATCCATTCCAAGTAGATAACAGCATTGAAAGCAAAAATGGAGTTTTGTAGCTGCAATCTGCCTCCTGGTGGAAATGGAAATGAAGCACGTTATGGTAAGTGACGTTTCTGTGAGATTAAGGTTAAGATTGGGGCCAGTTTACAGAGATTGATCCTTAACCTCGCCCGATGTTACACAAACAGAAGGCCAATTGTGATTATAAAAAGAGGAAAGTGTTCCAATCTCAGCTCTAACATTTCATCATGAAGAGTGTGAAACCAATTTACCAAAACATTAAAAAAAGGTAATTAAGAAACTTGGTTTGCATTTAGTCAGACTGGATACTGTCATTGAAATTAACTGCATCATTTTTCACAGCTTACTGTAATATATGCTCTCAGTAATGAACAGCAAAGATAATGGATTTTTCATATGATACTGTCTTTGGGAGCAAAGAGCATATGAAAGAAGAGTGCTCCAAATGACTTCTGTACTAATGAGGGAGCAAAAAGGTATGTTATATCAGCATTTTAATTTTGTACTCATCGAGATGGGGAAGTGCTGAGAATTGGATCAATTTCAAGCACTCCAAGACCAAGTACAGCACAACTAGATACAGAGTGAAGCTGCATCTACTTTGCCCACTGATGCACTGTGACTCAAGATTCACAAGAACACTCTTACTTCACCAATGGGACATCTGAACTTCCCACAATAACTATCCTCTGGCTTCTCTGAGTCAACTGTAGCTCAGTGGTTGCCTCTAAGTCAGAAGGTTGGAAGGTTCAAGCACAAAATCTAGGTTGACACTCCAGTGCAGTACTGATGGCACAGACTTTACCAAACCAACTACTTTGACCAAGTTTTTGGTCATTTGTCCTAATAGCTCCTTATGTGGTTTAGTGTCACATTTTGTCTGATAATGCTGATTTGTACATCCAGCAAATTGGACAAGAAACCACTCCAACACTGAAAAACTTTTACAGGTTTCTGCAAAAAGCATTTCAATTATTTTGTGCCAGTTGCCAGGGGTCAGAACCTCTCGTATAGTCCAGCAAGTTTACATTTAAACACTATGCGGCTCACGACACAATTCAAGGCTGCTCTTGCTGATGCAGATACAGAATGACACTGAACTTTTCCTATGAGGTTTTAGGATTTAGCAAAGCAATGAGCAAACAAAAGCAGAAATTTTTTAAAGTCAACATTTTGGCTGATTTTTAGTGAAGCTGATATTTAATTTTGCCCTTCGCGACTGGATTTTTTTGCAGTTTGTGAAATATTTTATTCTGTCAGATGTAAGGATGATCAAACCCAAATGCAGCATATGCAAACCTACAAATTCCTACATAAGATCACACTATAGATTGCACCAAGAAAATAGACTACAAAGAGAGGAACAATAATGAAGAGAGAAAAATGTAGCCTGCAGGATCTAGGCTAGTCCCTGCATTTAACTCTGAACTTTCCCCACTCCCCTCTCACTAGCACTTTAACTCGCTGAAGAGCACAAGAGGCAGGAAGAAAGCACGTGGCTCAGTGATAGTATTCCCTCCACTGAGTCAGAAGGTGCAGCATTTGAATCCTGCTCCGGATAGTTCCAGCAAATGGAGACGAGAGCTTTGCTTCTGAATTCTAGGTTGATACTCATTGGTTTATGTGGGAGATCAACCCTTCATCATATGGGATGTGTGAGAGCTGATAAAAATCCCTCCCACCATATAGGACTGACTACCCTAAAGATGGTTATGGCCATGAAAGGAGTTCACGTCACTACCTGTCAGATCATTAATCAGCCCTTAATCCATTCATTACTTCACACTATCTCCAAGGAAAAAGCCCAAAGATGCAAAAACACCAGCACAAGGGGCAGGAAGGTCTTTCCAATTTTATGTTTCTTAACAGAATGATACTTTACATTTTAAAATGGTCACTGTGCTGGCCTGGATTTTCCTGATTCACAAAAGCTGATACAGTTCAGTGACTGAAGGCGTCAGCTGAGACCAGCGCCCAGAGCAGGTGAGTGATTAGAGAGAGAAGGGGGGAATTTTATTGGGTTTTAGTGTTTAACTTTGGCTGCACAGATTTGCCGAGCTTCCCGAACTGACCACTGAAAGCAAGGTGAGAAGAAAGCAGCAATTGATGGGGCTGAAGCCATGACAGGGAAATATCCCAATAAGTACTGAATACACATATATGACCTGCTTCTGTGAAAGGATTTTGTCACAGGACTTGTGCTGAGAAGTTACTTTACATACTTTGGAAGTTATTTTAAATACTTTCAAGGTGTCATCTACACTTTGGAGGCCTGATCTGCACTTTGGACTTCTGATCCATCATATCAGCATGGTGCCACTTACCTTGGATCTCAGATGAGGAATGAGGTGACTACCAGCAGCAGGGACAGGAGCATTAGAACCAGCAGGAACAACAGGAACTCCACCAGGAGCTGCAGGACCTACACCAGCAACAGCCTGTATCTCCACAGTATGGAGGTGCCGCTCACCACAGGCCACACCCAACACAAGAGGATCTGCTACAGGCAGAGGGTAAGTTTCCTCAACATGTCTGCATGCCAGTGTCTCAGGAAGCTCAAGGTGTCATGTCAGCTGGTGACAGACATTTGCAGCCTCTGGAACAAGACCTGCTGCCAACTCGACCTGGTGGGCACACTTTACCAGTGGCTGCCAAGTTCACCACTGCCCTCAACATTTTTTTTGCCTCTGGATCCTTCCAGGGATCTGCCAGAGACATTTGCAGGATCTTGCAGTCGACAGTACACAAATACATAAGACAGGTGACCGGTGGCTTCTTTGCCAGGCTACCAATTACAACAACTTTGCCTGTGATGACACCAGTCAGAATGAGCGGGCACTCAGGTTTGTGGCTCTGGCTGGCTTCCCACCAGTGCAGGATGTCATCGATGTGGCAATTAAGGCACCCATAGATCACCCAGGAGTGTTCGTCAACTGCAAGGGCTGCCACACCGGCAATGTGCAACGGGTGTACAACCACCAAAAGATTTTTATGTGCATGTGCGCAAGATTCTGGGGCAGCTGCCGTGAGGCTTTCATCCTGTGGCAGTCTGCCCTTCCTGATCTTTGCACACCACAAAGCAGAGTTACCAGCTGGCTGCTCAGAGGCAAGGTATACCCATTTAAAATGTGGCCGATAACACCCATGAGGAACACCCAATGAGGCCCAGCAGCTCTACAATGAATGCCTTCTGACAACAAGATGTGCCATTGAGCAAACCATCAGCATGCCGAAAATACGCTTCAGGTGCCTGGACAGGTTTGGAGGTGCACAACAAACAGGGTCTCCAGAATGGTCGTGCTGCACTGCACACTGCATAACATTGTCCAGCAATGGGGTTTGGACTTGTAGGAGGACCAAGGTACAGAGCACAGAGCCTCTTCGGAGGAGGAGAAAGACGAGGAGGAAGAGGAGGAGATGGAAGGTGATGAGGGCAATATACCGCCTGTGGGGCACATTGCTGCCCAGAATGCCCTGATTATTGAAAGGTTTATTTAGGTTCCAACAGTGCACCCATCTCACAACCTCAAGCAAAAGTCACTTTCCTCCCCCCTCGCTACCACAATGCCACTAACACAAAACACCCATCCCTTTCACATCCCCCCATTGTTCGCTGTTAATTCAGGTCTTCTTATTCATCATCAAACAACTGAAAAGGTGACTTGCCAATCCGGAACCAAAATTGAGCAACAATAATATTTTTGTGCATCAAATAAACAAATGAGACTGAATTGTACAGTGTGCAAGACACCCATTTACAAACCCTTGTGCAATTACAAATCTTTGTTCTCTCTTTTCCTATTGCTTTTATGTGGTGTAACCCCTCTGACTTCAGCAGAGGTAGAGGCAGACTGCTCACATCCCTGCTTTGACTGTTAGGTTGCTCTTGGCCAAAGTCCTCTGGATTTTGGAGTCAATGAGGGCCCTGTCAAAGACTGTTCCACTTGCTCCTGTACAGGAGCAGACTTGGCCATTGTGACACGAAGCAGCATTTGGGGGACTGACTGAGGGGATGGGGTGGGGGGGGAGGGTGGGTGCAGGGGGCAATGGGTGAGAAGTGGAAATGCTTTGAGCTGAGGCCTTATTTTCTTGTCCCCTTTCACCACCATTCTTCTCATGGTCCAGCCATATATCCCTGCTACCATTTTGCTGGAGAACACTTTGCTACAGATCAGTGGGGTGATGAATGGCTGTGGCTAGGGTATCAATGATCCTATTTAAGGTGGCATTCTTTGTGTGAAAGCCCTTGTTAAATGCATGTATGTACTTGTTTGATGTCGCATATGATACACCACGCAGGTGACCACTGTTTCCACAGATGAAGACATCTTCGCAAAGGCCTGTGACATGATACCACCGATGCTTGAGATGGACTCCTCCAATCTTTCCGTAAGCACATGTAGTGAAGCTGGAATGCTTGCCAGTACATTGCACAATGTCTGTTGCCACTTCAGAAGTATCCTATTCATCAATGGACCTGGGGTAAAGCATCGGCTTTACAGCTGAACAGAGCTTGGAGTGTCCTTCCCCTGCCCTCCTGACATGGACTCTCCACTGCTGTCCCTGCCTCCACCATCTGCTGATGCTCACTTATGAGAGTCACAGTAAAAACTCAACTATTGGCTTCACTGATCCCACCAAAGTGGGATAGGCATATCTGCAAGATAAGTTGTTGCGAGCATTAATATGCCAGAGTAGGCTTGAGAAGGCAGAGTGAGGGGATTGGAGTAATATGCATATCAGGATGGAAGTGAATGTGCTGTTGCTTTCACCTTTCCATGTCATTCATAGGTCATTGAACTGCTTCTTACATTGTATTCATGAGTGTGTCACCATGCTCCTGCTGATGATCTCTTGTGCCACTTCCAACCATGCCTTCTCGGTGTCCCCAGACGGCTTCTTCCTCCCATTGCTAGGGAACCGTGTACCCCTCTGGGTTCTCACATCCAGTGCATGGGGAAGCATCACTGAACCAAGAAGCAGCCTTTTGCCCTTCTGGACTCCAGTCTCCCACTTCCTTCTCTTTAGCTCCCAACTCCAAACACCTTCAAATTGCATGTTTGGAGTGTCCCTTTAAATTCTGAAGTTGAAATCGTGTAACGGGCGCCACCGTCACGCCTACTGAAGCTAATTGGTTGGGAAACATGAAAATCATATAGTAATGCAGTGGCTGGGTGAAAAAGCCACTGACAGATCGTTGAGGCATCTTCCGGGTTTCCCATGTGCTATGCGAACCTTCTCCCCCTCCCCTGCCTCTCGGCACCCTACTCGCAGTACATCCCAAACTCAAAATCTGGCCCGGAGCCTATAATAGACCCACTCCCTCCATTTGCTGCTTTTGGTGACAATCTCACAGCCACCACATGCCTCCCAGCGCATTGTGAGAAGAGGAGGGAAGTGAGAAGGAAATGGGCCTTGAACACAAGCCCTGTTGCCCATGCGAGCAGTGGTCCCAGCTAGAGTGTAGATAACAAAGAAAAATACACCCATCTTACTCCCTGTTAAACAAAAAATAAACATCAGTTTAGCCAGCTGTCACAACACCCAGTACTCCAGTGCCTTACTCAGACCAATTATCCCATCCTGAGATTTGTGCTTTATCCCTTTAACTGTACACCTAAATATTCAGTTGGCTTTCCTTAGTGGTCCCGCACCCTGCCAAACTGGGGGATGGACCTGAGCTCATGGTTAATGCAATGATGTTGATATTCTGTCACGCTGTCCTATCAAATTACATTGATGTTTGTTGGCACGCACTCAACCAGCAGTGCAGCAGAGCACAGTGTACAATAAATGTTCAGTAAAGTTGCATGCTGAAAATCTCCTCACTGCTCTTTCCACAGAAAAGCAGGAACAGAATGAGCTAGGAAACAGCAGTTTTGAGAGGGCTGCTCCAGAAGCATTACTTGATGCCTGCACCATCCAATTCTGTTGCTCATTTGCCTTTTGAGGTTGTACTAATTTCTGAATTTAAAACATGATTTTTCACATTGCAATCCAATATCCAGGTAGCAAGGTAACATACTGGGCTGGATTTTATTCCAGCGACATCAGGAATGCCGCCCCTTTAAGGGACAAGCTTCCGCCTCCAGGAGCAATGGCCACAGCCGGTACTGCAGGATGTTGAAGACCCCGGGACAGGTAAGTGGAGTCGGGGTCACCAGGGCCAGTTAGGCAGGCCCTCACGACAGGATTGGAGGTTAGTGAGGCCGGGGTAGCTGGGGTCTTCCCGGGGAAGCAGCCATGGCCGGGGAGGGCCCTCTGGGGACCCTGGATTGCCTCCAAAGGAGGAACACCCCCCGAGCCGCTAGGAGGCCGTTAGGTCTTACCTGGCAGCATCTCCAAGCAATGGCAGACCCCTCTGTCCTCCACAAAATCAGCATGCCGGTGGGAAGAGGCCTTTAAGACATTGGCCTTCCCCATCCCATACAAAAATGGCAGGGAGTCCAGGCAACGTCGGGAACCAAACCCCTTTCCATTTTGTTTGCCCCTTGCCCGTCTCCAAGGGCCGAACAAAATTCTGCCCCTTTCCTGGTTCTGCTATTCTTTGCCAAATTCACATATGCTTTGTTTCTGTCCCTCTACAAAGGATAATCATCAGTGCTATAAATGATGTGCTTTCCCTATTTTATACCTTCCAGAAGTACTTTGAGAGTGAAGTCATCAGGACTTAATTCCCTTTGTCTGATTACGTTACACTGCAGTTCCACACAAAGTTTCTCACAAAGGTGTTGGACTAACTAATGTTCTACTATTTACCCAGTTAAGAAGCTAACTTTCTAGTTAAGCAGTGGCAATGATGCATTAGCATTGCTGTGATCCAATTGATTCTTTGTCTACTCGTAAGAATGCATGGGTGTTGCCAAGATTTAAACTGAACAAAATAAAGTTATAACTTGCATGCAATAGATAACCTAACAAACAACACTTTTAACATTGTTCCAAACCATTGTGTTCCTCCAAGTTTGATTTGAAATTAAATTTAAATGTCTCCTGCTCAACCAGTTCATTTTTAATTGATGTTTTTAGTTCACGAAAAGTAATGAATAATCAGCATGTAAATGTGAAATTGCTGTTCAGCATTTCACTCCTGCAAACCAATGTGGTGTTATCTGATTAAAAGTAACATTGCTACCCTATCTCACTTGGCAAGTGCATGTGCCCAGAATTTCCCTTAAAGTAGCAGTGATTTAGAGGGACAATGTTATGGCCTCAGTAGAGACTGTTAACTTTAAAACAAGACATATGAATTCCCCAAACCAATTAAAGAATTACACAAGATTTCACGTTTTAACACTTATACTATAAATAAACTAAAATCAACATTAACTAAACAGTATTTTGTAGGTAGGTAATGCACTAAATTACAAAAAAAGGTATTTCCCATTTACTTACTTTTGTTCTCTCGCTCACTGTCATGCAGGCCCCCATCTACCAAGAATAAGGTACATAATTTCATCACATGGACATTAAACTTAAAATTGTTGCTGGGGAGAAAAGAGGGCCTATCACAAGGAATTGCCAGGCCCCTTGCCAGAAAGGCCTTTTTTGCCGACTAGCAGACAGTATTGGAACAAAGGAACCAGTCCCTGCTCCCGCAATACACAGAAGACGTGGTCAGACCAGTTTAGTCACATAACTAACTGGCTGTTGGAGTTTTTTGAATTTGAACTTGCCGCAGAGAATTTGAACTCAGAAAGCTGTTTGCTCCTGGACTGAAAGGACCTCTCTCCTGTCGGCTCTCATCTCACTCTCACGAGCTTCTGAAACCATTGAAGACACATGAACCCCAGGAGAGAAAAGTCTCCTACAGTGAACAAGGTTTTAAGAAGAATACTGGACTCCAACGAAAAGCAAGAATTACCTACAAGCGAGAACTACCTACAGAAGGACTACTGTGAGCTCGAACCACAGTAACAAGAAAGTCTTCTGATATTGCCTCAAACCTCTCGACTTTATTTTTTCTTCTCTTTTCTGTCTCTATTTGTATTTGCATATCACATATGCATGCTAGCGTGAGGCACGGCGTGTATCTGTAGGCGTTTCTGGAATTAGAGTTTAAGTCCTAAAAAATTTCACTTTTCTTCCTTAAACCTAAGAAGGCCTCTTTGTGCTCATTTCTTTGCCTTATAATTGGAAAGCGGTGAACAAGGATTCACCAAGGGGGAGCTCAAAACACAGTGTGTTTAAAAAAACAAACCCTGTTACAATAAGACCAGGTGATAGCTAAAAGGGACCCCTAGTCACCTTTCTCACCTGGTCATAACAGAAATTTAGGGGCGAGCATCTGGAATTTTACCCACAGACAAATGAGAGAAATTGGAAGTGGGAAGCCAAATTGTTCCCAATCAAAAAAAAAAGAGCAAGATTAATGCAGGTTTTCTCGTGGTTGCGTGTGATTGAATACTAACATGTCTGCAACAGAAGCTAGTAGCTCTCCAAGCTAGGGTGAAGTAACTTGGTGTCAGTTAAAAGCACTGTCTATGGAGGAGGTGAGAAAAATGGCTGAGCAGTTTGGGATCAGTGGCAAGGCTAAGAAGTCTGAACTCCTAAGGCTAGTGGCCAACCATTTTTCCCTTGAATCTGAAGAAGCAGAAGCAGTATTAGAAGCGGGCCCAGACAGGGTACTGCATGCAAAGATACAATTGGAACAAAGGAAACTTAAATTAGAAGACAAGGAGAGAAAGAGAGAAAGAATATTCCAGAAAGAATGTGAAGAAAGAGAGTTGAAGTGGCTTGAGTTATCTCAGGGGCGACATGGTAACCCCAGTGAAAGCATGGCTAATATGGAGGAGCAGAATTCCGGGCTGGGTACAAAATTGCTAAAACTCACTCAATTAATTCCAAAATTTAATGAGGAAGATGTGGAAATTTTTTTTGTGTCTTTTGAGAAACTGGCAAGGCAGCTAAAATGACCAGCTGGGACCTGGTCTTTTTTAATACAAAGCAAGCTAACTGGAAAAGCCCATGAGGTTTATTCCTTGTTGCCAGATGAGAGTTCATCAAATTATGAAATAAAAACAAGAAATGCTGGAAATGCTCAGCAGGTCTGGCAGCATCTATGGAGAGAGAAGCAGAGTAAACGCTTCAGGTCAGTGACTTTTCTTCAGAACTCAGAACACAGGGAGCCCCCCTCCAGCCAAAAAGAAAGTTGCTGTGAGCGAAAGTGAGACCCAGAGACTGTGTGCTTCCATTGTAATGAAGCAGGGCATCTAAACGCTTTCTGCTGGAAACTAAAGAGGAAACCAGTAGGGTTAATCAGGGCACATCCGCTCAGTGAAGACGAGGACCTGATGGAAAGCACAGCAGAACAAGCAGTGGCTTTAACTCAGTAAGATTGCAACCCAGGAAACTTACTACTGCAAGTGCAGGGAAAGCTAACAGGATTCCTGAAGGTTATCAGGGTTTTGTGTCTGAAGGGAAAGTAACCCCATACCCTTCGAGTGGTGCAAGCAAGCCCAGAGTGATTCTCAGGGACACAGGGGCCACTGGATCCCTTTTACTGGGAAAAGGCCTGACCTTTCCCCCAGAGAGTGCAGTGAACACCAAAATGGTGGTGAATGGTGTTGGAGGGCTGTGTGTGCCTGTATCTGTACATTGGGTGCACCTGGAGTGCGACCTAGTTTCAGAATCGGTGACCGTAGGGATTGTCCCAGTTTGCCTGTGGACGGGGTTGACCTGCTCCTAGGTCATGATCTGGCAGGGGTGAAGGTGGTATCCCCCCCTCCCCCGTAGTGAAAGAAAAACCGCAGGAGGTCAGAAAGAAAGGGCAGTGGGAGGAGGCAGTCCCCCACAGTGTCCCAAAATGTGTAATGGGTCAGGCCAAGATCAAACCAGCTCTCCCTGAGGAGACTAATTTAGCACTGCAGGCAGATGACCAGGTCTATCTGTCTGAGAGTTTCTTTGAAAAGTTAGGAGACCCAGGGAATGAATTAAATGGATTTTCCCTAGCTGAAACTCAGCGAGCCGACCCAGTATTGAAAGAGTTAGCACAGGCTTCCCAGTCTGAAAGTGAAGCAGAGGGAGTCCCTAACTGCTACTATTTATAGAATGAGGTACTGATGAGGAAATGGAGTTCTCCTCACACACCAGAGGGCAAGGAGTGGGCAGTATTTCACCAGTTAGTGGTGCCACAGAGGTACCGGGGAGAAATATTAAGAAGGGCCAATGAGACTACAGTGGCTGCACATATACGAAAGAACAAAGCCCGCATAAGACAACAGTTTGACTCGCCAAATCTCCACAAAGATGTAGTGGATACTGCAGGAGTTGCTACCTGTGCAAGGTTGAGGAGAAACCCCAATCTACAGTGAAACCTTTACCCCTAAGTCCTGAACTGGTCTTAGGAGAACCCTCCAGCTGAGGGCTGGTGAACTGTAAGGGACCCTCGCCGAGAACAAAAGGGGACAAGCAGGCACACGGCTGGAAAAGGTTTAGACAGAGAAGGGGAAAAAGTAACCAAGAGGGCAGGTTAAAGGAAGTCCAGGATGAATCCCGGATGAAAACCCCAACTGTCCAGTCAGCCAACCCCGCTGCAAGCGCTGGAGCCTGGATCCAAAGTATGACTCTGCTTCTCTTTCCAAGACCAAGCGCAGACTGGGTGACCGCTTTGCGGAACATCTCCGCTCAGTCCGCAAGCAGGACCCTGAGCTTCCGGTTGCTTGCCATTTCAACACTCCCCACTGCTCTCATGCTCACATCTCTGTCCTGGGATTGCTGCAGTGTTCCAGTGAACATCAACGCAAGCTCGAGGAACAGCATCTCATTTATCGATTAGGCACACTACAGCCTGCCGGACTGAACATTGAGTTCAATAATTTCAGAGCATGACAGCCCCACACTTTACTTTCATTTTTAGTCATTTTTAGTTATTTTTTCTTCCTTTTTTTTGCATTCCTTTTTACATTTTTTGCATTTATTTCATTTCATCTTAGTTTGTTCAGTTTGCTTACCCACTGTTTTTTTCAGGTTGTTTTTCTTCAGGTTTGCACTTGCTGATGTTCTATATTCAGTATATTCACACCTAATCTGTACTAATGCTTTGTCTTTCAAAACACCATTAACATATTGTTTGCCTTTGCTCCGTGACCTTTTGGTCAGCTATGTGGCCTGGTCCAATCTGCACCTTCTCCTTTGTTATCTCTTGCCCAACCCCCACCTCACTTGTTTATAATCTGTGACTTTTCTAATATTTGTCAGTTCTGAAGAAGGGTCACTGACCCGAAACGTTAACTCTGCTTCTCTTTCCACAGATGCTGCCAGACCTGCTGAGTGAATCCAGCATTTCTTGTTTTTGTTTCAGATTTCCAGCATCCGCAGTATTTTGCTTTTATCCAAAGTATGAGAGTAGGGATCGTCGGGGCTGCTGGTCTGGCCCTGGTGAGAGGTGGAGGAAGGATGAGCATTTAATGCAGGGGGATGGAGTTCAGGTTTCTGCAGGTTGCCCACAGAGGAGGGCCCCGCCCCACCAAGCCCAAGGGAAGTTGACTCGTTTTATTAGGCGACCTCTCCAAGTGGCAGAGGCCCCTCCCGCCGCTGGTTAAGTTCCTGCGGTTGCAAGAAGAGGCCCTTAAGGCTCTTTTGCCAATTATCTTAAATTTGTTTCCTCTGGTTACCGACCATCCTGTCTGTGGAAACAGTTTCTCCCTATTTCGTCTCTCAAAACCTCTCATAATTTTCAACGCCTCTATTAAATCTCCCCTTTACCATCACTGCTGTAAGGAGAACAATGCCTGCTTCTCCAGTCTCTACATATAACGGAAGTCACTCATCCCTGACTTCATTCTGGTAAATCTAATTTTAATTACTGATGGTAAATATTTGCTGCTAAATTAAACTCCGATTGAAAATGCAACTTTGATTAACAGCGCCTAATTGTACAGCAATAGCAAATCTGCTTTTCCTCTGCAGCAATAATACAACTATCCTACAACAAGGAACATAATGCAAAAAAGTATTTGTTTTTAGCCAAAGTTGCTTTTGAATGTGGGTGGAAAATGTCTGTGTCAGCAAAACTGAAAGCCTAATGGCAAAATTTTCCTAAATCCCAATTTGTAGTTAAATCAGAAATACATCCTTTCAGAACGCTTTTAGAAATCACTTGAAACAGCAAAAAAAGTACATGTTCCTGACATGTTTGCAATGTCACAAACCCACAGCAACCACAGCAATCCTCCCCTGAGATCTCCTAAAGACAGTCCATACCCTAAGCAATTTGCCTGACTCATCATTCATTTAGTACATCACAGTCGCACATACTGTGCATTTTAAAGTGAGAATGATTTGTAAAGTGGATCTTGACCATAAAGATGTTAAGTGCTCAAGTGATGCTTCACATTAAAAAGGCCTCAGCAACCTTGCATGCATGACATTTGGGGAGTAAAATTCCTCTGATTGAAGGAATTTCAATTCCCCCCCCTGTCAATAACCTTACCAAAGCAAAGGTTTTGTGTGAGCATGTTCCCTCTTTTACAATCCTGCCAGGTTTTGCTGCAAAATAATTGATAGGAATTACTTTTTGAAACAGGTATCTCTCTTATGTTTTTGTTCCTTGGGATTAATTTCAAGTTGGCTCAGGATTCAAAGCTATGAGTTAACAGGGATTTAGTGAATATCTACTCTCTCCAGCACTGCTAGGTGAACCACTTTGCAGAAGGTAGTGTAGATTTAGAGATACAGCACTGAAACAGGCCCTTCGGCCCACCGAGTCTGTACCGACCATTAACACCCATTTATACTAATCCTACACTAATCCCATATCCCTATCACATCCTCATCTGTCCCTATATTTCCCTACCACCTACCTATACTAGTGACAATTTATAATGGCCAATTTACCTACCAACCTGCAAGTCTTTTGGCTGTGGGAGGAAACCGGAGCACCCGGAGGAAAACCCACGCAGACACAGGGAGAACTTGCAAACTCCACACAGGCAGTACCCAGAATTGAACCCGGGTCACTGGAGCTGTGAGGCTGCGGTGCTAACCACTGCGCTACTGTGCCGCCCATCAGGATTGAGCTGGAGTGTCCAGGTTAATCCCCAGAACGCTACTGCCAGCACCAGGGACAAAAATCATCTCGGTATTAAATAGAATGGTGATTTTTATTTTCATTTTCTTTTAACACTTTCGCTTGTTAGTTCTAAAAATATTGGAGATTGGAATAAAGACTGCTCGACTGATGATCAAGAATCATTCAATCAGATAATAAAGAGTCTTTTTGCTTTCCAGTTAACATGGGAAGGCAGAGCGACGTGAGGAAGGATGTACTGGGGAACAACGATAGCAGTGTGGGGCAAAGCAATTGGACACAAGGCCACGTGATGAAACCACCAAGAATACATTCACCCAGAGCAGTTTAAAACGCCTTCAGCTTCTTTCATTGTCAAAGAATTTGATTTCTTGAATGTCCCAGGTCACCATCCAATTCCTCGAGTCTCATTTACACTTTATTATAGTATAGTCTTGACATAATGTAATGAGACTGAACAATAAAACAAATTCAAACAGCTCTTTAATGTAGTATATTTTAATTTAGCTCATCATATTACCATGCTAAATGTGAACTTCTGGTTTGACATTTCAACACATTCACCTTCTCTACACTGCTCCCTTCGTCTTTATTTTCACCCAATGACGAGCACTGAACAGAAATTTAGTGAAGCTCACTTTGAAGCTCTAATGTACTTCAGTTTGTTTGTGTGTACGTTTCCCTATGTAGTGCAATAGTGTACAGCCAGTGAGGCAGCCAAATTATTTATTCATGTATTGCAGGTAAAAATGTCTATTCATATCTCTAACAGCCAAATACTGTCAGGTGGAAAGTAACACTTTATAGAAAGAATGTTTGTGGTTGTATTGCTGCCACTGCACTTTCTGAAATGGGTTTAGCACTGCTGCACTTACCACTAATGAATTAAAAACACAGACTTAACCGGGAATTAGGTTATGAATCTCAATAATGTTATGATCACAGATTTAAGTCATTATTGCCAATTGCTTTTATGATGGAATGACGGAATAGTGAATGTGAAAGAAGTGCTTAAATCTTATGCCCCGATTTTAATTTGGGTAGCGAATCAATTTGAACCCCCAGGCCTCATCTGCATAGGCCCCATTAGTCACCCACCTGACACTGATGAGAAGTGGCAACTGCTTGAAAGGCGAGGCGGAAGCTCACCACTGGAAAGCACCAGAATGGAGCCCGGTATTCAGATAAGGCAATTGGGGTAGAGGGAAGGGAAGACCGCTACAGGAGAGGAGACCAAATTCTCCTTGTGGGGCCTAGAAGTGCATTCCCGCTCATCCTGACCCCACAAGGAAAGTAAAAAGAAAACTAGCTTTTTGGGCCTCCTAAGGCCTCAACTGCTCTTCCTACCTGACAGGCGGGCCTTGCTTAAGGTTCATAGTTAAAATTGCATCCAAGCTCTGATGACATCATGGGAAAAGGACATCCCACAGTAGAGGTGGCTGTCCTTCCCACCTGCTCAGAACAGTGCGTTGAAATCACAGCCTGTGGGATCGGTGAAGGCTATCAGGCAATTCCTACTGGCGAACAGACAGGGTTAAAATTGCTACCTTTAGTGACATATTATGATTCATCGTGAAGTAATATCAATGACAGCTGGTGCAATATGCATGCTGACCCTATCAATGCTTGATTAAAAAGCAGCATCGGTCTGAATAGTGTCATGCTTGGAAGGAGTCTTGATGAAATAAACAATGAACTGGAGGAATTTTGAAATAAAAGCCAACTGTTGAATTGAACCACAAGAAACTGGGCACATTTGTACCACAGATAAAATGGCGTAGAGGTCAGGTGATCCTCCTGTACTGTCAATAGACACATCCCGTCTGTTGAGGATGAAACATGTCAACCTTGTCTGAATTGTCTCTAGGGAGAACCCACTGAAATTGAAAGGAGCCTATTACATATAGATAGGAGTCATCAATAGGAATGAACTAATGAAGGTTCTGTAAACAGACTGACTCCACAGCCGAAACCAAAATGAAAAATGTGAAGCAGCGCCATTGTAACAGAAAGGTCCCCATCCAGACACCAACAGATAGCAATGTTTCCATATCCTGGGAAGACGGCCCTTTCTCACCTGACAGAGACTCAGATGTGATGGATTTTTAGCTTAAAAGGTAGCCTTTTGGAGAGAGAAGGGAGATCAACCAAAGACCACAAAAATCCAGTTCCAGCCAGAGGCTGAGAGATACGATCCAGCTAAGCTGAGGAACCCTGCTGAATAACAACTTAAACAACCACTACAGCAGAGAAATTGCAAGGTGACTTTGAGACTCTCCATCTGTGAAAGTAAACCAGATTCACACCATCAACTTTGGGCTGTATTTTAACCACAGAAGACTATAATACTTCAGCAACTCCAAGACAAGGAACATTCAGGCCTGCAACACCATTATAACATTTCCTCACAAAAGAAACTCTGAAGGTTTGTTAAGCAACGGACTCTTGCACAGTAATTTGGACCTTAATTGCATTCTACCCTTTTCTCTCTATCTATCTATTCTTGTGCATTAATGATGTGTGTGAATGTGTTTGTGGGTGAGGCTGTGATCATTCCAGGAATTGTTTATAAATAGTTAACTTTCTTTTTTTCAACCATGAGAAAATCTGTCTTTTGTCTGTTTATTTGACCCTAAACACTCAGGAACTAACACACCATTTTTAACAAAATGCCATTAACTGTCAGTTGGAAGGTGAAAAATGGAAGCCACGCACACCAGTTACAATCTGCCCATAAACAATGGACATATCAGTTGCAGTATTTTGGGGGAATAATAATTTGCATGCTCCAATTTTTTTAAAATCTGTATTTCTGCCTTTCTCGTCCAATAATTTGTGCCAATTGTCAGGTTACCTCATGCAAATGGGTAAGTGGCCTGATGGCTATGCTGCTGGATTGGCAAACCAAAGGTTTGTGAGTTCATGGTAAAATTGGGAAATTGAACTCATTACATCTGGTGATTTGTGACCATGAAGCTGTTGGATAGTTGTAAAAGCCCAAATAGTTCACTAAATCCCTTCAGGGAAAGGAAACTGCTGTCCTTACCTAGTCTGATGATTCCAGTCCCACACCAATGTGGTTAACTTTTAATGCCCTCAGGACAACTAGGGATGGGCAATAAAGGTGGTCTTTCCACTGTCACCTACATCCGAAGAACAATTAATAATAAAATAAAATGGCTATTAATCACGCATGAACCCAGATAGTAAATGCGAGATTTTCAACACACTGCCTGTGTATAAAACTGCAACTGAAATCAGCTGCCCATTATAGAAACCTCCCAATTATCATCTCTACTGAAATGGATGAAATTGGCAGGTTTTTATAAAGGTTTTTATAGCTGACCCACACATGGGTGGCGAATTGAAAAGTGACCACAAAGTGGCAATAACCCACCCACCACAGAATGTACCTGCTAAGCCTGATCCTGCCTCTTGCAACTCCCCACAGCCCCCCACTGCTGTTGACAACATGTTTTTCAGCAGAGGCCACCAATTACCAATCAGAAATGGAAAGGTCAGTCAATATTTCTTTTCTCGAGCTCCCAGGGCTTGGGGTGAGGGCCAGAGGCCAATTATAATCCTCCTACTGCTCCCCCCACTCCAACCACTGGTGTTTCAAATCCATTGAACCACCTTTACAAAATTCAAATGGCCTGTCCATTAAATGAATAGATGTAAAAACGTGCACCAGTGGCCCATAGCTTCCTCAAATCCAAGCCTCAAGTTAGCAGCCTTCCTCACAGGTAGCACCCAATCATAGCATCAACACTTTGAGGTCAACATTGCAATGGGTCAGTTGACAGCTTATAAAAGGAACTGGATGAGGAGAGAGAGAGCTCAGAATTGTCCAGGATTTGCCAGCATGCCAAGGGTTAAACAATAGATGAAGGATTCCCTTTTACATTTTAACAGCCGCAAATTTACGAAAAGTATTAGCAGATTGTATACTTAACAACCAATGACTAACGGTTATTGTGTACAACACATCTACAGCACTGGATTTTTTGGTGTCCATTTTTGGCACCATTTTAAACTGGCCACATAACATGGGAACTTAAAGCTCATCAATTTTGACGTGGAACCTGCTTTATGAAATATAGCATGTGATTTTTACTAGGTTACTTTTGACAGCAAATTGTAAGAAATTCATTACCCTTTAAATGTTAGGGAACTGAGGTATCCACTATTCTTTTACATAATATGCCCAAAAATATTAAACCAAGAAAATTTTCAGAATAAGGCCATCGCTAAAATAAAAATTGTTTATCACAGGACTGATCACAGTGTATTTACTCCTAGTTGTGAAATGTCATAACATCTCACTTAAAAGATAAACTGCTTATGATGGGTCTTTTTCAATCGTAGGGGGAGTAGAAATTCATTTTGGCTGATTCTCAGGCCCAGATTGGCACCTCAACTATTTGGCCCCAAAAACTCAAAGGAATAATGAATATGCTTGTTTTACTTTCTGCCTTATTTTCTTTTCCATTAGGGACATAGCAACAGGAGTAAGCCATTCAGCCCCTCAAACCAGTTCTGGCATTCATTTCGATCATGGCTGATCTATATCTTAATTCCACTTACCCATCATCATTCCATATTCCTTAATTTCCTTATTTTAAAAATCTATCAAGCTAAGATTTGAAATTGACCCCCAGGCCTCAACAGCCTTTCAAATGCTTCCTGACGTCATGCCTGAAAGACCTAGCTCTAATTTTAAAGCTATCTCCTATCCTTTCTCTGGACTTACCAGCCAGAGGAAATAGTTTTTCTCTATCTATCCTATCAAATCACTTCAGCATCTTAAATACCCCAGTTAGGCCATGCCTTAATACTTTATACTCTAGGGAATACAGGCCTATTCTATGCAACTTGTCCTCATAGTTTAACCCTTTCAGCTCTGGTATCATTCTGGTGAATATGTGCTGCACCCCACTGCAGGGATAATATTTCCATCCTGAAGTCACTAGTAAAGAGTGAAAAAACAGGATGCTGATTCACTATTGCCCATTCTGTAATACCGCCCAAGATGAATTTCCATTCATTTAATTCATGCTGGGGTACAATTAAGCATATGGCAACAGCCTTCCAGTGTGTGATCCAAATGGACACTCTTCACACCAGACAGTGCCAATAGGCGATTTTACCACTGGGAACTTCCACTTTGCCTTCATCTAACACCTGTGCAATTCCAGCAGTCTTCAAAATAACCCTTTCTTATTTCAAATGGGAGCCTTGGAAATCTCATCTAATTCTTATTGTCCGCAATCTTCAATCTTCACTCCTCTAGGAGATTGTCTTGAATGCTCTGATTTTGATTCTATCCGCATATGATAATTTCAAACCAGGTCAATTTTGCCAGTGCATTACCAGATTTACAAACATCATCAAAGCTTTCGTAGCTCTTAAATAAATATCCTTTCTTCTTTTGGGCCTCCTTATCTCGAGAGACAATGGATACGCGCCTGGAGGTGGTCAGTGGTTTGTGAAGCAGCGCCTGGAGTGGCTATAAAGGCCAATTCTGGAGTGACAGGCTCTTCCACAGGTGCTGCAGAGAAATTTGTTTGTTGGGGCTGTTGCACAGTTGGCTCTCCCCTTGCGCCTCTGTCTTTTTTCCTGCCAACTACTAAGTCTCTTCGACTCGCCACAATTTAGCCCTGTCTTTATGGCTGCCCGCCAGCTCTGGCGAATGCTGGCAACTGACTCCCACGACTTGTGATCAATGTCACACGATTTCATGTCGCGTTTGCAGACGTCTTTATAACGGAGACATGGACGGCCGGTGGGTCTGATACCAGTGGCGAGCTCGCTGTACAATGTGTCTTTGGGGATCCTGCCATCTTCCATGCGGCTCACATGGCCAAGCCATCTCAAGCGCCGCTGACTCAGTAGTGTGTATAAGCTGGGGATGTTGGCCGCTTCAAGGACTTCTGTGTTGGAGATATAGTCCTGCCACCTGATGCCAAGTATTCTCCGAAGGCAGCGAAGATGGAATGAATTGAGACGTCGCTCTTGGCTGGCATACGTTGTCCAGGCCTCGCTGCCGTAGAGCAAGGTACTGAGGACACAGGCCTGATACACTCGGACTTTTGTGTTCCGTGTCAGTGCGCCATTTTCCCACACTCTCTTGGCCAGTCTGAACATAGCAGTGGAAGCCTTACCCATGCGCTTGTTGATTTCTGCATCTAGAGACAGGTTACTGGTGATAGTTGAGCCTAGGTAGGTGAACTCTTGAACCACTTCCAGAGCGTGGTCGCCAATATTGATGGATGGAGCATTTCTGACATCCTGACCCATGATGTTCGTTTTCTTGAGGCTGATGGTTAGGCCAAATTCATTGCAGGCAGACGCAAACCTGTCGATGAGACTCTGCAGGCATTCTTCAGTGTGAGATGTTAAAGCAGCATCGTCAGCAAAGAGGAGTTCTCTGATGAGGACTTTCCGTACTTTGGACTTCGCTCTTAGACGGGCAAGGTTGAACAACCTGCCCCCTGATCTTGTGTGGAGGAAAATTCCTTCTTCAGAGGATTTGAACGCATGTGAAAGCAGCAGGGAGAAGAAAATCCCAAAAAGTGTGGGTGCGAGAACACAGCCCTATTTCACACCACTCAGGATAGGAAAGGGCTCTGATGAGGAGCCACCATGTTGAATTGTGCCTTTCATATTGTCATGGAATGAGGTGATGATACTTAGTAGCTTTGGTGGACATCCGATCTTTTCTAGTAGTCTGAAGAGACCACGTCTGCTGACGAGGTCAAAGGCTTTGGTGAGATCAATGAAAGCAATGTAGAGGGGCATCTGCTGTTCACGGCATTTCTCCTGTATCTGACGAAGGGAGAACAGCATGTCAATAGTCGATCTCTCTGCACGAAAGCCACACTGTGCCTCAGGGTAGACGCGCTCGGCCAGCTTCTGGAGCCTGTTCAGAGCGACTCGAGCAAAGACTTTCCCCACTATGCTGAGCAGGGAGATTCCACGGTAGTTGTTGCAGTCACCGCGGTCACCTTTGTTTTTATAGAGGGTGATGATGTTGGCATCGCGCATGTCCTGGGGTACTGCTCCCTCGTCCCAGCACAGGCATAGCAGTTCATGTAGTGCTGAGAGTATAGCAGGCTTGGCACTCTTGATTATTTCAGGGGTAATGCTGTCCTTCCCAGGGGCTTTTCCGCTGGCTAGGGAATCAATGGCATCACTGAGTTCCGATTTGGTTGGCTGTATGTCCAGCTCATCCATGACTGGTAGAGGCTGGGCTGCATTGAGGGCAGTCTCAGTGACAGCATTCTCCCTGGAGTACAGTTCTAGGTAGTGCTCAACCCAGCGGTCCATCTGTTTGCGTTGGTCAGTGATTATGTCCCCCGATTTAGATTTGAGGGGGGTGATCTTCTTGATGGTTGGCCCAAGAGCTCTCTTCATGCCATCATACATTCCTCTGATGTTTCCGGTGTCTGAGGCCAGCTGAATATGGCTGCATAGGTGTTGCCAGTAGTCGTTTGCGCAACGCCTAGCTGTTCTTTGTGCAGTACTTCTGGCTGCTTTAAGTGCTGCGGATGTTAAATCGCTGGGGGCTTTCTTGTAGTTCAAAAGTGCAATGCGCTTAGCGGCTATGACAGGTTCCAGCTCTTCATTATGAGATTGAAACCAGTCTGCATTTCTCTTCGCACTTTTGCCGTAGGTGGTCAAAGCTGACTCATAGATGGCGTCTCTGATGTGGGCCCACTTGGTCTCAGCATCCCCTGTGGGAGTGTTTTGAAGGGCTGTTACAAGTGAATTTAGAAATTTTTGTAACAGCTGTGGGTGAGAAATTCTGCTCGTGTTGATGCGCGGGTGGCCCTTCTGCTTGGAATGATGCAACTTCTTTGGTCTGAGTCTAACCTTGCTGCACACCAGGGAGTGGTCGGTGTCGCAGTCCGCACTGTGGAAGCTGCGTGTGATTTGAACACTGTTTAAGGCGGCTCGCCTTGTGACAATGAGGTCTAGCTGGTGCCAACGACGTGATCTTGGGTGCCTCCATGAAACCTGGTGACAGGGTTTAGTGTGAAAGAACGAGTTGGTGATGCAGAGGTTATGATAGGTACACAACTCAAGCAGTCTCTGCCCGTTCTCATTCATCCTTCCAACGCCATAGCGCCCAAGGCAGGAGGGCCATGAGTCATGGTCGGCCCCAACCCTGGCATTAAAGTCCCCCAGCAGGAATAGGTGTTCGGTGTTGGGGATGCTGCTAATGATGTTATGGAGTTGTTCATAGAACTGGTCTTTAGCTTCAGGTGCGGAACAGAGTGTTGGAGCATAGATGCTGAGTAGGTGTACTGGACCAGAGGTGGTGAGCAGTCGGATGGACAGTATGCGTTCCGAGCCATTTGAGGGAGGCTCTATCATGCTGAGCAAGGAGTTTCTGATGGCGAAGCCCACTCCATGCTGTCTTGGTTCTTCAGGATCCCTGCCCTGCCAGAAGAAGGTGTAGTCTTGCTCTGCTAGAGAGCCACTCGCGGGGAGGCGAGTCTCCTGAAGTGCTGCAATGTCCACATTGAGTCTACTGAGCTCGTTGTTAATGATGGCGGTCTTCCGAGAATCGTTGATTTGTGTAAGGTCTTCCGACAGGCCAGGACACATAGTTCTGACGTTCCAGCTTGCAAAGCGAAGGGCTGGTACCTTCTTTCCTTTTTTCATGTTGTTTGGTGCGGTGTATCAGTCCACCTTTCGGGCAATGACCCTGAGCTCCAAGCACCCATTGAAGCAGGCAGACTGTGGCGGGACAGAACCTTATTGACCGGGGGCTGCCCGGTTTGAGGCGGGCGGTAGCTGTCCAGTGAGGTGCAATGACCTCTCCCACCGACAAAGGCAACCCGTGGCGCCCAGTTTCTACGCCAATTTATCTGGACTTATAACCCGTAACTGCTGCCTTCCGTGTTGTTTCAGTCGCTGTGAGGCAACTATGGAGTGACCTCTCCATGGCGCATGCCTGGGCAAATTTATGGAGGTTGAGAGTTGCCCAGTCGTCAAAACCCCCCTCTCGGCCTTTCTGGTGGGGTCCAAAGGAGTGCAGGACACGACGTTTGGCACCAGTATGGCTGCAGGAACTGCCGGAAACATGCCAAAGGTGACACATGACCGCCTACGGGGTTCCGCTCCGGATTTTCTGTTAGGGTTTACTCCCTTAGCCTTGGTCTCTCCTGAATCGGAGGAAAAATTACATTTTATTTTCTGTATTACAGATTCTAAAGACCAAAGTGCAATATGGAATAAGGAATCTTTTTGCAAGGCACTGTTAGAATGAAATTATTAGCAGGATGAATGCGATAAAAGAAGAGAGCCCCATTCAGAGCAAATGTGAAGCAGCACAGAGCCTGAATAAATTATCAGTTAACCACTTATCTACGAGTAGTTTTTCTGCATCCAATTTCCCTCACAGTCTCTAACGTAATGACATCAAAAAAATCCTTTTGTTTCCTTATCTTTTGCAAACCCTGCAATTGAAACTCTATAGCATGAACCCTTTCCAAGTGTAATCAATGTTCACAATAATGTATATCACTATCTTTCCTGAGAACTTCTGAATGCTCCCAATGAGTACTCAGTACTAATATAGCTGCAGATTTTCCTTGTAAACATTATGAATGCAGCAGTGTAACATTTGTGAGGCATGTTATCAAGAAATAACACATTGCATAATGAGGCCCTTAAAGTGACAGCTCCTTATGGCAATGTCAAGGGAAAGATTACATTTTGAGATATCCTATGAACCCCAGGCTCAATTACAGAAACATTACAGCTTGGTAGTTGGATATTTTAAAAATAGTAAGTAATTGAGATTTCTGGCTATAGGGCTTTTTTAACAAAAAAATTGCATCATCACCTCTACCTTTTAATTCCTTTCACACAAATTTTAGGTCAGTGTGCTTGAGTTTCAGGAAAAAAAAGTGTCCTTTTACCTCTGATACTTCAGCTTAGTACCAGCTCAGACAGATGGGAGAATCTGCACTCTTTAGAAGATCTGTTAAAAACCCTGAGTGAATTGAGTCCAGCTCTAGGTAGACAAAGTACAAAACCTCACTCCCTTTTGGCAATTACTTGCACTGACTCTGCAATTGTTTCAGGGAGTGCATATGGGTGTAAGATGGAACGATCACACAAGGACAAGTAACCAAGGCCTTTGCTAATGCTAGGTCCTAGAGCATCCATCAACAGTCTAACAAGTTAAGCATTTCCCCACTGAAGTGCAATACCAACTAAAAATGAGAGATCTGAAGTAGTTCTTTCACATTTTCTCACAAGAATACCTTCTGTGTTCCTTGCATACATGACTTATACTCTCAATTATCTCTTAGCAGTTTCCTTTGTTAGAACATGAATGAGATGTACTACAAGGCCATTCACTCATCGGATGAGTTTGCTACATACAACACTGCACATTCAACTTTTTTCTTTCCCGTTATCATAGTGAAGGGTACATTCAGTGGCCAAACAAGGAGCTGCACTCAGAGGGCAAAATAAGGGTGGCACAGTGGTTAGCACCGCAGCCTCACAGCTCCCGGGACCCGGGTTCAGTTCTGGGTACTGCCTGTGCGGAGTTTGCAAGTTCTCCCTGTGACTGTGTGGGTTTTTGTCGGGTGCTCCGGTTTCCTCCCACTGCCAAAGACTTGCAGGTGATAGGTAAATTAGCCATTGTAAATTGCCCCCAGTGTAGGTAGGTGGTAGGGAATATGAGATTACTGTAGGTTTGTATAAATGGGTGGTTCTTGGTCAGCACAGACTCGAAGGGCCTGTTTCAGTGCTGTATCTCTAAATAAATAAAAAAATAAGGCTACAACTCTGCAGTATCAGTGCTCCGATATGTGCTTCCTTTGAGCACAACACTCTGCTGAGACTGCGAGGGCACTGAATTTATCCTTGTATCTCTTTAACATCTTGAATTAATCAACTATGTTATTGTTGAGTTCATTAGTTATACCCCTGAAGAACAACAGAATAACTGAAGCCATCGATAAAGATTATACTGTTTTAGGTGGGTATTTCTGAAATTTTTGCATAAACAATCTAACAAGCAGTGAAACAGTAAATTACTTTAAACCACAGAACTAATCAAACTTCCCCAACAATGATATTTCTATTTGAAAAAACAAAAAGAGACAAAATATCTCCCATTCATGATGCCATACATACCCATGTACTTCCCTTCTCCACCTCTACATACAACCTTGATATGTTTCTTCTCATTATTAATGCAGAGTTATGTAATCCAAACTGTCAGAGCTTCTCCATTGATTAAAGTGTTTCAACCAAGCACTTATGAAACACTCTAATACCACCATTATGCAAAGCTCTAAAGGCAGGCTAGTCTACGATTTATATATTTTGCAACTTCTTTATTCCTTGCACCGCCTATTCTATATCCTTTCTCCTTAAAAATGTATGCAATCTTCCCAAAGTCCATTATACTTTGCGTATTATATATGGATATATCACTATGATGTTGATTTTAAGGTGAATCTATCTTCCTCTGGAGGGCAATTCTCATTAAAATGAGCTCAATCTTCAGTAACTATGTTTTGTCCAGAAAAATCTTTATAAGTCAATCACTGACAATGTAAGTGGTCCTTGAACAACTCCATGAAGTTTAATCTTAATGGTCTTAAGACATATTATTACATGAAATTTAAACTATCCAAGTCTTTTTCCTGGATCTCTTGGTAGAAATAGCAGTAGAACAGTAGAAATTCGGTAGCTTTATCTATTCAGAGGAATGTATCACAGTTTTCCCAATAGAAAAATAAAAAATCATAAAATGCTGGAAATACTCAGCAGGTCAGACAGCATCTCTGGAGAATGAAACAGAGTTAATATTTCAAGTCAGCGACCTTTCATCAGAACAATAAAAGATCTGTTCTATTGATTTTCGTTGACAATGAGATAGATCAGAGAAGGTTATCAACCAAACAGTTTAAAAGGTTTTACACATTCCTTCCTAGAGAACACCATGAAATGGATTCTACCTGTAAATCCGAGTAACCTGAATATGTTTGGAGGAAAATAATTGGCCTAAAGTAATATTGAACATTGGGAGTGGGGGACGATGCCTACTGGTTACTTTGAGTGTTAAAGTATGAAGACAGGTTGCACAAACTTGGCTCGTATTCCCTTGATTATAAAAAAATTGAGTGGTGATCTGAACAATGCGTTTAAATGGTACAAGGATTTAACAGTATTGATATGGAGAAATTATTTCCTGTGGTGGGGGAAACAAGAACAAGGAAACACTATCTTAAAATTGGAGCTAGTCTATTCAGGAGTGAAATCAGAAAGCACAACCTTACACCCTCTTCCCCAAAAGGTCATGATTGCTGGGGCACAATTGGAGCATTCAGAAAAGACTTGCTTTTATATAGCACATTTCATGACCACGGGCATCCCAAAGTGCTTTACAACCAATGAAGTACTTTTGAAGTGCAGTCACCTTTGGAATGTAGGAAATGTAGCAGCCAATTTGTGCACAGCAACACAAATACAAAAGCAAAAAAACTACAGATGCTGAAAATCTGAAATAAAAACAAAAATGCTGGAAATACTCAGCGGGTCTGGCAGCACCTGTGGAGAGAGAAACAGAGTTAATGTTTCAGGTCTAGGGCCTTTTATCAGAACAGTTGATTGAGGGATAAATATGGGCCACAGCATTGGAGATAACTCCCCTGCCCATCTTCAAAATAGTGCCAAAGGATTTTTTATGTCCACCTGAGAGGCAGATAAAGCCTCAGTTTAACATCTCATCCAAAAGATGGCACCTCCAACAATCCCTTAATACTGCACTGGAGTGCTAGCCTTGATTTTCATATTCAAGTTCTGGACAGAGGTCGGCAATGTGTCTATGCATGGACACTAGTGTCTGGGGTTAAAAATTTTGAGGTGCATGGTAATTTTAAATTCAGGGATGAGAAATTTCTGACAAATGGCATTGGGGTTTCAGAAATCTGCCATTGGATACTTCCTTTCCCTGCTGAGTATTTATTTCAGATTTCCAGCATTCGCAGTAGTTTGCTTTTGTTCTAGTTAGAAACATTGGCTGAGGACTGATCGCCAGCATTAAAGATGGCGAATGCAGTTCTAAACATTGACTGAAGCTGGTTTGCCAGCACTAAAGATGGCAGTGACTGTTCGAAGCATTGGCTGAAGGTGCCATGCCAGTATTAAAGATGGCGGTGGGCATTCATTGAGCAACTGCGCAAAAGTGCATCTCTTTACCAGCTGAGCTCAGTAAACAGAGGAGAGCCACAGAAAGGGGACACAGAGAGAGGAGGGGGGATACAGAGAGGGGAGGACACAGAGAGAGGGGAGGCCACAGAGAGAGGGGAGGACACAAAGAGAGGGGAGAGAGATAGACACAGAGAGAGGAGAGAAGGAGGAGAGAGTGGGGGAGAAAGAAGAACACAGAGAGGGGGAGAGGTGAGAAAGAGGGACACAGACAGGGGAGAGAGAGAGGGGGGGGGAGAGAAAGAGATTAAGATCACCCCTGACAGATAGATATCTATCCAAATTCTCCGCATCGCTGCATCAAGTGTGCGGGCAGTCATTGACTACCTGTGCAAGCAAAAGCAATGCCAAGTATCTCACGAAATAAGGAGAAATGTGTTTCAAATTGGACTGTGTTTTGATGACATTAGGTTGGTTATACACTTTATATACAGATTTAAATTTCCCCATGTATGTGCCTGAGTCAATGGGCTGGATTTTACAGCCCCCCTGATGGGGGTCGTGGCGAGGGTTGGGGGGGGGGACCGGAAAACGTCTCTGGGAGAGGCCCGCCACATGCATCGAAGCCGGGAAGGCCGGCCCGATATTGCCAGCAGCAGCCAGGCCTCGTGGCGGTACCCTCCGCGCCCCCCCCCCCCCCACCCCCGGCCGCTCGGCGATGGGAGGCCAATCTAAATATGTAAATTTATTTAAATAAATGAATTAAATACTTACCCGCTCCTGCTGTCCGTCCCGCTAGTGGCCAGCATTCCTGTGCCTTCGGATCTCCGTTTGGAGATCCGATGCAGGACACTGGTGGGGAGGGGGGAACAGGTAATTATTTCAGTGGGGGGGGGGGTGGGATCACACTAATATGATTGGAGGAGGGGATGGTGGGAAGGGTTAAAGATAAAAGTGTGTGAATTTGTGGGAGGTGTGGTGGGAAGGTCAGGTACACAAAGTAAGTATTTTGGGAGTGAAGTCTTTCAAGACAGAGAAAGATTTTTATTTTTAGGTAAGGGTGTCGAGTGGTCTGGAAAAAAGGTGGGTAAATGGTGCTGAGATGCAGATCAGCAGATTGAACAGCAGAGTCGGCTCAAGGATCTAAATGGTCTATCTCTGTTCTTAATATTCCTATGGAGGCAGCTAGAAGAGGTTCTCCCTTCACTATTTCTAACAAAATGTATAAACAAAGTGGATAATGCCTCCTTTGGGATTTGATAGAAATAGCAAACATAGGAAATCTTCTCACTGTGTTTACAAAGATGCCAACATTTAGCAACCTGAGGGAATCGCATGCCCTTTGTACAGAGTTTGAATATATTAGGCATAATTTTCTGACTTCATACTCCTAACAGGAAGACTCACCTACCAAGATCACATATTGGAATTTCAGATGCATAGAGATAGGAAAACCACCATGGTGCACTAAATTCCAATATGTGCTCCCATGCAGTGAGGCACCTCACAATTTGGTGAGGTGGATTATGTTTTTCCAAAATAATATGCCTTACCCACAACAACAAAAGAGAAAACCTTCTATTGCACTCATGTAAGCATTCTTTTCTCACATTCTATTACCCCGAAGGCGTCTCCAAGAAGGATTGTCAATTTAGTGCCAATTGGGCTGAATTCTGCCTGAGCTCGTGCTCACAGAGAGCAAGATTGATTGACTAGATATTATCTTTGAGATGTCAGGGGGAAAAAAAAGCAATTTTCATCCCACAAGCCTTGAATGAATTTGAACCAAGGTCCTGCTACCCTACCTAGCTTCCAGAATTTTTGCTCAAGGATGAGATGGCATTAGATTAAAGAGATATTTCAAGTCTTTCCAAGTCTGAAACCATCTTGCATAGGCAGGTCACGTGACCTTAGATAGCACATTCTAATTATAAATCATTACTTTATACATGGTTAGGCTGTGATAATCACCTTGATTATTTATCAACTAAACCTACAGCAGCAAGACAGAGAAAAAGCCACTTCCAGATTGCAGGTCCCATGTAATCAAAAGAATTGTATTGCCTCAGATAGAACATAGGTATCAATAGCTCAGAAGCTCTCAGAAGAACCACAGCATAATGATAAAATCATCTCATCAGTATTCATGCATGTCTAATTTTTAATGCATTTTTCTGTGTGCCATCTTCATAAAGTTGCGTTGTGGCAATTTTTCTGATTTTTTTTTAGTGTGTCACTCAGTCTTTTTACATTATAATCCCAAGGTCTGTTGGTAATTATGTTAAAGTGATGTGAACTGCCAGTTCTCAATATGCTGCACTCTTGCTTCACTACAAGTGTAATAACTAGCCAATTAGTCAACTACACTGGAAATCATTTACATTTTTTATGGATGATTAATAAAAAATTGATTAGAACTGAGCTCTATTCCACAACACAGTACCATCCCTACAGGTTCTGCATTAAGAAATGAAAGGGAATAAAGTACAAATTTAATTTGGCATTGACACCAGTAATTACAACCATTCCATTCCTTGTGCGTACAATGTACCTTGGTGCGTCACCTGTTTTATTGGAGTACCATCTTGCAGTTAGTTTGTCTCCAATTCTTTCTGTTTCCTTATAGCGTAGTGTCCCAGACAACACCCTGCTTCTTCCTTCCTGCTAGCCTGCTCCTTCTCCATCGAGTGCTCTAAGCAAAGACTCTGCTACCAACAATGAATAAATAAACTATAAGTAGCTTTGCCTGCCCATCGCAGATCAATTGATCCCACAGCTGCTGTGTTTCAATGATTTGATCCCAAGTACATGGTCTTCTCATCTGTTAAGTTTAATTGAAGCCGTTAGAAAGGAAAATCATGCGAGGTATAAAACAGGCTGTGATTCCCTGTCTCCCATTTGACGCTACTGTCCGAGACCAATTTTAGTCCCAATATGATATGGTATCATTGCCCATTACAGAAAATACTGGAGTAGATATTCAACTTGTCATACCTGCAGGAAACTAAAGGAGCTGATCAACCGGTCATTAAAGAAACCAGAGGATTTTCATTTCCATTGAAGGTAATTGGCCAGTTTCAATATCAGGTAGTCAATCTGCAATACCAGTTTGACACCTGGATTGTTAGTTAAAGGGCAATCCGCTGTCTTCTAGTATATTGCACAGGGCATGGTAGCGAAAGACGGTTCAAGTACTTCAAAATCATTTGGAGGGATTTCAGTGCTATTGCATCACAGCAGGTTCTTGAAGCAATATTTCTGAAAGTGGATATTATGCATGATAACGTTGTGCTATCTGCTCAGTGTAATGTGTTCTTTATGTTGTCTGATGCAACATACATGAGATGCATGGAGTCCAGTTGGTTGAAGATATCAAACAGGCTTATGACAGCTAAATTATTATAAATGGTACAGAGCAAACTATTTACAGAACCTTACCAGTTGCAAAGTGAGTCTGGCTTCAAGTCGCATGTCTAGGCTCTAGTGCTTAGCTCATTAGCATACTAGATCGTAAAGGGATATCACTTTTAAAGGCAATCATACAACACTAAGGACAAGAAAGGGCCATCAGATGTTCACTCTATTCTTACTGATCTTATCCCAATGTACCCACCCTTGCATCCTCCCCTCCCATCTGCTGGAAGAAACAAAAAAGCACACAGACCTACAGCAAATTCAGGAACAAAACAATGCCAAAAATTCAGGAAAGTCCCAAGAGGCCTCAATCCATGAGTTATCAACCCAAAATCTTACTTCCCTTCTGCAGGATCTTGTAAATTTCAAAAAAACATGTCTTAATGCCTCCTTGAAGGATGGCAAGGAGTCAGTCCTTACTAATGCCTCCAGAATCTTATTCCATAGGTCAACGACTCTATGTAAAAAGAATATTGGTCTGGATCAGGTCTTTCAATTTGAAAGAGCATAATTCAATCTTGTCAGCATCACCATCAGCTAAAGAAATGTTGTGCACTTTGGATTATGGAATGAATCATTGTATCCTAGCTATAGTAATAACAAAATATGGATTCACAGTAACCTAGAACCTTATAGGAGTGAAATTTATCTTTGGCAGTCGTGAAAATTGAGCAATAGCAAATCAACAGGCCATTTTATGCTCTGCCTTTCTTTTCCACTAGGTTTGTACTAGGTCTATTCAGTGGGGAGAGGATAAAGGGCTAGAAGGGATCCAAAGTGGTAAGTCTTTTTGAATTTTTCTTTGTAGTCCTTGTAGGCCCAGGAGGATCAGGTGTTTCCCTCCAGGGCTCACAAGGAATGTCTAGGCCTCCCCTGTCCCCAGGCCTTCTGTTTTCTGTTGGTGATTTATTAAGCGTTTTAAATTATTAACATGCATACTTGCTTGTTGAGTGCTTACATCTTCATATGAAAAATCCAAAGAGAGTGTTTGAAAAGGAAAGCTAAATGCAGAACACCTCCCCGCTTTTCACTTCACAACCACGGTTGACTTGAGCCAGCAATTTGTATGTGAGCAATAGCATCACTTGGAGAATGAAAATGGTCTGCTGAGATAGGTAATCTGCCTCGACATGAACAAGACTTTTTAAGTTCATTCATGTTTCAAATAAGAAGACTGACACAGGAGATGTGTAGCCTACGCCAGTAAAGTTCACAACATGACATTCAATAACATGTCTCACATGAATAAAGTGCTTCATTTAAGACAAGCTTCTGTTGTAAGTGGATTTACTCGAAGTCCATTATGTCGAAAGGAAAATAGAGTAAGAACACATTAATGTATTAAATTAGGGATCAATACATTTTATGGGTAAAGGGAAAGACACTATGAATTAAAAGTGCACTTTGTTTTGGCATTAACATTTACAACAATTACTTAAATAAAGTAGAGACATGAAGTTTTGTTTTGCGTAAAGCTGAAGCTGCACTTTAAAACGTGGAAATAATCTGGAAAGAGAATTGCATCAATAATTTCAACCCCAACACAATAGTTTGATTAAAACTGTGCTATAATAAGGGCTCAGTGAGTAATCTCATAGCATAGTTGATGCTTAAACCAAAGACCAGGGGAGTTACAGGTATAAGCCTTGATCTATGTTGAGTGAGTTAGTTGCAGCCATGGAAATGCTATGATTTTAAAATTCTCATCTTAGTTTTCAAATCCCTCCATGGCCTTAGCCCTCCCCATCTTCTTCAGACCTCAGAGATCTCTGTGTTCCACCAATTCTGCCCTCTTGTCCATCTGCAATTTTAATCCCTCAATGGTAGCCTTGCCTTCAGCTGCCAAGGTCCTTTCCCCTGTTCCCTACACCCTCACCTCCAACAATAAGTGAGAGGAGCTCATGGACTTTTTGTCACTAAGATCGAGACCATCTGAGCAGCTGCCTCTGCCACATCCCTGCATTTCACTAGCCCACCTGGCCGAACTTTGCCCTGCTGTCGCCCTGAACCTACATCTTTCTCTAGTTTATCTCCTATCTCCCCTCACACCTTCTCTGAGCTCATCTTGTCCATGAGACTTACCTCCTGCTCTCTTGACCCTATTCCCAACAAACTGCTGACCACCCAACTTCCCTTCCTGGTCCCCATGTTAGCCAGTATTGTAAGCAGTTCTCTCTCTTAGGGTGTTGTCCCTCTTTCCTTTAAATCTGCCACCATCACCTCTTTCCTCAAAAAAACAACCCTTGACCCTACTGCCCTTGAAAACTGCCATCCCATCTCCAACCGCTCTTTCCTCTCCAAAGTCCTTGAACACGTTGTCACCTCTCAAATCCATTCCCATCTTTCCTGGAACTCCACGTTTGAACCCTCCAATCAGGCTTCTGCCCTGCCACAATACCAAAACAGCTTTCATCAAAGTCACAAATGACATCCAATGTGACTGGGACAAAGGTAAACTTTCCCTCCTTGTCCTTCTTGACCTGTCTGCAGCCTTAGCCACGGTTGACCACACCATCCTCCTCCAACACCTCTCCACTGTTGTCCAGCTGAGTGTAACGTCTCCCACCTGGTTCCATTATTAGCTATCTAATTGTAGCCAGAGAATCGCTTGCAAAGGCTTCTCTTCCTGCTCCCTCACTGTAACCTCTGGTGTCCCTCAAAGGTCAACCCTTGGCCCCTCCTGTTTCTCATCTAGATGCTGCCCCTTGGCGACATCAACCAAAAGCACAATGTTAGTTTTCACATGTATGCTGGCGACACCCAGCTCTACTTCAGCACGACGTCCCTCAACTCCTCCATTGTTGCTAATTTATCAGGCTGCTTATCTGACATCTAGTACTGGATGAGCAGAAATTTCCTCCAATTAAATATTGGGAAGAGTAAAATCATTATTTTCGGTCCCCAATCCACTCTGTTTTCTAGCTACTGACTCCATTTCTCTCTCTGGCAATAGTCTGAGCTTAAGCCAGTCTGTTCGAAACCTTGGTGTCACATTTGACCCTGAGATGAGCTTCTGACCTCATATTTGTACCATCACTAAGACTGCCTATTTCCACCTCCGTAATATCGTCCAACTTCGCCCTGTCTCAGCTCATCTACTGCTGAAACCCTCATTCATACCTTCATTACCTCTAGACTTGACAATTCCAATACACTCCTGGTTGGTCTCCCACATTCCACTCTCTGTAAACTCGAAGTAATCCAAAACTCTGCTGCCCGTGTCTTAACTCACACCAATTCCCATTCCCCTCTCACCCCTGTGCTCACTGACCTACATTGGCTCCCGGTCAAACAACGTCTTGATTTTAAAATTCTCATCCTTGTTTTCAAATCCTTCCTTGGCCTTTTTTTTATTCATTCATGGGATATGGGCATCGCTGGCTAGGCCAGCATTTATTGCCCATTCCTAATAGCCCTTGAGAAGATGGTGGTGAGCTGCCTTCTTGAACCGCTGCAGTCCATGTGGGGTAGGTACACCCACAGTGCTGTTAGGAAGAGAGTTCCAGGATTTCGACCCAGCGACAATGAAGGAACTGCAATATAGTTCCAAATCAGGATGGTATGTGGCTTGGACGGGAACTTGTAGGTGATGGTGTTCCCATGCATTTTCTGCCCTTATCCTTCTAGGTGGTAGAGGTCGCAGGTTTAGAAGGTGCTGTCTAAGGAGCCTTAGCAAGGAGCCTTGCTGCGGTGCATTTTGTAGATGGCACACACTGCTGCCACCACTGTGCATCGGTGGTGGAGGGAGTGAATGTTTGTGGATGGGGTGCCAATCAAGCGGGCTTGCTTTGTCCTGGATGGTGTCGAGCTTCTTGAGTGTTGTTGGAGCTGCACCCATCCAGGCATGTGGAGAGTATTTCAACACACTCCTGACTTATGCGTTGTAGATGGTGGACAGGCTTTGGGGAGTCAGGAGGTGAGTTACTCACCGCAGGATTCCTAGCCTCTGACCTGCTCTTGTAGCCACGGTATTTAAATTGCTACTGCAGTTCAGTTTCTGGTCAATTGTGACCCCCCAGGATGTTGATAGTGGGGGATTTAGCGATCGTAATGCCGTTGAATGTCAGGGGAAGATGGTCTCTTGTTGGAGAGGGTCATTTCCTGGCACTTGTGTGGCGCAAATGCTACTTGCCACTTGTCAGCCCAAGCCTGGATATTGTCCAGGTCTGGCTGCACTTCTACACGGACTGCTTCAGTATCTGAGGAGTCGCGAATGGTGCTGAACATTGTGCAATCATCAGCGAACATCCCACTTCTGACCTTATGATTGAAGGAAGGTCATTGATGAAGCAGCTGAAGGTGGTTGGGCCGAGGACACTACTCTGAGGAACTCCTGCAGTGATGTCCTGGAGCTCAGATGATTGCCCTCCAACAACCACAACCATCTTCCGTTGCGTTAGGTATGACTCCAACCAGTAGAGAGATTTCCTCCTGATTCCCATTGACTCCAGTTTTGCTAGGGCTCTTTGATGCCATACTCAGTCAAATGCTGCCTTGATGTCAAGGGCAGTCACTCTAATCTCACCTCTTGAGTTCATCTCTTTTGTCCATGTTTGAACTAAGGCTGTAATGAGGTCAGGAGCTGAGTGGCCCTGGCGGAAAGCAAACTGAGCGTCATTGAGCAGGTTACTGCTAAGCAAGTGCCACTTGATAGCACTGCCGATGACACCTTCCATCACTTTGCTGACGATTGAGAGTCGACTGATGGGGCGGTAATTGGCCAAGTTGGACTTTTCCTGCTTTTTGTGTACAGGACATATTTGGGCAATTATCCAGATTAATGTGGATGCCAGTGTTGTAGCTGTACTAGAACAGTTTGGCTAGGAGCACAGCAAGTTCTGTAGCACAGGCCTTAAGTACTATGGCTTGAATATTGTCAAGGCTCATAGCCTTTGCAGTTTCCAGTGCCTTCAGTCGTTTCTTGATATCACGCAGAGTGAATCGAATTGGCTGAAGGATGGCATCGACGATGTTGGGGACTTCAGGAGTAGGCCGAGATGGATCACCAACCCGGCACTTCTGGCTGAAGTTTGTTGCAAATGCTTCAGTCTTTTTTTTTGTACTGATGTGCTGGGCTCCCCCATCACTAAGGATGGGGATATTTGTGGAGCCACCTCCTCCGGTTAGTTGTTTAATTGTCCACCACTATTCACAACTGGATGTGGCAGGACTGTAGAGTTTAGATCTGATCCGTTGGTTTTGGGATCACTCAGCTCTGTCTATCGCATGCTGCTTATGCAGTTTGGCACGCAAGCAGTCCTGGGTTGTAGCTTCACCAGATTGACATCTCATTTTGAGGTATGCCTGGTGCTGCTCCTGGCATGCCCTCCTGCACTCTTCATTGAAACAGGGTTGGTCTTCTGGCTTGATGGTAATGGTAGAGTGGGGGTTATGCCGGGCTATGAGGTTACAGATTGTGGTTGAGTACAATCCTGCTACTGCTGATGGCTCACAGCACCTCATGGATGCCCACTTTTGCATAGATCTGTTTGAAATCTATCCAATTTAGCACGGCGGTAGTGTCACACAACACAATGGAGGGTATCCTCAGTGTAAAGGCGGGACCTCGTCTCCACAAGGACTGTGCGGTGGTCACTCCTACCAATATTGTCATGGACAGATGCATCTGTGGCAGACACATTAGTAAGGATGAGGTCAAGTATGTTTTTCCCTCTTGTTGGTTCCCTCACCACCTGCTGTAGACCCAGTTGCTATTTCTCATTGCTATCTGATAGCTCCCTTTCAAAAGTGCGACAAATGTATAGACATTGACATGGACAAATAAAATTAACAGATGGAAAATCCTGGGGGTGGAGTTCTCTGAGTTCACAAACTGGCTGCTTGGACTGGATTCTCGAGAGCTGGTATCACCAATGGAATCCATTTGTGCACATAAAAGGAGTTTCCACCAATGTTACATCCATGTTACAGCACCAGAACGGAAGAGGGACCGAGAAAATTTAGACTCCTGCTTATTGCCTTGGCTCACTTGGTAGTGTTCTTGCCTCTGACTCAGAAGGTTATCTATTTAATCTCCATTCCACAGATACAAAATCTAGGTTGACACTGCAGAGCAGTACTGAGGCAGTGCTGCACTCACTGAGGTGCTGTTTCTCAGGTATTAACAAAATTACCTTTTGCTGTCTCAGGTGGACATAAAAGATTTCACAGCACTATTTCAACGAAGAGCAGGGAAGTTCTCCCCAGTGTCCTGGCCAATATTTATCTCTCAACAAACATCACTAAAACAGATTATCTGGTCATTTATAAATACGAATCTTCCATCTTTTTTACCATGTGGAACACACAGGAGATCTGCAAGAATTTTTAAAACATAAGCTAATCTAAGCAGTCGAAGCTATCTCAAGTGCAACATGAAAGATTACTTCACTCACTAAACTTGATGCACTCCAGAGGCATTCCTGTGCTCCTCCTCAATATTAATTTGTAATACTTCTGCACCGTGGAATTAATTTGTTGAGTCATCAATATGATAGCTATGATAGCAATAGAAATGGCCAAATAAATTGAGTACATGTCAGCACTGAGAAATAATCAATAGGGAGAAATTAAATAGCTTCTCCAAAGTATTGATGACATGACAGCATTCTAAGGTCTTTTAATGCTTCATTTGAAGAAACTGAGACTTTTAACAGTAAATGAAGGTGATGTATGAAGGTTATGTCCTTCTTGGTACAAAGCTACATAATTTGAGGTAAGCAAACTGTTGCGACATAATAATATAATGGGACCTTGTAATCCTCACATTCTGAATTCTGTTTGAAAACAGCACACCTGCCTGAAGGACCAACAGTTATTTGTTTTGGTTTAAACACAGAATCTATGTTCAGTCAAATTTCAAACACATAATACCTGAAATGGACCAATTTGGATTAATTCACTAAATAGCATAATTTGGCTTAATTTGGATTCTTTGAAAGTCAATTCTATTCCCTGTCTTTTTAATCCATTGCCAGGGACTCTCAGCTCTGCTCTGCACAACTTCTGGAAGCGCATGGAACGTTGAGGTGAGTTAAAACTAACTCTCGACTCCAATACACAGCCTCCTCAAATACCTGGCTCAGATCCAGAGCAGATTGCAACTTGAATGTGAAACTGAAGAGGGAAAATGTGAGGTTTGCTGCATGTTGAAAGGGTAGAGGGAATATCCAGATTTACACTGATTAAGAGCTTATGAGTTGAGCTCAAGAACTGGAGCAGTAGACTTACTTTGGCTGGAACTAGGGAGGGGAAATAAGGTCAAATTTCTATGCAAATATACCAAAGGGCTGATTTTCATTTTCAGTCACAATGGTGATAGATTTTCAGCTGAGCATTTCTACATGCTGTTGTCCCCAACTCATTTACTGGGTCTGGGTTAATTTGTACACAGAGGCTAGACATTTATGGTGCATGGCAGAAGCCTGCCGCCTGTGTAGGGGGGAAGGGGGGTGGGGGCGGGTGGGGTAGGGAATTGCCGTGGCATCTTGCTGCTACGTGGTGTTGAAGATGGGGGAAAATGGTTTTAACATTACCATTTTTGAAATTGCAGCTTTGACGAAGGCAATTGATCACTTTGTGATTGATTGTGGCTTTAGTGAAAGTGGCCCTTTAGACTTTTGTAATGAGAAGTTTGTTATGTTGTCTGATGCAATATAAATGAGAGGCGTGGAGTTCAGTTGATTAAAGATCTCAAGCAGGTTTATTAACAGCTAACAAGTATATACCATGGAGAGCTAGCTATTTACAGGGCTTGCTTCTTGGTGTTACAGTAGCAGACTGAATCTGACGGGTATTCACCTGACTGCGTCCTGGCACTTAGCTCATTAGCATACTAAGATCTTAAAGGGACATCACTCTTACAGGCAATCATACAACATCCCACTTCTTTCCAAAGATAAGTCGCGTGTGCTAAAAGTAAAAATACATAAAATTAGATAACATCAAAATTATTTACACAAGGATAGGGATTATGAACTTTACAAATATAGACGCTCAAAAGTCCATATATAATTTCGGTGGTTTGACAACTCTTTCTCAGGGAATTTGTGTCTCATCCGTTGCTGTTCTTTCTGCAGTTTCTCCCTCTCTGCATTCACTTTCTGTTGCTCTGCCTTCAGCCTGCTAGTATACTCTGTTGCCTTTCTCAAAATTACCACTTTTGAGGTCTTGTCTTTCTTGGAAAGTTCCGGCACCTTATCTCGAAGAGCCACTGGACAATGTTTCAACTCATTCCTCCTAGTCCTTCAACTAGACCTCTGAATAGTTCCAGAGATGTAGAGGAAAGGATAGCGAAGATGATTCTCGACAGGGGCGAGAGTAACAGGGTAGTTGTTATGGGGGACTTTAACTTTCCAAATATTGACTGGAAATACTATAGTTCGAGTACTTTAGATGGGTCAGTTTTTGTCCAGTGTGTGCAGGAGGGTTTTCTGACACAGTATGTAGACAGGCCAACCAGGGGCGATGCCACATTGGATTTGGTACTGGGTAATGAACCCGGCCAGCTGTTAGATTTAGATGTAGGTGAGCACTTTGGTGATAGTGATCACAATTCGGTTAGGTTTACCTTAGCGATGGGCAGGGGCAGGTATATACAGCAGGGCAAGAATTATAGCTGGGGGAAAGGAGATTATGATGCGATTAGGCAAGATTTAGGATGCGTAGGATGGGGAAGGAAACTGCAGGGGATGGGAACAATCGAAATGTGGAGCTTATTCAAGGAGCAGCTACTGCGTGTCCTTGATAAGTATGTACCTGTCAGGCAGGGAGGAAGTCGTCGAGCGAGGGAGCTGTGGTTTACTAAAGAAGCTGAAGCGCTTGTCAAGAGGAAGAAGAAGGCTTATGTTAGGATGAGACGTGAAGGCTCAGTTAGGGCGCTTGAGAGTTACAAGCTAGCCAGGAAGGATCTAAAGGGAGAGCTAAGAAGAGCAAGGAGAGGACACAAGAAGTCATTGGCGGATAGGATCAGGGAAAACCCTAAGGCTTTCTATAGGTATATCAGGAATAAAAGAATGACTAGAGTTAGATTAGGGCCAATCAAGGATAGTAGTGGGAAGTTGTGTGTGGAATCAGAGGAGATAGGGGAAGTGTTAAATGAATATTTTTCGTCAGTATTTACAGTAGAGAAAGAAAATGTTGTCGAGGAGAATACTGAGATTCAGACTACTAGGCTAGATGGGATTGAGGTTCACAAGGAGGAGGTGTTAGCAATTTTGGAAAGTATGAAAATAGATAAGTCCCCTGGGCCAGATGGGATTTATCCTAGGATTCTCTGCGAAGCCAGGGAGGAGATTGCAGAGTCTTTGTCCTTGATCTTTATGTCGTCATTGTCGACAGGAATAGTGCCAGAAGACTGGAGGATAGCAAATGTTGTCCCCTTGTTCCAGACGGGGAGCAGAGACAGCCCTGGTAATTATAGACCTGTGAGCCTTACTTCGGTTGTGGGTAAAATGTTGGAAAAGGTTATAAGAGATGGGATTTATAATCATCTTGAAAAGAATACGTTCATTAGCGATAGTCAGCACGGTTTTGTGAAGGGTAGGTCGTGCCTCACAAACCTTATTGAGTTTTTCGAGAAGGTGACCAAACAGGTGGATGAGGGTAAAGCAGTGGATGTGGTGTATATGGATTTCAGTAAGGTGTTTGATAAGGTTCCCCACGGTAGGCTATTGCAGAAAATACGGAAGTATGGGGTTGAAGGTGATTTAGAGCTTTGGATCAGAAATTGGCTAGCTGAAAGAAGACAGAGGGTGGTGGTTGATGGCAAATGTTCATCCTGGAGCTTAGTTACTAGTGGTGTACCGCAAGGATCTGTTTTGGGGCCACTGCTGTTTGTCATTTTTATAAATGACCTGGAAGAGGGTGTAGAAGGGTGGGTTAGTAAATTTGCGGCTGACACTAAGGTCGGTGGAGTTGTGGATAGTGCCGAAGGATGTTGTAGGGTACAGAGGGACATAGATAGGCTGCAGAGCTGGGCTGAGAGATGGCAAATGGAGTTTAATGCGGAAAAGTGTGAGGTGATTCACTTTGGAAGGAGTAACAGGAATGCAGAGTACTGGGCTAATGGGAAGATTCTTGGTAGTGTAGATGAACAGAGAGATCTTGGTGTCCAGGTACATAAATCCCTGAAAGTTGCTACCCAGGTTAATAGGACTGTTAAGAAGGCATATGGTGTGTTAGCTTTTATTAGTAGGGGGATCGAGTTTCGGAGCCACGAGGTCATGCTGCAGCTGTACAAAACTCTGGTGAGACCGCACCTGGAGTATTGCGTGCAGTTCTGGTCACCGCATTATAGGAAGGATGTGGAAGCTTTGGAAAGGGTGCAGAGGAGATTTACTAGGATGTTGCCTGGTATGGAGGGAAGGTCTTATGAGGAAAGGCTGAGGGACTTGAGGTTGTTTTCGTTGGAGAGAAGGAGGAGGAGAGGTGACTTAATAGAGACATATAAGATAATCAGAGGGTTAGATAGGGTGGATAGTGAGAGTCTTTTTCCTCGGATGGTGATGGCAAACACGAGGGGACATAGCTTTAAGTTGAGGGGTGATAGATATAGGACAGATCTTAGAGATAGTTTCTTTACTTAGAGAGTAGTAGGGGCGTGGAACGCCCTGCCTGCAGCAGTAGTAGACTCGCCAACTTTAAGGGCATTTAAGTGGTCATTGGATAGACATATGGATGAAAATGGAATATTGTGGGTCAGATGGTTTCACAGGTCGGTGCAACATCGAGGGCCGAAGGGCCTGTACTGTGCTGTAATGTTCTAATTCTAAAAATTCCTCTGCCTCTTCAGGACATTACGTGCTGTCCGCCTGTCCTAATCTTCTGCATCTGGAGGCATGGGGCTCAAGGTCGAGGATTTGTTGGGGGAAGAGTACTTGGTCTCATGGAGATACCTGTCCGTTCTGGCTCATTGTGGTGCTGGCAATTCTCTGGAGAGCAGAGGTGAAGACGTGGCATACTTGTGCTGTTGCTGGGTTTCTAGCCTGTACCATGTGATGTTGGCCAGAGCCTACAAGCAGGTTCCGGTCCTTGGAGATAACCCCCCTCAGCAATGCTCTCTTGGTCCTTACACTCTGGTGGTCCTGCCACTGCCACTCGTGTCTACTAGGTAAAACATTTGTGGTTTCCATGCCAACTTGCTGTATCTGTGTTGCATTGTTAATGTGCCACTGCAAGGGATGGGTGACCCATTAAGTGCAGATAACTTGGCAGTTGTCGATTGTATCATTGACTTCCAGCGACTCGAGTACATATCTTTGAGGATTTGGACTGGTAGGATATTTGCACTAGCACTGGTGTCAATCTTGACCCTGAGTGTATGCTTGCCAGCTTTCTTTGGGCATGTGATGTTAATAATGACGAAAGCTTCCAATAGCTTGACTTCTTCAACATGATGTGTCAGGTTCACAATGTGAAATGCCTGTTCATCTTCTGTCTGAGAACTACTTCCCTCTGAGACTTGTCTCTTTCACTGTGGACCTCGTGTATTGGTTTGTGTTTATGCAGGTCTCTGGGGCTCTCCTTACTGCTGCTGCCCTGTTGCTGTGCCTGTCTTCTGTTCGTTTGTGCCTTACTGTGACTTCTGGCTGCGTCTTTGGAGCCAGAGTTCCCGCATAAGCAGGCCCAGTGTTGTTTTGCACTGTGTGCCTTGCACGGGTCATGAAATGTAGGACCGCTTCACCATGAGTGGGACCAACCGCACTTACCACACAGTTTGCTTACCCTTTTTGACCTGGTTATGGTGCTGATACAGTTGGCTGCACCTAGTGCTTGTAGGTGCTGTTGTCCAGCTACAATGGCTACATAATTCCTGCCATCTTCTAGCAGTACATCGATGCTGTGACCTTTCTTTTTCCCAGTAGGTTTTTCTGAAGTGCTTCAATGGGTGTTGATATAATAAAAAGCTCCATTATTCGGTCTGACAGCTCAGCTTCTGAGAAGTTGCATTTGTTGCCCTTACTTCTGCATCTACTGTTGAACTGGTCTATTGATTCCTGTGTCTGTTGCCTGTAGGACATTAATTTCAGGTGGTGAATTTGAAAATTCACTCATAAACGGAGTTGATCTTCTAGCACTTTCCAGGCAATTCTGCACACTTGAGTGGTTTTATGAGTTTTTTTTTTAACTCTGGCTGAATGTGTGAAGGCTCTGGAGTGTTTGAGCAATTTAATGAGTTTCATTTTATAGTTCTACGAGTCGCATGAATGGAAGATTCCTGTGCTTTTTGCTGTTGGACGCCTCCTGTAATGGTACTGACTTGATCAGCCTGGGGGAGGAATCGGGTCTCACCTGCTTTTTTTACTCTCCCAGGGAACCTTTGAGAGACAAAACAAATCAATCTTTTAAGGACTTCAAGGCTTCTCTTTTTTTTTAAACTGTGTTTCCTCTACTCACAGCACATTGACACACCTGATCACAGGGATTGATTTGCAGCCTGTCGTTCAGCTCTGTCATCTGCAGCTGGAGGTGAGTTTTTTTTCTTTGCACTGTTTTGGTCGGTATTTCTTTTAACTTTCTCTCTTTTAACTGTAGGCAGTTTTTGATGCTGTTTTCCTGTGGTCTTCAATCATGGATTCTATCTTCTCACCACAGCTGCCACCATTTAATGAGAAGCTTTTTATGTTGTCTGATGCAACATAACTGAGATGTGTGGAGTTCAGTTGACTGAAGATCTCAAACATGTTTATTAACAGTTAACAAGTATATACAGTGATTTTAATCTGCATATAGACTGGACAAATCAAATTGGCAAGGGTAGCATGGAAAACGAATTTGTAGAGTGCATCAGGGATTGTTTCTTAGAACAATACGTTGCAGAACCTACTCGGTAATGAGGTAGGATTAATAAGAGTTAAGGATCCTCCAGGGGGAAGTGATCATAACATGGTAGAATTTCAAATTCAGTTTGTGTGTGAGTAACTTGGGTCTCAAACCAGTGTCTTCAACTTGAACAAAGGCAATTACAGAGGTATGAAGAAAGAGTTGTCTAAAGCGGGCTGGAAAAATAGACTACAGGGGAAGTCAGTAGATGGGCAGTGGCAGACTTTTAAGCAGATATTTCATAATACTCAGCAAACATTTATTCTTGTCAGAAGGAAGGACTTGAAGAGAACAATGAACCACCTGTGAATAACAAAGGAAGAATTAATAACAGGGAACAGAGAAATGGCAGATAACTTAAACCAATATTTTGCATCGGTCTTCACGATGGAGGACACTATAAACATCCCAACAATAATAGATGAGCAAGGTGTAAATGGGAGGGGGAACTTGTAACAATCTCTATCATGAGGGAAATGGTGCTGGACAAACTGATGGGATTAAAGACAGACAAGTCGCCAGGACCTAATGGCCTGCATCCAAGGGTTTTAAAAGAAGTGGCTGCAGAGATAGTAGAGGCATTCGTCATAATATACTAAAACTCATTGGATTCTGGTAGGGTACCAGCAGATTGGAAAACCGCTAATGTGATGCCCCTATTCAAGAAAGGAGGGAAACAGAAAGCAGGAAACTATAGACCAGTTAGCTTAACATCTGTTATTGGGAAAATGCTAGAGTCCATTATTAAGGAAGAAATAGCAGGACATTTAGAAAAACATAATGCAATCAAACACAGCCAACATGGTTTTATGAAAGGGAAATCATGTTTGACAAATTTGTTAGAGTTCTTTGAGGATATAACAAACAGAGTGGATAAAGGGGAACCGGTAGATTGTGTGTATTTGGATTTTCAGAAGGCGTTCGATAAGGTGCCACATAATAGGTTATTGCACAAAATAGGAGCTCAGGGTATTGGGGGTAATGTGTTGGCATGGATTGAGGATTGGCTAACACACAGAAGGCAGAGAGTCAGGATCAATGGGTCTTTTTCAGGTTGGAAAGCCGTAACTAGTGAGGTGCCACAAGATCGGTCCTAGGGCCTCAACTATTTACTATATTAATGACTTGGAGGAAGGGACAGAGTGTAGTGTATCCAAATTTGCTCACGATACAAAAATAGGTGGGAAGGCATGTTGTGGTGAGCACACAAAGAATCTGCAAAGGGATATAGATAGGTTAAATGAGTGGGCAAAAACTTGACAGGTGGCATTCAATGTGGGAAAGTGTGAGGTAATCCACTTTGGTAGGAAGAATAAAAAGGCAGATTATTATTTAGATGGAGAAAGACTACAAAATACTACAGTACAGAGGGATCTGGGTGTTCTTGTGCAGGAAACACAAAACGTTAGCATGCAGGTGAAGCAAGTAATTAGGAAGACAAATAGAATTTGGGCCTTTATTGCTAGGGGGATAGAGTTTAAAAATAGGGAAATCTTATTACAACTGTACAGGGTTTTGGTGAGGCCACACCTGGAGTACTGTTTTGGTATTAAGGTATTTACGGAAGGATATACTAGCATTGGAGGCAGTTCAAAAAAAGTTCACTGGGCTGATTCCTGGGATAAAGGGGTTGTCTTATCAAGAACGGCTAAACAGGTTAGGTCTAAATTCATTGGAGTTCAGAAGAATGAGAGGTGATCTTATTGTAACATATAAGATTCTAAGGGGGCTTGACAGGGTAGATGTTGAGAATATGTTTCCACTGGTGGGGGAACCTCGAACTAGGGGACATATTTACAAAATAAGGGGGCACATATTTAAAACTGAGATGCGAAGGAATTTCTTGTCTCAGAGGGTGGTGAATCTCTGGAATTCCCTATCTCAGAGAGTTGTGGAGGCTTGATCACTAAATGTATTTAAGGCGGAGGTAGGTAGAGTTTTGAAATCTCGGGGAGTCGAGGGTTATGTGGAGCAGGCCCGAAAGAGGAGTTGAAGCCTGGGACAGATCAGCCATGATCTTATTGAATGGCGGGGCAGGCTTGAGGGGCTGAATGGCCTACTCCTGCTCCTACTTCTTGTGTTCTTGTGTACAGTGCAGAGCTAACCATTTACATGACTTGCCTCTTAATGTTACAGTTACAGAGTGAGACTGGCATGTAGTCACGTGACTACATCCTGGCACTTGGCTCATTAGCATACTAAGATCTTAAAGGGACACAGATCTTAAGGCAATCACACAACAACTTTAACTACCCCACCACCAAACCCACAGCAATGCTGGATATCAGAAACACACCCAGCAGTCCTCAGGAGAAAATTATGGGATACATATAGTATCTTTCCCATTTGCTTCTACTTCTACTGTGCCTGATGCCACTGCTGGTGAAAATATCAGAACTGTCACTGTGTGGGACAGAGAGCTGGTGTAATGGTCAACTGACTGATTTTCCACCCTTCTCTGTTCAGGTTATACCAGTTTCTCAATGTAACCCAGCAGAAAATTCAATTCCAACTTTTTTAAACTTTGGAAAGTCAAAAATAAGTATCGCTTAATCTACATTGCAGGGGTTAAACTAGTCCAAGGCTGTTCAGATTGGGCTTACTAAATGATAAGGAATGTTAGTAAAAGTCAGCCTTCTAGTTTTGTCAGCATGTTGTCTTGGAACCTATAATAACAGTATTAACCTCATCTTTGTTTCGTAGTGAATCAAAGTGCTGAGGCTATTTGTGGTGATATTTTGCAGGTGGCTCCTTTTGGCAGCTTTGGCACTATGGACCTGACTTGCTGCTGTTATTTCACAATTCTGATAGGGAACTGGTAGGATTTAATAAACACCATTTCTTGAACTTGCTCCAGCTGTAATTTTGATTAGTCAGTTGACTGAACACTGTAGTGGTGATGATATTTATGTGGCAACTTAAGTGGGGAAGCGCTGGCCAAACCATTTTCCAATGCATCAAGGGAATGCATTTTAGCTAATATATGGTTGACCTTCAGCACAGATCCTTAACTGCACTGTTTGTTCAACAGCTTATTAAAATATTGAATATTGGTCTACAGGCAAAAACTCAATCAGCCATGCTTGCTTACTGAACAATGATAGAGGTTTTTATTTCTTTAAATATTTCTGGACATGTCTGCTTGCATTTCATGTACTTTGCCCTGATTGATTCTCCCTGCTTGATCACTGGTTGTTGTTCCCAGTTAAAAATGCCAATAAGGTGGCAATAATCATGTTCTTAATAATGAGTAAAAGTGTTGAGGTCACTAATGCTGAATTAGCAAATGGAGGATAAGGTGTGAAAACGTGAAATTGTCCATTTTGGCAGGAAGAATAAAAGGGAAGCGTATTATTTAAATGGTGAGAGACTGCAGAGCTCTGAGATGCAGAGGGATCTAGTTGTCCTAGTGTATGAATCGAAAAAGTTTAGTGTGAAGGTGCAGCAGGTAATTAAGAAAGCTAGTAGAATGTTATTGTTTATTGCGAGGGGAATTGAATACAAAAGTAGGGAAGTTATGCTTCAGTTACACAGGGCATTGGTAAGACCACATTTGGAGTACTGTGTTCAGTATTGGTCTCCTTATTTAAGGAAGGATGTAAATGTGTTGGAAGCAGTTCAGAGAAGGCTTACTAGGCCAATACCTGGAATTGACTTATGAGGAAAGTCAGACAGGCAAGGTTTGTATCCGCTGGAATTTTTCTAAGCGGCGATTTGATTGAAACATATAAGATTCCGAGGGGTCTTGAACAGGGTGGATGTGGAAAGGATGTTTCCCCTTGTGGGAGAATCTAGAAGTAGGGGTAACTGTTTAAAAATAAGGGGTCACCCATTTAAGAAAGAGATGAGAAGAATTTTTTTCTCTCAGAGGGTCGAGAGTCTTTGGAACTTTTTTCCTCAAAAGGCAGTAGAAGCAGAGTGTTTGAATATTTTTAAGGCAGAGGTAGCTAGATTCTTGATAAGCAAGGGGTGAAAGGTTATTGGGGGTAGGCAGGAATGTGGAGTTGAGGTTACAATCAGGTCAGCCATGATCTTGTTGAATGGCAGAGAGGCTTGAGGGGCCAAATGGCCTACTCCTGCTCCTAATTCGTATGTTCGTATTAAAGATAGTTCTATTGCCCTGCTCCATCCACCTCCAAAAGAATTTCATAGAATTTCATGGAATTTGCAGTGCAGAAAGAGGCCATTTGGCCCAACTTAACTATGGTGGTGTTTATTCTCAACACAAGCCTCCTCCCACCTTACTTCATCTAACCCTACCTGATTAGCCTCCTGTTCCTTTCTCCCTCATGTGCTTATCTATTCATTCCTCATGTACTTATCTAGCCATTGTTCTGCAAAGCCATTGCATGAGAATCCAGTGCCACCTGCGTCAAGCTCTAATGTCATGACCTGCATGACTATTTCCTCCTTCAACGAGTACCTGTGATCTCTCAGACCCTTAGTCCTATCGATTTGGTGCAGGGTAGGAATAGAACATATGTAGGAGAACACCTTTCTCAATATGGCCCCTCCAATAGTTATCCAAGTGGGAGGGTTACAATTTATTGGGGGATCTTTCAGGATGAGACCTGCTCCTCCAACCCTCACCATCTCCGCTCATTTCTTTGGGTTGAGGATGAATGAATATGCACAGTGCCCTCTGAATTAACATATCCTAAATGAGATGAAATGTTCTCTTTGTAGCTGCACAACTTATCCAATGGTAATTAAAATTATTAGAAAACATGAATAAATGTTTACATTATCGGCTGTAAAATTGGAGACAGATCTGATGGTTAATAGTATCTTTCTTTAATTGTGAGTGGTATTTTATAGGGAAAAAACAAGTTGAAGATAAATTAATGCATCATTTCAAATGGTTTAAGTGTTTATATCCAGGTACATACTTTTCTAGAATCATCATGGTGCATCATACACAGTGCTTGTGGGAGATTCGTGGATATGATGCTCTGGAGGCAAAGTACATTCAGAGCAATTAGTTTTGTTTATAAAATCTATATGCCTATGTGCTGCAACACATTTTGCATTATGCATCACATTCTACATCCATCTGAATGTTTTGATATACTTTCCTCAAATGTCTTTCAGCACAGAATATGATTCAGTTCTAAAATGGATTTTTAAGTGTTGAATTTCCATATCAAACTTAATTTTGTAGAGGGATATATAATATCAAACCGTATAAAATGGATTTTTCCCCGTTACTTTGCTGATTTCAAAATGGTTGACAGTTATGGATGGTAAAAGCACACCTGTGTTGCAAAAGCAGAAGCATCCCTTAGAGTTAGCCTTATATTGATTGGTTTAGTTAAGCGCTGTTTTTGTTTGCATGCAAATGTTGAATTGACCTGTGTAATGGGCCAGAGGATTTGAAGCATCGGCTTCACAGAATGTTTGTCCACATAAGTTACTGCACTCACCTTTTGTGGCACAGAATTAAAACTATGTAAACTCCTTCCAGAGCAATTGTCTGGGACCAATCTATTCATAAGGCCCAGAATCATTTTTCAAGCCTTTTTAGCTGCAGGACACCTCACTCTATCAGTTTCTTAATGTCCCTGCAACAGCAAAGGAGAAACACAGAGCCATTCTTTACTGTGACTTCTCCAATACCTTTGCAATCTATCAGCAGTACCAGTGTGGGAATGCACTCGCCCACTGAAATAGGAGTAGCTTTCACCTATTAATGAGCAAGTGGAATACACGACCAGTAGTATCCTGACAGCTGTTATAGGAAATCGTCAGGGGAACAGCCATGGTTCTTTTGCCATTGAAAATTTATGTACTAATCAGGTCATTCAAGCACAGAGAATTGGGCAACGTCTAGGTTCTCTTTCTCTCTCTCTTAATGCTCTTTTTAATTACAACCATTCTCTATTTGATATATAAGGTTCTTATCTAAAGATTTGGTTCATAGCTTCAAAGCTAAATCCCACAAACCATGCACAAGACAATTAGAGGACACAGGCACCTAGAAAGTTAATGTGGGAAACATTATTTGGAATTTTGGAATCAATGTGGCCAAATTACATCTACAGTCCTGGACTTGTTGCTTGTTGCATTATATGGTCCATACTGGTGAACCTTGAGAGACTCCAACAACAGAAAGGTGATGTGAACAAGAACAAGGTTTGGGGGAACTTCTTTTGTTGAATTTTTAGCTTGAGAGATTTTATTTAAAATTTTTGACTTGTGTTTTGGGTCAGAATTTGGAGGAAAGGATGTTTCCATGAATAGACAAATACATACGAACATACATACGAATATACCAATTAGGAGCAGGAGTAGGCCACTCGGCCCCTCAAGCCTGCTCCACCATTCAATAAATTCATGGCTGAACTGATTACTCCACATTTCCACCTACCCCTGATAACCTTCCACCCACTTGCTTATCTAGAATCTATCTACCTCTGCCTTAAAAATATTCAAGGACTCTGCTTCCACCGCCTTTTGAGGAAGAGAATTCCAAAGACTCATGACCCTCTGAGAGAAAAGATTTCTCCTCATCTCTATCTTAAATAGGCGAACACTTATTTTTAAACAGTGACCCCTAGTTCTAGATTCTCCCACAAGGGGAAACATCCTTTCTACATCTACCCTGTCAAGACCCCTCAGGATCTTATATGTTTCAATCAAGTCACCTCTTACTCTTCTAAATTCCAGCAGATATAAGCCTTGCCTGTCCAGTCTTCCCTCGTAAGACAGCCTGCACATTCTAGGTATTAGTCTAGTAAACCTTCTCTGTACTGCCTCCAATGCATTTACATTCTTCCTTAAATAAGGAGACCAGTACTGTACACAGTACTCCAGATGTGGTCTCATCAATGCCCTGTATAGCTGAAACATAACCTCCCTACTTTTGTATTCAATTCCCCTCATGATAAACGATAACATTCTATTAACTTTCCTAATTACTTGCTGTACCTGCATAATAACCTTTTGTGATTCATGTACAAGGACACCCAGATCCCTCTGCACCTCAGAGCTCTGCAATCTCTCACCAGTTAGATAATATGCTTCTTTTTTATTCTTCCTGCCAAAGTGGACAGTTTCCCACTTTCCCACATTATACTCCATTTGCCAGATCTTTGCCCATTCACTTAACCTATCTATATCCCTTTGTACTCCCCCTATATCCTCTTCACAAGTTACTTTCCTACCTATCTTTGTGTCATCAGCAAATTTAGCAACCATACCTTCAGTCCCTTCATCTAAATCATTTATATAAATTGTAAATTGTAAAAAGTTGAGGCCCCAGCACAGTTCCCTGTGGCATACCACTCGTTACATCTTGTCAACTAGAAAATGATCCATTTATGCCTACTCTCTGTTTCCTGTTAGCTCGCCAATCTACTATCCATGCCAATATGTTACCCCCTACACCATGAGCTTTTATTTTCTGCAATAACCTTTGATGTGGCACTTTATCAAATGCCTTCTGGAAATCTAAGTACAATATATCCACCGGTTCCCCTTTATCCACAGCACATGTAACTCCCTCAAAGAAATCCAATAAATTTGTTAAACATGATTTCTCTTTCAAAAAACCATGTTGACTCTGCCTGATTACCTTGAATTTTTCTAAATGCCCTGCTATAACATCTTTAATAATAGCTTCTAACATTTTCCCGAAGACAGATGTTCAGCTAACTGGCCTGTAGTTTCCTGCTTTCTGTGACCCTCCCTTTTTGAATAAAGGAGTTACATTTGCTCTTTTCCAATCTAACCCAATTGAACCTTCCCCGAATCTAGGGAATTTTGGAAAATTAAAACTAACTCATCAACTATCTCACTAGCCACTTCTTTTAACACCCTAGGACAAAGTCCTTCAGGACCCAGGGACTTGTCAGCCCGCAGCTCCAACAATTTGTTCAGTACCACTACCCTGGTGATTGTAATTTTCTTGTGTTCCTCCCTCCCTTCCATTTCCTGACTTACAGCTAATACTGCGATGTTACTTGTATCCTCAGTAGTGAAGACCGATGCAAAATATCTGTTCAATTCATCCGCCATCTCCTTATTATCCAGACTCATTTTCTATAGGATCAAAGCTCACTTCATTAACTCTTTTTAAAATATCTATAGAAACTCTTACTATCTGTCTTTATATTTCTAGCTAGCTTTCTCTTGTACTCTAATTTTACCTTCCTTATCAATCTATTAGTCATTCTTTGCTGTTTTTTATATTCTGTCCAATCTTCTGACCTGCCACCCACCCTTGTGCAAATATAGGCTTTTTCTTTAAGTTTGATACTATCTTTAACTGTTTTAGTTAACCACGGATGGTGAGTCCCACCCTTGGAATTTCTTTTTCTTGTTGAAATGTATCTAGTCTGTGCATTCTGAAATATCCCTTTAAATGTCTGCCACTGCATCTCTGTTGGCCTATCCCTTAACCTGATTTGCCAGTTTGATTTGATTCATCACTTCCAATATCACCGAGAAATTAACTTCAAAGAAATTTACATGAGGGCAGCAGGACAGAAGGATCTTTAAACAGTCTCACCTCTAAGTGAGAAGTTTGTGGGTTCAAGTCCCACTCCAGAGACTTAAGTACATAATCTAGGCTCATACTCCAGTGCAGTACCGCAGTCTAATTGAGCAATTAACAAGTGGCAAATTGCCTCTCCTGAGGGTGTGGCTCACATGGAGTCTAACCCATTGCAGTGAAACCCAAAATTCAGTGGATTGGTATAATGTCTGCGCAGGTACGATCCAGGAAATTCCAGGCCACTTGTGTCAGCTCCATATCTTATAAACATCTGTTTGAAGAAGCAATCCAAAGGTGGAACATTTAAAACACATATTGATTGCGGCATATGGGATATCATTAAAGCAAGAAAATACAAATAGATTTAAAGACAATCAGATGTATTTCTACAGAGAGTTGGGATTTGGTTAGAAGACAGGTAGATTGGGGTTAATCTGTCAACAAGGATTGGGCTTAATGGTGTGAATGCTTTTTTCCTGCTTATAAAAATTTTTACTTTCTTGAATTTCTGATCATCCACCATTGATTATGATTTAGTCAATAATCCTTCAGAATGGAACATTACCACCTATCAACAACATCGAACGCAATGATCATCGATTCTACTCGGCCATCTAAAAACAAACTGACTCCCCAAACTATCCCAATATATCTGTATAATTAGAGTGTCTTGCATCTGCACACATGTGGCATTCCATATTAAAGGAGTAGCACTGTACGTCTCAGAGTATCACACAAGTACGGTGCAGTTTTAGCTGCTGGCTGAATGAAGGTCTAGTTGTTAAATTGTCCAATTTGCTATGCATAACTGATCAAAGGCACTTTGATTCTGTCAATAACTGCTAATAAGTAACAAGTAACTAGGGGAAGACTAACCAATCAAATCAATGACTCACGCATGTGGTAGCAAATATTACAGAGTTGACCAATTAAATTGGGTAAATAATTTCTTCAGATAATTTTGGCTGTGATATGCGCACTCTATTTCTGGCCTCTTCAGCATCCCTGATTTTAATTGCTCTGGCACTGGGGGCCATGCCTTTAGCTGTCAGGTCCCTAACTCTGGAATTTGCTCCCTAAACCTCTCCGTCTCTCTTTTCTCCTTTAAGATGCTGCTTAAAACTTACCTCTTTGACCAAGTTTTGGATCATCAGCCCCAATATCTCCGTATGTGGGCTTGGTACCAAATTTTGCTTAATAACGCTACTCTGAAGTGCCTTGGGAGGTATAATTGTGTTAAAGGTGCTACATAAATACAAGTTGTTGTTGTAAAAACATACACAGAAATAACATTTGTTATATAGTACAACAAAACTGAGAAGATTCTATAAAAAAATCAAGCCACGCCATCAAAGTTAACTAATTAATGTTAGAAATGAATGCAAAGAATTCTCCTCGGATGGGCTCACCCTTAGAAACATAAAAAATTTACGGCACAGAAGGAGTACATTCAGCCCATCATGTCTGTGCCAGCTACGAAAGAACTATTCAGCCTAACCCACTTTCCAACTCTTGGTCCGTACCCCTGTAAGTTACAGCACTTCAAGTGCATATCCAAGTACTTTTTAAATGCAATGAGAGTTTCAGCGCCAATCATCCCTTCAAGCAGTGATTTCCAGAATCCCACCACCCTCTGGGTCAAAAGGAATTCCCCTCAAATTCCTCTAATCCTACAATCTGTAAATTCAAAATTGGCAACTTAATCGGGATTTGGTGCTGGAATTTTGTGTGTGTGGTGCATGTACGTGAGTGAGTGTGTGTGCATGAGTGGGTGTGTTTGTTTATTAGAGGGAGATGCATGTTCGGAGTTATTTACATTCTACTATACCCACAATACACCAGAACAGTCAAGCCACATGACAACTACAGCATTCCAGCCTCTGTTTGTGTGTGATGTAGCGAGAGAGAAAAAGAGAGAAGAGCATGAAAAAGGAAGAGAGAGAGACAGAGTGAAAAAGAAAAGAAAGATTTTATAAAACTATTGTAATTCAATTTTCAAACTGTTTTTTTCAAGAGTTAATACTGATCTACTCTGTCCTGAACAGGAGCATCTTCATCAATGGCCAGATCAATGCCAACAATATTGATGTTTTCTTTGCTGATGATAACACCCTCTTTAAAAAGACAAGCAGCAATCAAATTACCGAAAGACGGATATAGACAGGATTGAACAGTGGGTGGACAAATGCTGTATTATCACCAGCATCGCGAATGGCCAGTCAATAAGACCATCAAATAAGATTAACTGTGATGTTTTCCGCCCACCTACCAAATGAGAGTAGCAAATTCTCTTCAGTTTCTTGGTAATTGCATCTAATTGAAGCTGGAATAAATGATGAAAGTGAATGGAATAGACTGGAAGGCAAAGATCCTATTCCTGCTCTGGGATTGAATTTGATTGGACTGCTTCTTCTTAGTGTCAGTGTAGTCTCAAACCACAAGGATATGTAAACTTGATGAGGATAGCCTATTTGATGCTGAAAACAATCTTCTATAATACTGGAGAAATACGTCAACATGATTGGCACCCGAACAGCATCACGTATGTGCCAGAGTTTCTGGAAATTAATCGAAAGCCCCATTTTTAACTCAAACCGGGGAATGGAATATGTTCAGGTCAGGTGCCTGTTTTATACTCTGTCCTGATTTTGTTCTCCATTGGCTTCAAAATTAGAAGATGTCCAAAGTTGCTCCGTTCCTGTCAGGTGGTTGGGTTAAAATTGGGGCTTAGTAATCTGTATCGAACTAAGAATTCTGCATAGATTGCCCAGTGGACTAAGTTTCACAGACCGTTCTCCCAGATAGTCTCACCACCTGGCCCTCTGTAACTTTGGCAAAGATCAGCAAGAGCCCCGAATAAATGGCAAACAAAGCCCATTTTTTCCTGTTTGCACCATTTCTCTAAGGCTCCAAAGGCCTCTCAGCAGACAACACCATAGAAACTCCAGCCACAACTGCAGAGTTAACTGGCTTTGCTAAACTATGGTCGATACAGCTTGCAAAGGTAAAATTGGAATCTTTTACATAGTTATATCTATCTCTATTATATTAAAAATCTTACCCCAATAATGCACTTCCAGTCAAACGTCTTCACTTATTTTCAGTATAAATTCCTGTGTCCACATTGATAAAGCAAACAGGCTATGCAAATGTAAATGACTTTAAAATGGGGAATGAATGACACATGTGTGCCCGAGCTTAATTCATTCCCTTCCTCCCATACCCTAATGCCAATTCACCCAAAGACTGCACATTAGTATTGACTTCCTGCATGGAGCACCACACCAGACCACAAACAAAAACAACTTCGACTTATATGGAGACTATAGACACCGCACCAAACAACATGAAAAAAGGAAAGAAGGTACCAGCCCTTCGCTTTGCAAGCTGGAACGTCAGAACTATGTGTCCTGGCCTGTCGGAAGACCTTACACAAATCAACGATTCTCGGAAGACCACCATCATTAACAACGAGCTCAGTAGATTCAATGTGGACATTGCAGCACTTCAGGACACTCGCCTCCCCGCGAGTGGCTCTCTAGCAGAGCAAGACTACACCTTCTTCTGACAGGGCAGGGATCCTGAAGAACCAAGACAGCATGGAGTGGGCTTCGCCATCAGAAACTCCTTGCTCAGCATGATAGAGCCTCCCTCAAATGGCTCGGAACGCATACTGTCCATCCGACTGCTCACCACCTCTGGTCCAGTACACCTACTCAGCATCGATGCTCCAACACTCTGCTCCCCACGTGAAGCTAAAGACCAGTTCTATGAACAACTCCATAACATCATTAGCAGCATCCCCAACACCGAACACCTATTCCTGCTGGGGGACTTTAATGCCAGGGTTGGGGCCGACCATGACACATGGCCCTCCTGCCTTGGGCGCTATGGCGTTGGAAGGATGAATGAGAATGGGCAGAGACTGCTTGAGTTGTGTACCTATCATAACCTCTGCATCACCAACTCGTTCTTTCACACTAATCCCCGTCACCAGGTTTCATGGAGGCACCCAAGATCGCGTCGTTGGCACCAGCTAGACCTCATTGTCACAAGGCGAGCCGCCTTAAACAGTGTTCAAATCACACACAGCTTCCACAGTGCGGACTGCGACACCGACCACTCCCTGGTGTGCAGTAAGGTTAGACTCAGACCAAAGAAGTTGCATCATTCCAAGCAGAAGGGCCACCCACGCATCAACACGAGAAGAATTTCTCACCCACAGCTGTTACAAAAATTTCTAAATTCACTTGTAACAGCCCTTCAAAACACTCCCACAGGGGATGCTGAGACCAAGTGGGCCCACATCAGAGACGCCATCTATGAGTCAGCTTTGACCACCTACGGCAAAAGTGCGAAGAGAAATGCAGACTGGTTTCAATCTCATAATGAAGAGCTGGAATCTGTCATAGCCGCTAAGCGCATTGCACTGTTGAACTACAAGAAAGCCCCCAGCGATTTAACATCCGCAGCACTTAAAGCAGCCAGAAGTACTGCACAAAGAACAGCTAGGCGTTGCGCAAACGACTACCAGCAACACCTATGCAGTCATATTCAGCTGGCCTCAGACACCGGAAACATCAGAGGAATGTATGATGGCATGAAGAGAGCTCTTGGGCCAACCATCAAGAAGATCGCCCCCCTCAAATCTAAATCGGGGGACATAATCACTGACCAACGCAAACAGATGGACCGCTGGGTTGAGCACTACCTAGAACTGTACTCCAGGGAGAATGCTGTCACTGAGACTGCCATCAATGCAGCCCAGCCTCTACCAGTCATGGATGAGCTGGACATACAACCAACCAAATCGGAACTCAGTGATGCCATTGATTCTCTAGCCAGCGGAAAAGCCCCTGGGAAGGACAGCATTACCCCTGAAATAATCAAGAGTGCCAAGCCTGCTATACTCTCAGCACTACATGAACTGCTATGCCTGTGCTGGGACGAGGGAGCAGTACCCCAGGACATGCGCGATGCCAATATCATCACCCTCTATAAAAACAAAGGTGACCACGGTGACTGCAACAACTACCGTGGAATCTCCCTGCTCAGCATAGTGGGGAAAGTCTTTGCTCGAGTCGCTCTGAACAGGCTCCAGAAGCTGGCCGAGCGCGTCTACCCTGAGGCACAGTGTGGCTTTCGTGCAGAGAGATCGACCATTGACATGCTTCGTCAGATACAGGAGAAATGCCGTGAACAACAGGTGCCCCTCTACATTGCTTTCATCGATCTCACCAAAGCCTTTGACCTCGTCAGCAGACGTGGTCTCTTCAGACTACTAGAAAAGATCAGATGTCCACCAAAGCTACTAAGTATCATCACCTCATTCCATGACAATATGAAAGGCACAATTCAACATGGTGGCTCCTCATCAGAGCCCTTTCCTATCCTGAGTGGTGTGAAACAGGGCTGTGTTCTCGCACCCACACTTTTTGGGATTTTCTTCTCCCTGCTGCTTTCACATGCGTTCAAATCCTCTGAAGAAGGAATTTTCCTCCACACACGATCAGGGGGCAGGTTATTCAACCTTGCCCGTCTAAGAGCGAAGTCCAAAGTACGGAAAGTCCTTATCAGGGAACTCCTCTTTGCTGACGATGCTGCTTTAACATCTCACACTGAAGAGTGCCTGCAGAGTCTCATCGACAGGTTTGCGGCTGCCTGCAATGAATTTGGCCTAACCATCAGCCTCAAGAAAACGAACATCATGGGGCAGGACGTCAGAAATGCTCCATCCATCAATATTGGCGACCACGCTCTGGAAGTGGTTCAAGAGTTCACCTACCTAGGCTCAACTATCACCAGTAACCTGTCTCTAGATGCAGAAATCAACAAGCGCATGGGTAAGGCTTCCACTGCTATGTCCAGACTGGCCAAGAGAGTGTGGGAAAATGGCGCACTGACACGGAACACAAAAGTCCGAGTGTATCAGGCCTGTGTCCTCAGTACCTTGCTCTATGGCAGCGAGGCCTGGACAACGTATGCCAGCCAAGAGCGACGTCTCAATTCATTCCATCTTCGCTGCCTTCGGAGAATACTTGGCATCAGGTGGCAGGACTATATCTCCAACACAGAAGTCCTTGAAGCAGCCAACACCCCCAGCTTATACACACTACGGAGTCAGCGGCGCTTGAGATGGCTTGGCCATGTGAGCCGCATGGAAGATGGCAGGATCCCCAAAGACACATTGTACAGCGAGCTCGCCACTGGTATCAGACCCACCGGCCGTCCATGTCTCCGCTATAAAGACGTCTGCAAACGCGACATGAAATCGTGTGACATTGATCACAAGTCGTGGGAGTCAGTTGCCAGCATTCGCCAGAGCTGGCGGGCAGCCATAAAGACAGGGCTAAATTGTGGCGAGTCGAAGAGACTTAGTAGTTGGCAGGAAAAAAGACAGTGGCGCAAGGGGAGAGCCAACTGTGCAACAGCCCCGACAAACAAATTTCTCTGCAGCACCTGTGGAAGAGCCTGTCACTCCAGAATTGGCCTTTATAGCCACTCCAGGCGCTGCTTCACAAACCACTGACCACCTCCAGGCGCGTATCCATTGTCTCTCGAGATAAGGAGGCCCAAAGACATACGCAAAGAAGATCCCAAGCCACTTTACAGAAAAATAATCAAATACAAATGGACTCTGAAGCAAATAAGATATTCGGTCAGGTAGGCTGGAAAATTGGGCTCCATTGTGCTGCTGATGCCAGCCGTACGGAAGCCCCCAAACTCAAAAAATGGCAGGCGGAAAACTTCCAGCCACAACCAGCTTGGCCAAATGACAGCCCGCTAGCCCAGGCATGCCAAGGATGCGCCAGAAGGGAGGAATGTGACGAAAAACAGCCTCTAATGCTGAGCTCATGCATGATGTGCCATTTTGGACTGTGCAGCTCCGGTTAACATGCTTTTGCAATCCCTTCCAACTGTGTGTTCAGCTGCATGAAGAACCCCTACTAGCACTGTTTGAAGAGCTTACCATCAAACCTCCTGGTGAGGTGATTTTGAATTACTTTTGCTGGTGCAGAAGTACTGTGTTGTGCGTTCTTGGAGGAGTTTTGCAAACTTTTTGGATTTTCAAGGGAGTGGTGGTAGATCTAGACGAGGAGCTCAGAGGGGTTGTTTGGCCTGTCAGGAGAAAGTCTGCTTCAGTAATGGGGGCTATAGTTGCAGTCCCTCTTGAGTTGCAGCATGACCTGGAAGTGGAGCACAGACAGCAGAGGCAGAAGCAAAGGGAGGAGGAGAAGGACTCTCAATAGACACACCAAGGGTCTTTAGCAAGCACTTTTCCTACCTCAGCCAGGAGCAGTGTGCAAGACATCTGCATTTCACTAAGGAAGTGGTCACTGAACTGAGTTAACTCCTACAACCCAACCTGCAGCTTCACTGCAAGGACGAGGACGGCACTGCCAACAGTCGCCAAGGTCACCGTCACGCTTAATTTCTATGTCAGTGGATCCTTCCAGTCAGGTGCAGGCAACATCAGCAATATCTTGCAGTTCACTGTCCATCACTGCATGAGGAAGTTGACAGAGGCCCTGTATAGAAGGGAGGGGATTTCATCGTTTTTTTCACTGACTGGAGAGAAACAGCAGGAGGAGAGGACACATGGATTTGCCACGCTGGCGAGACTCCTAAAGATGCAGGGCGAAATTGATTACGCCCACAGAATTCTGTGGGACCCACATGTTAATGGGGAGATGTACTGTAAACAGAAGGGCTACCACTCCTTTAGTGTCCATTTGGTGTGTTTCCATACCCAGCATGCCCGCCATCCTGGCAGAAGCCACGGCACATTGATCTTACGCCAATCAGACACATCCACCATCTTTGGCTCACCATGAAGAAGCAGAGGTTGGCTGCTGGATGACAAGGGATACCGGCTCTACACCAACTACTTGATGGCAGTGCACCTATAATTGAAAGCCATGTAGCCGACAGGAACATTGCGGAGCAAACCATTGGTGTGCTGAGGCAACAGTTCCACTGCTGGGACTGCCTAGGCTAAGCCCTCCAGTACTCACCATAACCTTTGCTATCATCAGGCCACAGCTCTTACCACCAGGCATTCGAAGGCCACCTTGGGAGGAGGAAGAGGAGGAGGCATCCAGTTTCCATCATCCAATGGGTCGTCCGTGAGCAGATACTCAGACTCTGATTCTCCTGAGATGTCATCCCCTCAACACAGTTGCAGCACAATCCCTCGCTACCCCATTCCATCCATCTAACATACTCCATCACCGCATCCTATAGACCAAAATCCTGAAATAAAAGCTATCAACCCAAAAAAAGTCCCATTGAAATCCTCATGTGAGTCCTCCACAGCAGAACCTGTCTGCCACTCACCCTCCAGTGAACTAACACATGAACTATCCTTTGCCCCAGCCTGGTTGCAGCCCACACACACACCCCGCACCCCCCCTTCAACCTTCCATGACTCACATGCTGGTCCCGACTCTATACTACCCTCCAAATTTGGGCAGTGCCAGTATCTGAGCTGGTAGCTGTGAATGTCTGATCATGTGACGGTGCTTCTTCTTCAAACGTCTGGTGTAGCTCTCACCCTTCATGATGAGGCTGCACTCACTGGCCAGGGGGCAGTTCTTGTGTATTTGAAAGCAGCAGTGCGGAAAGGGAGGGTTATTGTGAGGGAAGCAGGGTTAGGTGTAAAGCAAGATGTCCTTGGTCACACAATCTGCAGCCTGCACTACATGCCATATAGCAGGATTCGGGTGGGGTGAGTTTTGAGAAGGGATATAAGGCAGGAACACATCATCATTTTGAAAGTTCTCAACAAAGCCAGTTGCAACAGCCGGTGTCACAGCTGTCCTGATGATGCGGTGCACCGTCTCCTCCAGAGGGCTCAGGTAATGTAGGTGTGTCTGGACCCTTCCACTTCTGCTCTGCTCCCTCCTGTTATGGGCCACCTTGTCCTGAAAGAGAGAAGGAAGAATGTCAGTGAGTGTATTGCAATGTGTTTGGGTGATGTGCCTGCCATAGCCAAATAGCTGGAAGGATATGGAAGCAGTGAGAGGTAGGTGTGAGGCTGGCAGCATTTGGTACATGTGTGAGGGTGAGGTGATGTCTCTGAATATTAGGCATGAGTCCTGATTGCTGATGAGTGAGTGGTGGAGGTGTGGTGCATTGAGCAGCATGAGATGTTGTTGGAGCAGTGGCTTGGAGATGTCACGTAAAGAAGCATTCACTGACCTTGACAACCCTTGTGAGGTCATTGAACTTTTTCCAGCACTATAACAAGGTCCTTGGGTTCAGACTCTGGGAATTGACCTCCATAGCCACCTGCTCCCATTCTCTTCTCAGGGTGTGCCTTGAGTGCCTCCTGGCCCCCCTGCAGGGACATGGCATCTTTCCTCCTTCCCACCTCTATCACTAATGCCTCCAGTGCCGCATCAGAAACCTGGGAACCCTCTTTCTGGTCTGTTGCCCCGTTTGCTGTGTTATTCCTTCCAGCCAAGCCTTCCAGAGACAGTTACAGCAGCTCCTGTTGCATGAGTTCAGCTCCCCTTCAAGAGGGTTAGGCTCCTTTGAAGGTTAGCTGTGCGTTGTGCTAGCCATGCACACTGCTGGGCCCCCTGTTGAGTGTGCAGCCAGTCACGCTGGACTGCACGCTGAAATCATTGAGATGAGCAGGCCTGCCTCAACAGGACTGGATATGGGCTGATCGCACATCGCAATCCCTACACCTGAGAAATGGGACCGATCCAACTTCTCCCCCATGATCTTTTGACCAAACAAGTTGGTATTAAGGAGTGTCATAAAGAAGGAGAGGGAGGTTGAGAGGTTGAGGTGTTTAGGGAGACAATTCCAGATTGACTAATATTTGAGAAAAGTACATTAAACTGTTGAATTGCTGCATTGAAAAGTGAATTGGATTTTACGATTAATGCTCTCTGTGCCAGGATCACAATGCTGGCCTTTCTTGTCGAATCTGTGCTTCATACTGACCTATATTTTTTTTAAAGGGATGTTATGTTTTTAACTCATTCCTACTTCTATGTGATTGTACTGCTGATGGCACATTTCTTCTTAAACACAAAGACTTGGATGTCATTTAACCGGAAAGCCTGAGGAAAGAGGTTGCGTGTGTCACAGAGCCAACAGGATGGAAAGCTGATTAAAAACGCTAGAACACTTAACAAAGAAGTTAATGAGAAAGCTCTGACCTTTTCCTCCCATGCAATAGATTTGGCTGATGTGGGCTTACCTTGGTTGTCAGATCTGAATGAAGAATTGACCTCCATTCTGTCTATTCTGCTGTCTGAGTAAAGCATAGCCACAAAAAACACATTTTTGTGCATGATAGACAATATAATGCAGTTAAGATTGTGTATTATCAAAAAAGCTCTTTCGAGAGAAAAACAAAATCACAGGCCATTATGGGAAGGAAGCACCAGCCTGGATAAAAACTCTTACAAGCCTCCAAGCTGTTTGCATTAAAGTTGCAATTAATAAGATAATACGGCATAAAATTCCACAAAGCGATTTTGCCAGGATTTTCACCAATACACTCAGAGTTACACCTGCCTGTGCCCTACCTAATTGAATTAGCTAGAATTTTGCATGTCAGCTCATTTGCACATCACTTTTTTTAAATGTTGTTCTTGGGATGTGGGCAACACTGACATGGCTGCATTTATTGCCCATCCTTGTTGCCCTGAGGGGATTAAGAGTCAAACGCATAGGGCTGAATTTTACTGGCCTGCAGCTGGTGGCCTGGGAGACAGGAGTGCCGGTAAAATAGCGGGCAGCCACACTGGGACACTGTCCCGTCACCGGGAAAGTTTCCCAGCGGCAGCCAGGAGGTGGACTGGTATGCAGATCGGTTGCCTACTCCACGGAGGCGGGCAACCAATTTTCATGATTAAGGCTCCTGCGACAGCCCAGAAGGGCCATTGGAGTCAGATCCAAAAAGGGGGCCATGGGCAGGAAAGGTAGCTCCTGCGGCCCCAACGATCCCCCTGGTGGGGTTTCTCCTCCAACCCTCAGCCCCCTAAATTTTTTATTTTTAATTTACTTATCTGGAGGTGCCCCGAGGTCACTGACCTGTCTCAGCAACACATCTCCCGGTGGCGCTGCGGATGCTTCAGAGCTGCTGGCCCTCTGATTAGGCTGACAGCATCGGAGCCCGCCTACCGTCATTAATTGGATTTGCCTCTGACAAAATCACCAAGCCGGTCCCGCTGCCGGAAAGTGTGGTCTCAAGGTCAGGGCCCGAAGCCTACTAGAAAATTCAGCCTATAGTGTGAGACTGGTGTCACATGTAGGCCAGACCAGGTAAGGGTGGCAGGTTTCCTTCCCTGAAAGCCGTTAATGCGCCAGTAAGAATCTCTAGTGAAAATGGTATGTAAAACAGGAGTGAGGTGCTGAGGGAGATTAGAAATTCAATTGCAACCTTTATAAAGCCAATTCAGAGACTGTAGAATCAGGCCTGGAAGGTTTGTATCATTGAGTTAGGAATACAGGAATAGGCTATTCAGCCCCTTGAGCCTGTACCCATTCAATTAGTTCAAGGCTAACCTATCTCTTACTCCATTTACCAACCTCAATTCTGTAGCCTTTAATATCTTTACCCCCCAAAAAATGTACCTTCTCAGTTTTGAAATTATCAATTGACCGAGCATCAACAAATATTTGGGGGGAGTGTCTGAAATTTATACTATCCTCTGTGTGAAGAGATACTTCCTGACATCACCTAGTCCTAATTTTAAGGTTTGCCCCCTAGTTCTAGAATCCACACCACCTCTATCTACTCTATTGTGATGTCCTTGGGACTGGAAAGAGGTTTAGCTTAGCTTGGTATAAGTTATGTGAGACAGAGACTGCAGGCTGTTTAACATAATGGAGTTTTCTTTATTCTGTTTTACTTTCACTTTCCCTTTGCTAGCATGTGTTTTCTGCAGCAGCCCCGAGTGTACAGAATGCACAATGCAATTTCAAAACACTACACCTATCAACTTGTTTAATTATCTTAAACACCTCAACCGGGCTACTGCTGAATCTTCTACACTCGAGGGAATACAAGCCCAGTCTATGCAACCTGTCCTAATAATTTAACCTCTTAGGTTCGCTGTCAAGTTGCTGTTCCAGATGGCTCGTGTGTGATTTTATCCCACTTTTCAAGAATACATTTCACTGGAGGACTTGGCACAGAAGCCAAAGAAGGGATAAGAGGAAAAGAGGAAGAGCTTAGAATTTCAAAGAAACTGATCGCCAAACTTTCCTCGAGAAGGTGGAACGCAGACAGCTAGGTGTTAACAGGAAGGAATTAACACTCCAATTTGCTTATCATAAAATGTACTTGCCCCAATTCTGCAATAAAGAAGCCCAGAAAACAGTACAGAATGTCATTGCCATAGTATCCGTCAGATCTCTGCCGAAGTTGCTCCAGCTGAAGAGGAAAGGTTCCATGGAAATTCACCCCAACTATATAATTTTGATTCTCTTTCTAAGCAGAAAAGAACTGGGCAATTCTCCAAACAGGATTGAGTTTTCCTTTAAAATAAAAATGGCAGATAAATATATTAGATCCTGGGCACTACGAAACAGAAAAGAAAGACTTGCATTTAAGTAACTCCTTCACAACGTCAGCATGTCTCAAAACACTTTACAGTCGATCAAATACTTTGGAAGTGTAGTCACTGTTGTAATGAAGGAAATGCAGTAGTCAAATTGCACACAGCAACGACACAGACAGCAATAAGATAATGACCGGATAATTTGTTTTAGTAATGCTGGTTGGACGGTAACTATTGGCCAGCACACTAAGGAGAACTCCCTTGTTCTTCTTCAAAACGGATGGGGCCTCGGTTTAACTTGTCATCTGAAAGACAGTATCTCCAACCATGCAGACTCCCTCAGTACTGTACTGAAGTGTCAGCCTAGATCATGTGCTCAAACCTCTGGATTGGAGCTTAAACCCATTTTTGGGGGGTGGGGGGTTGGTGAGTAGAAACTCAGACAGTGGCGCAAATTGGCCGGTACCCGATCGGCTGCCTGTTATTGCAATCAATGGAACTAAATATCACGTGCTGTGTGTAACGGGCAACCAATCCGACACCATCCGGTTTGTACCATCTCCTGAGACTAATTTCTAACCTACAATGTTCTGACTCAGGGGTGTGAGTGCTACCACTGAGCCTCAGTAGACACCTTATAAAAAACAGCAAGTGTCGGGGAGAAAAATTACACAGTAAAGGCACGATGAATGACAAGATTGTGGGCAAATCATTCCTGGGATCAAGGCAGCAAACCACAAGCCAAATAAAGGATGACAGAGGCAGAATTTTGATTTTGATGTTTATTCCAAAAGCTTCACATGTTATTTATTCAAAGCACATATACAAGCATAGAAGCTGGATTTCTCCTTCTCTCTCTCACTGCCCCCAATACAAAGATTTTTAAAATGCCAAGACACTTTGAAATAAGATTCCTGAAAGCTCTACAAATGGCAATTGCCCACTTGTTAGAAGCACAGTTCAGATGACGAGCTTGTCTGCAAGTTTTTGCAGCTAATGTCATCCCTGCCCTTTGGCATTTAAGTCAAAGAGATTCATCTTCAAGCTGTCACTGAGAGATAACCTGGTAGAAGGCATCAAAGACAGAGACTGCTCTGCATCAAAAATAAAAAAAATCAAATTTTTATGCAGTGGCCAATATTGCCATTGCAGGGCAGAAAAGTAATTGGAGATGGAGGAAATTGTAGAAATTCATGCAAGGTGCAGGGTTTATTTCTGCTGCAGATTTGCGTTAACAATTTTTTTGCCGCAGGTTTCCAACAATAGTGATTCTACATTTAGTTGCTTGTTTTATTTTTCAATTTGTTCTTCAGTGTAGCTTGGCAGCTTGCAATTCCCATTAGATTCCAGGACATACAAATACTAGAGTCTGAATATTCATATTTTCCTGAATGTTTATATTTCAACAACTATGTCACCATTCTGATTAATTCTTCAGCAATTTTGAGATTCTTGCAGCTATTGGAATATTTGTAATTGGCTAACCTATCAATAGTTGCATTTGATTCTTTGTCACAAAGCTCTCTCTGACACATATTATACCCACTGCAGATGAAGACTATGTAAAGAAAAAGTTGCATTCATATAGCACCTTTCACAAACCTCAACAGGTCCCAAAGTGCTTTGCACTAAATGAATTACTTCCTGTTTTGAAGTGTAGTCACTGTTCTAATGCAGGAAATGCAGCAGCCAATTTACGCACAGCAAGCTCCCACAAACAGCAGTGTGATAAATGACCAGACCTGTTTTAGTCATGTTGGTTGAGGTATAAATATTGGCTGGGGCACTGGGGAGAACTTCTTTGCTCTTCTTTGAATAATACCATGGGATCTTTTACATCTACCTGTAAGGGACATAGGACCTCAATTTAACATCTCATCTGCAAGACAGCTCCTCCAACAGTGCAGCAGTCCCTCAGTACTGCACTGGAGTAGCAGCCTTGTGTGCTGTACACTCTGGAGTGGGATTTGAACTAAAGGTCTTCTGACTTGGAAGTGATAGTGCTACCAGCTGACATCTGATGGGAAAGAAGATGGTATATTGTTCCAATAGTGCATAAAGATTATGTTTTCCACACCTCAGGGTAAAAGGGTGTGTGTTTGCAGTCTGCATTGTGGGGCTCCTTTCAAGTGAGGGAAGAGAAGAAGAGCTGGGCATAACAGGTTTCCTCAATATGGAAAGACTTGCTAATGCTTTATCTGTGAACCTTTTGCCAGAATTGAATGTCTCCTGTCGGCTCCATGTGAAATGCTAACCTGTATTTTCTCTTTCCCGGCACTGGTTGACCTGCTGTCAATTTCCAAGATTTTCTGTGTTAATTTCAGGGGGGGGGGGGGGGTGGTGCAGCATTTGCAGTTACATTTTATACAAACAGATTTCTGATGAATTGGTTCCAGAGATGAGAGATTTTAGTTACAAGGTTGGGTTGGGGAAGCTGGGGTTGTTCTCCTTGGAGCAAAGGAGATTGAGCAGAGATTTGATAGAGCTGAACAAGATTATGATGAGTTTAGGTAAATTAGACAAATGCCTGTGTGGAGTTTGCAAGTTCTCCCTGTGTCTGTGTGGGTTTCCTCCAGGTGCTCCGGTTTCCTCCCACATGCCGAAGACTTGCAGGTTGGTAGGTAAATTGGCTGTTATAAATTGCCCCTAGTATAGGTAGGTGGTAGGGAAAATATAGGGACAGGTGGGGATGTGGTAGGAATATGGAATTAGTGTAAGATTAGTATAAATGGGTGGTTGATGGTCGGCACAGACTCGGTGGGCCGAAGGGCCTGTTTCAGTGCTGTATCTCTAAACTAAACTAAACTAAAAGCTGTTCCCATTAGCTGATGGTACAAGGACTAGGGGTCACGGATTTAAGGTTTAGGGCAAAAGATACAGGGGGGATGTGAGGAAGAATTTCTTTACACAGTGAGTGGTAATGACCTGGAACTCGCTGCCTACGAGGGAAGCGGAGACAAATGATTTCAAAAGGAAATTGGTTGGGTACTTGAGGAAAATAAACTTGCAAGGCTACGGGGATAGAGCAGGGGAATGGGACTGATTGGATTTCTCTATAGAATGTCGGCGTGGACTTGATGGGCTGAATGGCCTCCTTCTGTGCCATAATGACCCTATGACTCTTGTTTGAAACTTGCAACTGGGCCTGAGAATTCCGGTATTCATTAAAGAAATCTGCAAGCGCAATGAACACTGAAGGAGACTGATTATATGCCAATTTCAACCTCAATCAAAAATGCTCTGATCACCAAAATTGTAATGGATTTGTATTTCCAGTTCCAGTTTCAGAAATAAAGCACAAAGACGTAAAATTTCCATTGTTTGTCACCAACTGTAGCGGTGACATATATTTACATTAGAGTATGGAAATATAACAGTTGTCATGGACCAGTAATCCTGAGAACCTGAGTTTGAATTTCAGCATGACAGTTTGAGAAATTGGGTTTAGTTTTTTTTTCTTAAATTCTGGAAATAAAAAGATGAAATCAATAATAGTTACCATTAAGCTATCAAGATTGTTTTAAAAACCCAACTGGCTGAATAATGTCCTTTAGGGAAAGAAACCTGCTGTCCTTATCTATATGTAATTTTAGCTGGTTCACTCTTAGCTGCCCTCTGAAGTAGCCTATGAAGAGACTCAGTTGTAAGAAACAGCTTTTCAGGGCAACTAGGGAGAGGGACAATAAATGCTGACCTTGCCAGCAATGCCATCATGCCGACAAATTTACATGCTCGTGAACCTGATCTACTGCGCGTTCTAGATGCTCCCCTTGGAGCTGACGTCAGTAGGGAGGCAGCACATCAAGCTTCTTGGGACTGAGCTGGCCCTCCACTTCCTTGATGACCATATCCTCCAGTGCCATGGCTGCCTGTTTCTGCACACTTTCTAGTACGAAAGTGGACGGTAGGACATGGTTGTACAGATATCCAGAGAAACAGCTGTTTCATCTTTGACAGTCTCAACGAAGCCTGCGCTGCTGGGCCATGGGTCAGCATGGTCATTAATCTGTCTGGTAGCTGACCTGATAGCACCAGTGCAAAGCCCTTGGGTAATGCCTTGGTAACAAACTCATAAGTGACACCTCTAGACTGAGAATAAAGATGGGGATAAAATTTAACAGGTCCTTCAAACTCCTCAGTCCTTATATTCCCCCACACCAAGTTTCCCTCAGTGTTCCTTCTTCAGAAGGTTAGAGGGGCCAGGGTTTACATTGTTCTCTTTCCTTACAGATTTGACCTACAAGGAACAAGGCAGGGATAAAAGGTTATCATTGTTGGGATATACAATAATAAGTACCATCCATTGTGTATTCAGTAATAGAGATAATTATATGGATGTATGTTAATAGCTTAATGTACATTATATATCATTTTAGATTTTCAGTGGACATTAAACATGCACTAGAGCAGGGGAGCAGGTCTAATTGGACAGCACTTTCAATGAGCCAGCACATGCATGATGAGCCAAATGGCCTCCTTCAGTGCTGTATGATTCTAGAGTATTGCACAACAACAGGACTTCAGCAAAGAGCCTCAAGTCTTAACCTCACAGATTCAAATTTCCTCCATTATGGAGGCAGAAAAAAGAGCACAATCCTGGTGGGTGGGACAGGAATTTGGTGCTAGACTCACTAATGCCAAACCACTGCTACATCCGGTCTAAGTGGCAACTGGAAAAGGGGACTGGTTCTTAAGTGAAAGTAGCAGAACTGTCCCACCCTATCCTTGTATCCCTCGATCGCCATAGTGTCCACAAATCTATCAATTGTAGTCATGAATATACTCATGGACTGACCACCCACAGCTCTATGGGGTAGAGAATTCCAAAGGTTCACTACCCATTGAGTGAAGAAATTTCTCCTCATCTCAATCCTAAATGGCTAACATCTTCTTCTGAGACTATGACTCCCAGTTCTAGACATTCCAGCCAGGGAAAACAACATCTCAGCATTTACCCTGGAAAGCCTTCTAAGAATTTTATACATTTCAGTGCCCAAGGACATGGTGGGCTCATTAAACAATACATGACAGCGTTGCAGCAATTGGCATCTACATGTAAATTTGGCACACTAACCAATGAACTAATTTGTGACCAATTAATTGAAAAGACTGCAATTCCACAAATTAGGGAACATCTCCTCATGGAGGAGAATGATTTAGCCTTGGAAAAGGCCATAAATGTAGCAGTCCAGACTGTTTTGATGAAGACATTGTACTGAGATCTTGTAGAGCTGAAAAAGTGCTGTAAATAAAACAGTTGGTGACTTAATACAAGTCTGATATCTGCATTACTCTGAGATAAATCAGATATATCTAATATATCCAGCAACCCAATGTAGACATAACAAAAATGTGGCGATGAGGATGATTCAGCAAAATTTACAGTTATCTGCTCCAGAACCATTTCTTTCAATGCAAGAAATCCTTCCTTGTCCTGGGAGCGATGGATTTCGGGGTTCAAGAACTATTTGGTTGCTACAGGGATGGACAGCCCAGATATAGCAGCGAACCGTAAGAAAGCAATACTTCTACATTGTTTCGGACCAGTGGGCCAGCGCATATTCAAGCAGCTCATAGAAGATACGTCTACGTTTAATACGGTGATAAGTGCCCTCGAAAAATACTTCGGGCCATAGAGATGATAGAGCGATACGCATTCCACCAGAGATCCCAAGGAAATGGTGCACTCATTAAACAATACATGACAGCATTGCAGCAATTGGCATCTACATGTAAATTTGGCACACTAACCAATGAACTAATTTGTGACCAATTAATTGAAAAGACTTCAATTCCACAAATTAGGGAACATCTCCTCATGGATGAGGATGATTTAACCTTGGAAAAGGCCAGAACCTTAGCAGTCCAGATCAAATACGCCATGTTAGATTCAAAGAGGTTACACACACATGCACCCTTAGACTCAGGGTTGCAGACACAGCTTGCCCAACCAGCATCAGTGCAAGGGTTAGGGACAAGAAGGCCTCAGCAATCTCATCAAAATGTGCCCCATCATGGTCAGTTGTCTTCAAAACTGTGCCAAATTGTGGAAATGTTCATCGAGTCACAATGCTATGTCCAGCTGGAGGAAATAAATGTAACTCATGTTTAAAATGGAACCATTTTGCAAAGGTGTGCAGGTTGTCGAAGAAAACGACTTCATCTTTTCAACATGTGGGGGAGTCTTCCTGAGAGTGAGATACAACAAGTATTTACCAACACAAAAAGTAAAGCACCAGGTCACTTTAAGGAGTGCTCAGACAAGATTGTAGACATCTCAGTGTCACTTCTTATCGCTGTTGGTGCACAAGTATCTATTTTGAGTGACAAACTCTGCCATCAGTATTTTTCACAATTCTCTCTCACTCCTGCAACAGATACTCTTCAAGCTTATGACATCACTATCATTTCAGTTTCGGGGCTGATCCCCGATGTAGAGACCACATTGTGAGCAGCGAGTACAGTATACTAAATTGAAAGAAGTACAAGTAAATGGCTGCTTCACCTGAAAGGAGCGTTTGGGGCCTTGGATAGTGAGGAGAGAGGAGGTAAATGGGCAGGTATTACACCTCCTGTGATTGCATGGGAAGGTGCCGTGGGAAGGTGATGAGGTAGTGGGGGTAATGGAGGAGTGGATGAGAGTGTCGCAGAGGGAACGATCCCTTCGGAATGCTGACAGGGGAAGGGAGGGGAAGATGCGTTTGGTAGCGGCATCACGCTGGATGTGGCAGAAGTGGCAGAGGATGATCCTTTGGATATGGAGGCTGATGGGGTGGAAAGTGAGGACAAGGGGAACCCTGTTGCGGTTCTGGGAGGGAGGGGAAGGGGTGAGGGTAGAGGTGCGGGAAATGGGCCGGACACGGTTGAGGGCCCTGTCAACAACAGTGGGGGGGAAACCTCGGTTGAGGAAAAAGGAAGACATATCAGAAGCACTGTCATGGAAGGTAGCATCATCAGAGCAGATGCATCGGAGACGGAGAAACTGACACAATGGAATGGAGTCCTTACAGGAGGCAGGGTGTGAAGAAGTGTAGTCGAGGTAGCTGTGGGAGTTGGTGGGCTTATAATGAATATGAGTAGACAGCCTATCCCCAGAGATGGAGACAGAGAAGTCGAGGAAGGGAAGGGAAGTGTCGGAGATGGACCATGTGAAGGTGAAAGAAGGGTGGAAATTAAAAGCAAAGTTGATAAAGTTTTCTAGTTCTGGGCGAGAGCAGGAAATGGCACCGATACAGTCATCAATGTACTGGAAAAAGAGTTGGGGAAGGGGGCCTGAGTAGGACTGGAACAAGGAGTGTTCAACATATCCCACAAAAAGACAGGCATAACTAGGACCCATGCAGGTACCCATAGCAACACCTTTTACTTGAAGGAAGTGAGTGGAGTTGAAGGAGAAGTTGTTCAATGTAAGAACAAGTTCAGCCAGGCGGAGGAGGATGGTGGTGGATGTGGACTGTTTGGGCCTCTATTCAAGGAAGAAGCGGAGAGCCCACAGACTGTCCTGGTGGGGGATGAAGGTGTAGAGAGATTGGAGGTCCTTAGTGAAGAGGAGGCAATTAAAGCCAGGCAACTCGAAATTGTCAAAATGACGTAAGACATCAGAAGAGTCACGGATGTAGGTGGGAAGAGACTGGACCGGGGAGAAAAGATAGAGTCAAGACAGGAAGAAATTAGTTCAGTGGGGCAGGAACAGGCTGAAACAATGGGATTGCCGGGACAGTCCTGTTTGTGGATTTTGGGAAGGAGGTAGAAGCGGGCTGTCCAGGATTGCGGGACTATGAGTTTGGAAGCTGTAGAGGGAAGATCTCCAGAGGAGATGAGGTCAGTGATAGTCCTGTGGACAGTAGTTTGATGTTCGGTGGTGGGGTCATGGTCCTGGGGGAAGTAGGAAGAAGTGTCTGAGAGTTGGTGCTGAGCCTCTGCAAGGTAGAGGTCAGTACACCAGACAACAACAACACCACCCTTGTCTGCAGGTTTGATGACAATGTCGGGGTTAGACCTGAGAGAACAGAGTGTGGCAAGTTCAGAAGGGGGCAGGTTAGAGTGAGTGAAGGGGGCAGAGAAATTGAGACAGCCAATGTCTCGTTGACAGTTTTCAATGAAAAGATCGAGAGCGGGTAAGAGGCCAGAGGGAGAGGTCCAGGTAGAGGGAAAATACTGAAGGCGGGTGAATGGGTCTGCTGGTCGGGGGGGAGGACTCCTGGTCAAAGAAGTGAGCACGAAGGCAAAGGTGCCGGAAGAAGAGTTCAACGTCATGCCAAGCACGAAATTCATTGAGGTGGGGGCGTAAGGGGATAAAACTAAGTCCTTTGCTGAGTACAGAACGTTCAGCGTCAGAGAGGGGAAGGTCAGAGGGTGTAGTGAATACACGGCAAGGGGTCAGATCAGAAGGGGTGGGGTCAGAGGGAAGTGAAGGGGAAGAAGGATCTGGAGGGGCATTAGTCCCCATCAGCTGCTGGAGCTTGCGTTCCTTAACACCTGCAAGGAAGAAAAAATGTTTTTTGTTAATGCGTCGATATCTTGCAGGTTTTCCTACCCTGGAAGGAGTATTTCAGTACAGCAGAATGCCATATGGACTAAGTTCAGCACCTAGCACATTCCAGAAGATCATTTCTTCAATCTTGTCAGATGTTGAGGGGAAACTCAAACTGCTTGACGATGTCGTTGTCCACGGAAGGGACAAAGCTGAACATGATCACCGATTATCAGCAGTGCTCGCTCAACTTGCAAAACACAATTTGACACTAAACAAGGATAAATGCACATGTGCGGCACCCGACATTGACTTTCTAGGTTACAGAGTGACAGCAGATGGAGTAAAGCCTACACACTCTCTGACTGGAAAGACACCAGCTGAACTTATGATAGGTTGTAACTTTCGCATGCCACTGACCATTCTTAAGCCATCACTACCAGTTAACGAGAATGTCAGAGCGAAAGCTGATGAAATTGCAAAGCGACAAAGTAAAGCAAAAGCATACTTAAAGAAACATACAGGCGCAAGGGAACTACAATTTAAAGTTGGAGACTGGGCCAATGCGCGACCAAAAACTTGCTTCATCAGTATCAGGCCAAAAGTAGATTAAACGTTTGCTGGGTACCAATGCTTATCTGTTGGATGACAACAGCAAGTGGAATACAAGACATTTGATAAGGAGCAGACCAGGATATCTTGTGGATAGTGGTTATGAGAATACATGTCCTTTGCCTATGAGTGATGTCAATAATCCATCTCATCAAGCTGATCAGACAGATCCACAACCTCAAATTCATAAATCTAATCACAGACCTTCCTATCTCAAAGACTATTACTGTACTTAGAGAAAACAGACAAGTTGAACACTAAGAAATAACTTGATGTATATATGTTTGTTGTTTAAAATACTTAAATACAAAAATAATGTCTTTAGTCAAAAGGGGGAAAAATGCAGTGTTTGATTGATCTGGGTTTGATCATGTACAGTTGAGATATTTTAAATGCTGTAAATAAACCAGTTGATATCTGCATTGCTCTAAGATAAATCAGATATCTCTAATATATCCAGCAAACCAGCGTAAACATAACACTTACATTTCTGAATGTATGACCTGAGAACTATATGTTTTCAAATTAGTGAATATCAGGATGTACAAAAATTACATATTTTATTAAAGAAATAAAAGAACAAGACTTAAATTTATACTTTTCATTCGGCCCAAAGTGGTTTACAGCTAATGAAGTGCTTTTTTTGTAGTTATAGAGTCATAGAGAGATACAGCACTGAAACAGGCCCTTCGGCCCACCGAGTCTGTGCTGACCATCAACCACCCATTTACATTAATCCTACATTAATCCCATATTCCCTACCACATCCCCACAATTCCTGTAGCATCTCCCTACACTAGGGGCAATTTACAAAAGCCAATTTACCTATTAACCTGCAAGTCTTCGGCTGTGGGAGGAAATCGGAGCACCCGACAGAAACCCACGCAGTCACAGGGAGACCTTGCAAACTCCACACAGGCAGTACCCAGAATTGCACCCGGGTCGCTGGAGTTGTGAGGCTGCGGTGCTAACCACTGCGCCGCCCTTAGCTGTTATGCAAAGAAACATAGCAGCCAATTTGCACACAGAAAGCTCCCAAAAACAGCAATGTAATATTGACCAGATAACCTATTTTTAGGTGTTGATTAGGGGATAAATATTGGCCAGGACCCCAGGGAGAACTCTTCTACATAATAGTATCATGGGAACTTTCACATCCACCTTAGAGGGCAAAGAGGGCCTCAGTTTAATGTTTCATCTGAAAGATGGCATCTCTGACAGTGCAGCTCTCTGTCAGTACTGGCACCAGGAGTGTCAGCCTACATTATGTGCTCAAGTCACTAGAGTGGGGCTTGAATCTATGATCTTCTGACTCAGAGGCAAGAGTGCTACCAACGGAGCCACAAGTTACTCAGGAGAAAAGATGAAATTGAAGACAATCAATTGAAAATAATCATTGCAAAGAACTTACACTTCAAATGCACTAAACTCTCCTTGTGCTCCAATCCCCGGGTCACACAGACACACACCAACCTCACAGCCACCATAGAAGGCAGATAATGCCATCTGCAAGCCACTGGCAATAAAAGGTGACAGAGTATTAAAAACATCTGAACCATTCTCGCCCTGCTTCTTCACAGTTTTGGAAATGCATGTTGTGGTATTTCAGCTCCTTCACCTCTTGCCCGAGGCAATTTGATTTCCAATGAAGAAAGTCTAGAGGCTCTGCCCAAGGTCCTTGCAGATAGCTATTTTTAAACTCTGCAGGATGACAAAATTCACCTTCGGAGACCAGATCGTTAAGTCAGCAGCTCAGAAATCAGACAATGCAGCAAGAGTCCCATACCACACACAACTGAAAGTGACGTGCCTTTAAATGGAATGAAGCGTGTAAGCCAATGCATTATTTACCCTTAATTGTATCAATCACTCTTAATCATGTAAACCGTGCTTTTATGTCTTTCATATTAATGAATGTAAACTGGCTGTAGTGGAGTCCTGTGAGCAGAAGTTGTTTCATGGTGGCAAGAAGATGGAGCTACGAAGAGAAAATTCTGACCGAAGACATTATTGCTGGAACACACACACACACAAAGACATGTCCCTGAGGTGGTGAATTTGCCACAGACACTTTGTCTATAGAAACTGAACTCGATAATGGCCACACAGGAATATGTGAATGGCCTTCTTCCTGCTCCAAGATAGAGTAATCAGCCCCACTATTGGCATGCAACTGGAGACTCCCCCTCTGCTGAGGGCAGGATATGACCACATGGGGGTGGTCCTGGATGGCCAGGGTTGGATTAATAACCCAATCGGATCCGATTTAAGGTATTGCCTTATATGCCAAGGGCCAGAGTCAGGAAAGTGTATCAAGCCACAGCCCTCAAGGACATTGTTACTGCAGTCGGTAGAGTGGCCTCGTCAGCCATTCCAAAGTCGCACCTGCAGATCTGTAGAAGGACTGATCACCTGAGATGGACCCTAGCTCGCGGGATTCCTAAGGAACCAGTATCATTGTATGTACTATTGCTTCCAGATTTAATAAAGTTGTATCACATTTAGTGAAACAGTATCCAAGTTGTTGTGTGCCATTGATATCAAGAGTAAAGACAAGCACCTTTAGACCAGAGAGGGGGAGTTACAAGCAGTTTACTGGACTAGTTTTGTTGGTGATAAATGAATTGGGCTTTGCACTAATGTGAATGACACAGTGTAATTCGCATGTGAAGTCACCTGTCGTGTACTTAAATAACAGCACAATACTGCTGTCAGGAGGTGGTATCATTTTGCTTTAGCTGTGACCCTTGTGGCATAACTGGGAACCTTGAAAATTTCTTTCTAAGGTTAATCAGACAGATTTGGTAATGTTAATATTTAACGGTCTTTCAGAGAGCCAGACCCAGCATGAAGTCTGTATTCCTTGGCAGGAGAGCACAACATGAGCTAACTCTTACAAGTCAGGTCTTGCATAGACTCACTCATACAGCCGGCAGTTCTGGTTGGACATATTCCTGGAGTTTTCATCAGATGGCCTCCTGTCTCCACTAACCCCAACAATCACCTGGTCAAACAGCCTCTACTCCCCATCTCCAACATTTCTATAATTAATAACCAAAAGTCTTCTAACCAAAAAGAAAACAAAATACACACTATTTGTTTTAACGTCCCTATGATTTTACTCCTGCATTCCTCGGAGATTGATCTTTAATTGTTGAAGATTTGAGGATGATCCTGGAGAGTTGGCGATGCTAGTTTCTCAGCAGGTAACAATCACAGATTAGTGGCTGTGGTATGTCAATGTACTCATTGTAAAGCAATGAGTACGATACCAAGGGCCATTTGAGCCTAACGGTGGGGTTCAGAAGCCAGCAGGGAAATTCCTGCCCCAAGAAAGAGTGTGGGCATCAGACAAATGTAACAAACTTGAAAGCAGCAGCTGAACTGAGAGTCATACTCGATTGTAACATCTTCTGTTATGTTTCTTACTTTCCCACTGTCCACTAATCTGCAGCAAATTTCCCATCTGGTCCTTCATGTTCTCAGTGATCTCTTAGTCTATCTCCTCTGGTCCTCTATAAATTCAGCCCTATGTAAATCAACTTTTTAAAAATTCTTTCATGGGATGTGGGTGTCGCTAGCAAGGCCAGCATTTGTTCCCCATCCCTAATTGCTCTTGACAACTGAATGGCTTGCTAGGCCATTTCAGAGGGCAGTTAAAAGTCAACCACATTGCTGTGGGTCTGGAGACACATATGGGCCAGACCAGGCAAGGATGGCAGATTTCCCTTCCTAAAGGACATTAATGAACCAGATGGGTTTTTATGACAATCAATGATAGTTTTATGGCACTATTACTGAGACTCGAGCAAAGACTTTCCCCACTATGCTGAGCAGGGAGATTCCACGGTAGTTGTTGCAGTCACCGCGGTCACCTTTGTTTGTATAGAGGGTGAGGATATTGGCATCGCGCATGTCCTGAGGTACTGCTCCCTCGTCCCAGCACAGGCATAGCAGTTCATGTAGTGCTGAGAGTATAGCAGGCTTGGCGCTCTTGATTATTTCAGGGGTAATGCTGTCCTTCCCAGGGGCTTTTCCGCTGGCTAGAGAATCAATGGCATCACTGAGTTCCGATTTTGTTGGCTGTATGTCCAGCTCATCCATGACTGGTAGAGGCTGGGCTGCGTTGAGGGCAGTCTCAGTGACAACATTCTCCCTGGAGTACAGTTCTAGGTAGTGCTCAACCCAGCGGTCCATTTGTTTGCATTGGTCAGTGATTATGTCCCCTGATTTAGATTTGAAGGGGGCGATCTTCTTGATGGTTGGCCCAAGGGCTCTGTTAATGCTATCATACATTCCTCTGATGTTTCCGGTGTCTGAGGTCACCTGAATATGACTGCATTGGTGTTGCCTGTAGTCGTTTGCACAGCGCCTGGCTGTTCTTTGTGCAGTGTTTCTGGCTGCTTTAAGAGCGACAGATGTTAACTCGCTGGGGGCTTTCTTGTAGTTCAACAGTGCAATGCGCTTAGCGGCTATGACAGGTTCCAGCTCTTCAAAATGAGATTGAAACCAGTCTACATTTCTCTTCGCACTTTTGCCGTAGGTGGTCAAAGCTGACTCATAGATGGTGTCTCTGATGTGGGCCCACTTGGTCTCAGCATTCCCTGTGGGAGTGTTTTGAAGGGCTGTTACAAGTGAATTTAGAAATTTTTGTAACAGCTGTGGGTGAGAAATTTTGCTTGTGTTGATGCGCGGGTGGCCCTTCTGCTTGGAATGATGCAACTTCTTTGGTCTGAGTCTAACCTTGCTGCACACCAGGGAGTGGTCGGTTTCGCAGTCCGCACTGTGGAAACTGCGTGTGATTTGAACACTGTTCCTCGTAGAACTGATCTTTAGCTTCAGGTGGGAAGCAAAGTGTTGGAGCATCGATGCTGAGTCGGTGTACTTGACCAGAGGTGGTGAGCAGTTGGATGGACAGTATGCGTTCCGAGCCATTTGAGGGAGGCTCTATCATGCTGAGCAAGGAGTTTCTGATGGCAAAGCCCACTCCATGCTGTCTTGGTTCTTCAGGATCCCTGCCCTGCCAGAAGAAGGTGTAGTCTTGCTCTGCTAGAGATCCACACGCGGGGAGGCGTGTCTCCTGAAGTGCCGCAATGTCCACATTGAGTCCACTGAGCTCGTTGTTAATGATAGCGGTCTTCCGAGAATCGTTGATTTGTGTAAGGTCTTCCGACAGGCCAGGACACATAGTTCTGACGTTCCAGCTTGCAAAGTGAAGGGCTGGTACCTTCTTTCCTTTTTTCGTGTTGTTTGGTGCGGTGTTGCAGTCCACCTTTCGGGCAATGACCCTGAGCTCCAAGCACCCATTGAAGCAGGTAGACTGTGGCGGGACAGAACCTTATTGACCGGGGGCTGCCCGGTTTGAGGCGAGCGGTAGCTGTCCTGTGAGGTGCGATGACCTCTCCCACCGACAAAGGCAACCCGTGACGCCCAGTTTCTACGCCAATTTATCTGGACTTATAACCCGTAACTGCTGCCTTCCGTGTTGTTTCAGTTGCTGTGAGGCAACTATGGAGTGACCTCTCCATGGCGCATGCCTGGGCGAATTTATGGAGGTTGAGAGTTGCCCAGTCGTCAAAACCCCCCGCTCGGCCTTTCTGGTGGGGTCCAAAGGAGTGCAGAGCACGACGTTTGGCACCGGTAAGGCTGCAGGAACTGCCGGAAACATGCCAAAGGTGACAAATGACCGCCTACGGGGTTCCGCTCTGGATTTTCAGTTAGGGTTTACTCCCTTAGCCTTGGTCTCTCCCGAGACGCCCACAAGGCAGTGGGGTGTTAACTACCGTGGAATCTCCCTGCTCAGCACAGTGGGGAAAGTCTTTGCTCGAGTCGCTCTAAACAGGCTCCAGAAGCTGGTTGAGCTCGTCTACCCTGAGGCACAGTGTGGCATTCGTGCAGAGAGATCGACCGTCGACATGCTGTTCTCCCTTCATCAGATACAGGAGAAATGCCGCGAACAACAGATGCCCCTCTACATTGCTTTCATTGATCTCACAAAAGCCTTTGACCTCGTCAGCAGACGTGGTCTCTTCAGACTACTGGAAAAGATTGGATGTCCACCAAAGCTACTAAGTATCATCACCTCATTCCATGACAATATGAAAGGCACAATTCAACATGGTGGCTCCTCATCAGACCCCTTTCCTATCCTGAGGTGGCGTGAAACAGGGCTGTGTTCTCGCACCCACACTTTTTGGGATTTTCTTCTCCCTGCTGCTTTCACATGCGTTCAAGTCCTCTGAAGAAGGAATTTTCCGCCACACAAGATCAGGGGGCAGGTTGTTCAACCTTGCTCGTCTAAGAGCGAAGTCCGAAGTACGGAAAGTCCTCATCAGGGAACTCCTCTTTGCTGACGATGCTGCTTTAACATCTCACACTGAAGAGTGCCTGCAGAGTCTCATCGACAGGTTTGCGGCTGCCTGCAATGAATTTGACCTAACCATCAGCCTCAAGAAAACGAACATCATGAGGCAGGACGTCAGAAATGCTCCATCCATCAATATTGGCGACCACGCTCTGGAAGTGGTTCAAGAGTTCACCTACCTAGGCTCAACTATCACCAGTAACCTGTCTCTAGATGCAGAAATCAACAAGCGCATGGGAAAGACTTCTACTGCTATGTCCAGACTGGCCAAGAGAGTGTGGGTAAATGGAGCACTGACACGGAACACAAAAGTCCGAGTGTATCAAGCCTGTGTCCTCAGTACCTTGCTCTATGGCAGCGAGGCCTGGACAACGTATGTCAGCCAAGAGCGACGTCTCAATTCATTCCATCTTCGCTGCCTCCATAGAATACTTGGCATCAGGTGGCAGGACCGTTTCTCCAACACAGAAGTCCTCGAGGCGGCCAACATCCCCAGCTTATACACACTACTGAGTCAGCTGTGCTTGAGATGGCTTGGCCATATGAGCCGCATGGAAGATGGCAGGATCCCCAAAGACACATTGTACAGCGAGCTCGCCACTGGTATCAGACCCACCGGCCGTCCATGTCTCCGCTTTAAAGACGTCTGCAAACACGACATGAAGTCCTGTGACATTGATCACAAGTCGTGGGAGTCAGTTGCCAGCGTTCGCCAGAGCTGGCGGGCAGCCATAAAGGCGGGGCTAAAGTGTGGCGAGTCGAAGAGACTTAGCAGTTGGCAGGAAGAAAGACAGAGGCGCAAGGGGGGAGCCAACTGTGTAACAGCCCCGACAAACAAATTTTTCTGCAGCACCTGTGGAAGAGCCTGTCACTCTAGAATTGGCCTTTATAGCCACTCCAGGCACTGCTCCACACACCACTGACCACCTCCAGGCGCTTACCATTGTCTCTCGAGACAAGGAGGCCAAAGATGTACTGAGACTAGCTTTCAATTGCAGATTTTTTGTTATTAATTAATTGAACTTATTAATTACCTGAATGCAAATTCCACCAGCTGCCATGGTGGGATCTGAACACATATCCTCAAGGATTTGAACTGGGCCTCTGGATTACTAGTTCAGCGACATGACCACTACACCACTGTCTCCCCCCCATCTAAAATGTCAAAATTCATTCAAGATTCCCAAGAGCAGTAGATGCCTTTTGGCATGCATGTAGAGAAAGGAATGGACCCATGTCACATTTTTATGCATCTCACTCAATACTTTCATGCCCAGTCAATAGCACAACATGTCAATTTTGCATTTATTGATCTCTAATCTTCCTTACACCACACAAGGAGGGTAATTTTATCCACCACAAAGTGGACGGGTTCGGGCTGAATGGGAAGTTAAAATATTAAAAATCTGAAGCAAGAGCCAAACCAATTCGATCCTGTCCACTCCTGGTTTTAACAGAGGTTGTATGAGGGGCAAGTGACCACTCTGCTCTCAGGAGGCAGGTTGGTTGTTGAAATATTATAAAGAGGCTACTTGCCCCCATTTTGACAGTGTATCTATTTTTAACACACGTCGACAGGTTTCCCGGACCTCATTAACCCTGACAGATAAAAGTAGACGAGAAGGGCTGGATCTATAAGGTAAGTGCACTGACAACAAAACTGCTTCTTCTAATCCCAACAAGTTTTCTGGTAAACACCACCCCCTGCACTTTTACCATCTCTCCCTAAGCGACCGCCTCATAATCACCATTCCAGCCATCACTGTGCCTTCTCATCTGAATAATCCTCTGATCTCGCCCCAATCTCCCATAATCTTCTATTCAGGCCACAATCTCTACCCCAACAACCAATAAATCTACCTGATTCTAGGTTGCAACCTCTTCTGAATTGTTCCCTGCCCAGCAGGCAGCCAAGCCTGTCAATCAGATTGGCTGCCAGGTGGGGGATCTGTTAAAAAAAAACAATCACGTCATAGAGTTAAGGCATTTGTGGAAAATCGGACTTTTGGACCATATCTTTACCCCCACCCTCCTGCTCTGAAACCCTGCCCCAGCAAATATCTAATAAACCATGATACAGACATCAAATATTAATTAGCTAGATAGAAACTGATGAAGGGCTAGAAAGGGAGGGCAATTTAACTCTGGCACAAATCAGGCTGGTGGACAGTTAAAATTGCCCAGGTTACTTACCCTCCTGGAGGCATCAGGAGCTGACTGTTATCAATTTTAACCTGTTCAACTGGGCAGGCGAAAGCTGACAGGCCCTTTTTTTGCAAATGTCGGTTCCTGCTGACATCATTGGGACCCAACTGCAATTTTAACTTAGGGCAGTGAGTTTCCTGCCAGGTGAAGATAACAAGGAAGAGGAAAGAGCAGGAGCATGTCTCAGAACATCACAACAAAACGTAGGCCTCTCTAGCCATATCTCTTCCATATCGTAAAACTCCCGTGGGCTGGCCTTGGCTGCCAATCCTACCTCTGGGTCATGCGATTTTCCATCTCTTCCTGTCTGGAACAGATGGGAAGTTGACCGACAGAATTTAAATGAGGTTCGGAGCTAAAATACCCCAGGTCTCATTTCTGGAGCAGATACTCACCTGCTGAAAACTGGCCTGGAGTTAAAATTGGACCGGGTGTGTCTTGAAGGCAGTTTAAGGTCATCTAAAAGACAGCTAGATGATGTATTTGCAAGAAGGTGGGACTGGTGAAATCAAACTATCAAAAGCCTTTCTTCGTTTGAATCTACCTTGTGGTTCGGGTAAAGATGAGGAGCTATACAAGTATCCAGAGAGAAAAACCTGCCTGGGTTCCTGTTTCTGCTTATCATCCAAATGTGAAATGTGCAATACCAGCTAATGACACAATCTTACTTGACTGAGAAGGCCCTCATTGTGAAATAGCCTGCTGACATTCACTGTCCTGGCTCACTGGTGAACAAGAAGCGCTTCATGGAATGCCAATGGGTTTTTGTGATTGGTACGGTCAAGTGAGGAGGGTTCGAAATTCTTTCCTCTTTTCCCTCTACTTGTTTGGTCACAACAGGTTTAATTCTTTCTTAAAGTGGATGTACTGGCCAATTCAGTAGGTGTTTCATTACTTACTTGCTGTGATCATAGCAAGAACCAATCAGACAGTTTTTCTTGAGTTAACAAAGAAAGAGGCTAACTTTATTGTACCTAAACAGAACTAATAAAAATAATAAACAGCATGTCAGCTTTCATTTACATGCACATTCTTGAGGTTTACACACACACATATAGGTTACAGAGTGGGAAAAGGTAGATTGATTGGGTTAGAGTCCATAAAAAAGTACACAGTTTGTGGAGTTTGGAGATTTGGCTGGCTTCTAGCTGAATTCAGTGGTCCTGAAGCTTTTAGTTTGAAGAGGTAGACAACTGGTTCGGTGAGTCTCTTAGAGATAGCGATGCGAATGATTTCCTTCAATGGGGTTTCTGATTGTCGCCAGAGTGTGCAAAGATGGTCAGTCAGCAGGCAGGATTTGAAAGCTTTCAAGCTGGAATGGAGAGAGAGAGTGAGAGACCCCCACTTAGGATCTGCTCATGCCAGAGTCCAGTTGCTGCTTCTCTACTGGAGAGAAAATACCATCTTAAAACTGGATGTGGAAGCTTTGGAAAGGGTGCAGAGGAGATTTACTAGGATGTTGCCTGGTATGGAGGGAAGGTCTTACGAGGAAAGGCTGAGGGACTTGAGGTTGTTTTCGTTGGAGAGAAGGAGGAGGAGAGGTGACTTAATAGAGACATATAAGATAATCAGAGGGTTAGATAGGGTGGATAGTGAGAGTCTTTTTCCTCGGATGGTGATGGCAAACACGAGGGGACATAGCTTTAAGTTGAGAGGTGATAGATATAGGACAGATGTTAGAGGTAGTTTCTTTACTCAGAGAGTAGTAGGGGTGTGGAACTCCCTGCCTGCAACAGTAGTAGACTCGCCAACTTTAAGGGCATTTAAGTGGTCATTGGATAGACATATAGATGAAAATGGAATAGTGTAGGTCAGATGGTTTTACAGGTCGGCGCAACATCGAGGGCCAAAGGGCCTGTACTGCGCTGTAATGTTCTAATTCTAAAAAAAAACACTGATGGGGAGGGACTTGCCATATGACAATCACTCAGTGATTCAAACATAGAAGTTAGCAGTATTTCTCTGCTTGCTGAAAAGAACAGTTAGTTTCTTCAAAGTTCCTGAGTCTTGATTCTTGCTGGGAAATGCATAGACATTTTGTCTCCCTCCTTACAGTCCTTTGCAACGTAGGATACAATGTAGCAGACTAGGTGATCATCTTAAGCTGCTATCATGTATACTGTTTTAAATGTCTTTTAAAAATATAAATTCAGATCTCCAGTCAGTGGATTAAAGAAAATGATCATTCAACAAAACACATTGGCGTAACACTATGATTGGAACTGTCCCCTACCTTTAAGGAAAAGGAGGAGAAGAGTGGATAATTGTATAAAATGCTGTAACTTTATGTACTGTCGAGTAGAAATCACTGTTGACAATTTTACTGTGTGATGTTTACGTGTTAAGCTCTTTATGATATTTTTCATATTAAAGGCCCTGTCTTTCGGATGGAACATTAAACTGAGGCTCTGTCTGCCCTCTCAGGTGGATGTAAAAGATCCCACAGCACTATCTCAAAGGAGAGCAGGGGAGTTCTCCCTGGTAGCCTGGCCAATATTTATCCCAAACAAACATGATTTAAAAAGCAGATTATCTGGTAATTAATCTCATTGCCATTTTTGGAACCTTGCTTTGTGCAATTTGGCTGCTGCATTTCCTTCATTACAACAGTGACTTCACTTCAAAAGTCCTTGATTAGCTGTGCAGTGCTTTGGGACATCCTGAAATCATAAAAGGCATTCTATAAATGCAAGTTTTTCTTTCTTTTACATATAATTATCTTCAAACTCTTTCGACAATACAATGTTTATTTCATCGTGCTGTAAATAAAAAAAACTTATTTCCAACTGGAAATTTTAGAAAAAATATTTTGGCCCAATTTTCATGATTGTAATGCTATCAGCTGAGTATTTGAATGAAAGAATTTTGCTAGTGGTATTCCATATAAATCATGATTTTTCTAACTTCCTGCTTAGTAATTTATGGTCACCCCCTCCAATGAAGCTTGTTACCTCTTGTATTTGTGGCTATGGCAAATCAAATAATGTGGGAAGCTGGTGCGGTCTCTAACAATGCTTGTACATCTAAGTAGAAAGGCTCGTTTATGCCCCTTTGAATACAAGGCAGTGCATTCAAAATGCTGGACAGTTCTATGATGCAATGGATTTCAAAGAAAGATCCAAATTCTCATAGTACAGATGTAAGGGGGGTGAAATTAATAGGGAACTTAGGAATTGCTGGATGCAAAAAGACCATGGTCCATCTAGTTCATCTTCTACCATTCTGGTAAACTCGTAATACAACAATATTGGAATTGTTGACTAATCATAGCAACAAATCTCTATAAATTAGTCTACAACAGACCCAGACACAAGGCAAGGGAAATCCCGCCCCTTGCCAACTCCAATTAGCCCATTTACCTCAAAACCAATCAACATCGATGGCTTGCATTTAAAAGTACCTTTAGCATAATAAAATATTCTCAGGTGCTTCACGGGAATAAGATATAATTTGACACCGAGCCACAATTGAAGATATTAGGACAGGTGACCAAAAGCTTCGTCAAAGAGGTAGATTTAAAGGAGCATGTTAAAGGATGAGAGAGAGGTAGAGAGGCGGAGAGGTTTAGGAAGGGAATTCTAGAGCTTAGAGCTCGGGCAGCTGAAGGCACAGCTGCCAATTGTTGGTTTGGGGGCAGGGAACAGTGAAGGGAGTGGAGGGAATGCACAAGAGGCCAGAACTGGAGAAGCAGAGAGAATGCAGAGGGTCATAGCGCTGGAGGAGATAACAGAAATGAGGAGGGCGGGCAGGTGAGACCATGCAGAGATTTGAACACAAAGGATGAAAATCACATCCCTCTGTTGATGCAAGGTACGGAGGGAGCTGTAACAAATTATATGAATGAGCTGACCACTACAATATTGCTGTGAGTCAGCTCACTGATTAGATCGCAAGGCTCTGCATTGCCACTGGGGCTTAAAACTCAGTTGGACCACAAATCCCATATTGTCATTCTCATTTTAGTCTCTAATGTCTACAACCAGATGCTTAAAAAAATCAAGATAATGTGTAGCTGACTTTATGATTAAAGTAATTAAAATTATACACTTCAAAGATATGTGTTTACAGTGGCATGGGATGGCACTGAGGTTTGCTATGTACATTAAGGGGCTATATGGAAAAATCTGTAAGCTAGAAAAAGTTAATACATAAAAGCAGTTCGTCTAGATTTACATTCATGCCCAGAATCAATATTGAATCACCTTTAATAATGCAATTTCTCCCCAGGGTTTGCTTGCCTTCATTTCTCTTGTCAAAACAAATAAAATAAATGTGCGAAGGGGATTAGGATCCAAATTTTACCTTGGGATTAGCATCCAAAGAAGTTCCTTCCAGGAGGTAATGCTGAAGTGAAAGGAATGTAATGCTTGGGTTTAACAGAAACTGAGGCAGATTTGTTGCCAGAAGGCTGAAAAAGTGCTACATTCTGCCAATGTTATCAGCCAAACTCATTTAAAATCCATCTGCCTTTAGAACCAAAGTAGTGAGAGTAACCTGAACGCTGCGCTATAATTTGTACAGGCAAAACCCAACTATTCCCAAGTGCCAAGTACTTTAAGAACGCAGTGATCATTGTATTTCAGTGTAAAGGCGGAGGCTGTGAGCTGTGGTATGTTACCAGAGATTCTGCTTAAATGCCTTGATATTTATTTCTTAACTTGACAAATGCCAACATTCTGAGAAGCCAAAGGAGCATTAAATAGAAACAGAAAATGCTGGAAAGATTTAGCAGATCAAGCAGTATCTGTAGAGAAAGAAAAAAGAGTTTTCACTTTTCAAGTCGATGAACTTTCATCAGAACTGGACGATGTTATAGATGAACTGGTTTTAAGCAAGCATAAAACCAGGGGGAAAGCGGGGAGGCAGGAAAAGAACAAAAGGGAGAGGTGACAAAAAAGATGCTGGTGCAAGGCAAAGCACGAGAGCTCATTTAGGTGAAAAGCATTTGGGTTAGACTCAAGGGAAGCTATTATTGTCTTCACTACTCAGGCTGCCCATTACAGAAGTTGCCTGATCTTTAACAGCCAACTGAGCTACAACACCACATTTACACCCAGGCGATAGTTATCCTAACTCATATCAACTCCCCTGTTCACCCATCACTCCTATGCTGGCTGACCTACTATGGCTCCCAGTTCAACAACACCTCAATTTTAAAATTCTCATCCTTTTCAAATCCCTCCATGGCCTCACCCCACCTTATCCCTGTAACCTCCTCCTGTTCTACAACCCTCCAAGATCTCTGTGCTCCTCCAATTCTGGCCTCACGATTTTCATCAGTCCGCCATTGGCGCCTGTGCCTTCAGCAGACTGGGCCCTTTTCTCTGGAAATCCCTCCCTAAACCTTTCTGCCTGTCTACCTCTCTCTTCCTTTAGGATGTTCCTTGAAACCTACCCCTTTGACCAAACCTTTGGTCACCTGTCATCATGTCTCCTTATGTGACTTGGTGTCAACTTCTGTTTGATAATGCTTCTGTGAAGTGCTTTGGGCAGTTTTACTGTATTAAAGGTGCTATATAAGTGCAAGCAGTTATTGTTGAAAATGCACACTAAGGTCCAGTACATGAAATGGATAACACAATATTGTGTGTATTCAAGGGTTATCATGTTATGCTTTATGGTACCTTCACTTGGGAGCACAGTTTCAGAATAGTACCATTTAAGATGGAGATGAGGAGGAATTTCTTCTCTCAGAGGATTGTTACTCTTGGGAATTCTCTACCTCAGAGAGCAGTTGAGGCTGGATCATTGAATAAGTTCAAGGCTATTAGACAGATTTTTGATGTACAAGGGAGTAGAGGGTTATGGGGGGCAGGCAGGAAAGTGGAGTTGAGACCACAATCAGATCAGCCATGATCTTACTGAATGGTGGAACAGGCTTGAGGAGCCAAATAGCCCACTCCTGCTCCTATTTCTTAAGTTCCTATGTTCTTATAACTTCTTGAAATACCGGTTTAATTTCCAATGATTCTATGATTTCTTCAGTTGCTAAGACTACAGAAAAATGCCATATGATTTACCCAGTTATAATACTTGATGTATGTTACTAGACAGGGGTAATCTCTTTTTAAGTGATAGATGTTATCACTGTTTTTCTAAACAACATTCTATTTACGTGATTGATATTATTGTACTTCGCCCACAGATTGTTAAAGGACCGGCATTCCCTAAGGCTTTAACTTGGGAAAAAGAATAGGCCATTCAGCAATTCGAGCATGTTCCATCATTCAATTAGATTGTGGCTGATCTGTACCTGAATTTCATTTCCCTCCTTTGTACCCTATCCCCTGTTACCCTTACTCCCAAAAAATACATCAATCTCAGTCTTTAAAAATACTAATTTGATCTAGAGCCTTTTGTGGGAGTTCCAGATTTCCACTATGCTTTGTGTGAAAAAGTGCCTTTTGATTTCACTGCTGGATGGCTAAGCTACAATTTTAAGATAGTGCCTTGATGTTCTAAACTTGTCACCACAGGAAATAGTGGCTGAAATTTATGTTGTTGCCGCCATGAGCAATGGCAGCCCGTAAGCGCGGTCCAAGCTTCGCGGAGCCGCCACGATACTAAACGCGGCAGCTCATTTAAATGGCCGGGGCAGACTGCCCCCCCACCCCACCCCATGACATGGAGGGGACGGGCGGTCCATCCCTGGCAATGACGTCAGGTACCGCTGCACAGGCACCGTCATTTTTAAAGGGCTTCCAGCCCTCCATTTCAATTTAATTTTTTAAAGAAAGATGACTTTGAAAAATTAAATAAAGTTATCCTGACCCTCTCCCATCACCCCCACCCCACTGACCATCAGATTCATTACTTGCCCTCTCCCCTTAGATTAACTACCTTGAATTCGGCCAGTGGTCAGGGACAGGAGGGTGTGACTAGGAGTGAGGCAGGTAGAGGGATCCAGGAGGTAGTGCTGCAGGAGCCTCAGCCCTTGTCCAACAGGTTCGAGATTCTTGCTCCCTGTGTGGATGAGAGCAGAGACTGTAGGGAGGATGAGCAAACTGACCACAGCACCATGGTACAGGGAGCCATTCAAGTGGGGGAAAAAAGAGAAATGTAGTCGTAATCGGGGATAGTATAGTTAGGGGCAGAGACACTGTTCTCTGTGGCCAAGATCGAGAGTCCCGAAGGCTCTGTTGCCTACCTGGTGCCAGGGTTCAGGATATCTCATCTGGGCTACAGAGGAACTTGGAGTGGGAGGGGAAAGATCCAGTTGTCGTGTCCAGTAGGTAACAACGATGTAGGTAGAACGAGGTTAGAGGTTCTACTGAGGGAATATGAGCAGCAAGGGGCTAAATTAAAAAGCAGAACCAAAAAGGTAATAATCTCTGGATTACTACCTGAGCCACGAGCAAATTGGCAAAGGGTCAAAAAGATTAAAGAGGTAAATGCGTAGCTCAAAGATTGGTGTGGGAGAAATGGGTTTAAATTTGTGGGACATTGGCACCAGTACTGGGGAAGGAGGGAGCTGTTCCGATGGGACGGGCTCCACCTGAATCATGCTGGGACCAGAGTCCTGGCGAATCGCATAACAAGGGCTGTAGATAGGGCGTTAAACTAAATAGTGGGGGGGAGAGTTCAATTGCATGGAAAAACAGGAAGTTAAATGAGAAGGTAGGAGTGCAGGTTAGTGGTGAGGTTGATTGTTACCTAACTACAAGAGGTATAGTGGTTAAACAAGAAGAGAAAAATAATAAACAGGCGAATAAAGCATCAGTGCTGAGGGACAGGTTAGGGGGTAGAGCCCAAATAAGAGTTCTATATACAAATGCACGGAGTGTAAGGAATAAACTAGATGAGCTGCAGGCGCAAATTCAAATGGAAGATTATGATGCGGTGGCCATTGCGGAGATGTGGCTGCAGGATGGTTGGGACTGGGAACTAAATATATCTGGTTATAAAGTTTACAGGAGGGACAGGGAAAATGGCAGAGGGGGTGGAGTAGCCTGACTGATTAGAAATAATATCACCTCATTGGTGAGGGAGGATATAATGAGGGGAAAGCATCCAGTGGAGACCTTATGGGTGGAATTGAGGAACAGAAAAGGATCTAAAACTGTAATAGGTGTTGTGTATAGACCCCTGGTAGCAGTTCTGAGGTGTTAGATTGTATAAATGCACAAATTAGGCAAGTGTATAATTAAAGGCAGAGTAGTATTAATGGGAGATTTTAACTTACACATAGATTGGAAGAGGCAGACTAGCACTTGTCAGAATGTTAGTGAATTTCTGGAATGTGTCCGGGATAGTTTCCTACAGCAATATGTCCTAGATGTAACAAGGGGACAGGCAATATTAGATTTAGTTATGAGTAATGATCCAAATTTAATTAGTCGCCTAACTGTGCGTGAACATTTATCAAATAGTGATCACAACATGATCGAATTCAAGGTCGCGTTTGAAAGTGAAAAGCACGAATCAGCTACTAGAATTTTAGACTTGGGTAAGGCTGACTTTACTGGGATGAGACAGAGACTGTCCACGGTAAACTGGGTAGATCTGATAATGAGTCAAACGACTGAAGAAATACAGAGCGAGTATATACCTCTGAGAGGAAAAAGCTCCACTTCAGAGAAAAAACAGCCATGGACAACTAAAGATATTTGGGATAGCATAAAACAAAAAGAAAGGGCTTACAAAAATGCAAAACGCAGCACAGATCCAGCCGAATTGGATTGATACAAAGTCCAGCAAAGAGTCACAAAGCAGCTTATAAGAGCTATTAAAAGAGATTATGAAAGGAAACTTGCAAGGGACATCAAAATCAATAAGAAGAAATTTTATAGTTACATAGAGGGAAAGCGGGTGGTCAAGAGCAATGCAGGCCGACTAAAAGCTGAAACTGGAGATATTGTCATTGATAATGGGGAAATGGCAGACGTGTTGAACAATTACTTTGCATCAGTATTTACAGCTGAAAAGGAGGATAACTTGCCAGATGTCCCGAAAAAATTAATAGCTGGTAGGGGACAGTAACTTAATACAATTAATGTAAGTAAAACATCAGTAACAAGGAAATTAATGGAACTATAGAGTGAGAAATCCCCAGGACCTGACGGTTTCCATCCAAGGGTGTTAAAGGAAGTAGGGGAGCACACTGTAGATACCCTAACTATAGTCTTTCAGAGTTCCCTGGAATCAGGAGTGGTCCCTCTGGATTGGAAAGTTGTACATGTCACTCCACTTTTTAAAAAGGGTGAAAGGGGGAACCAAGAAATTACAGACCAGTTAGCCTGACACCTGTGGTGGGCAAGTTGCTGGAGTCGATAATCAAGGGTAGGGTGACTGAACACCTAGAAAAATTTCAGTTAATCAGGGACAGCCAGCATGGATTCATGACGGGAAGGTCATGCCTGACAAATCTCATTGAATTTTTTGAAGAGGTGACTAAGGTAGTGGACAGGGGAATGTCTATGGATGTTATTTATATGGACTTCCAGAAGGCATTTGATAAAGTCCCACATAAGAGACTGTTAACTATGGTAGAAGCCCATGGAGTCGAGGGCAAATTATTGACATGGTTAGGAAGTTGGTTGAATGGTAGGCGACAGAGAGTGGGGATAATGGGTAAGTACTCCGATTGGCAGGATGTGACTAGCGGTGTCCTGCAGGGATCTGTGTTGGGGCCTCAATTATTCACATTATTCATTAATGACTTGGATGATGGCATAGTAAGTCATAGATCCAAATTTGCTGATGATACAAAGTTAGGCGGCATTGTAGACAGTCTAGATGATAGCATAAAATTGCAAAGAGATATTGACAGACTAGGTGAGTGGGCAAAACTGTAGTAGATGGATTTCAATGCGAGCAAGTGTGAGATTATACATTTTGGACCAAAAAAGGATAGAGCAGAGTACTTTCTAAATGGGAAGAGGTTAAGTACAGTGGATGTCCAAAGAGACTTGGGGGTTCAGGTGCATAGATCTTTAAAATGCCACGAGCAAGTGCAGAAAATAATCAAAAAGGCTAATGGATTGCTAGCCTTTATATCTAGAGGATTGGAGTATAAAGACACAGAGGTTATGCTGCAACTGTACAAAACCCTGGTTAGACCCCACTGGAGTACTGTGAGCAGTTCTGGGCACCACACCTTAGGAAGGATATATTGGCCTTGGAGGGAGTGCAACGTAGGTTTACAAGAATGATACCTGGACTACAGGGGTTAAGTTACGAGGAGAGATTACACAAATAGGCCTGTTTTCGCTAGAATTTAGAAGGTTAA